>NW_004443937.1:23747975-23877939 GCF_000243295.1 Trichechus manatus latirostris | reverse complement strand
TCAGTATAACCTCATCACAGTGATAGAATTTATAACACATGAGGAGATCACATATAATCTCATCATAGTGGTAGAGTTTACAACACATAAGGAAATCACATCAGATAACACAATCATACAGTACTGGGAATCATAACCTAGCCAGGTTGCTACCCACATTTTTGGGTGGACACAATTCAATCCATGACAACATTTCTTAATGGACTGCTGTAAGGAACAGCTAGCCCTTCTTCCCATTTAATTACATCTTTATTTATATCAGTATAGCTCACATTTATTTCATGCTCTGAGTTATAGTCTAATGCTACCATTATTTATTTCAATGTTCTAAGTGCTCCAGATCTGGCCATTGGGAAGCTCCTTTAGTTCGTTTGTTTCCTGCATCCTTTTAACATGCCTCCACTTCTTTTTTGAGTACTCCTTTACTTTCTGGCACCACATGATATTCCAGCCTGTTGTATTTTTCCTGCCCCAGTCCTGGAATCACTCATTTCTCCGAGGAGCCCTGGTTCCCTTCATTGGAGAATAGAATTTAATAACCAGGATCTGGGTGCTAAGCATGCTCACTGCTAATGGGGTGTAAAAATGGCTGCTCCTCTCACTTCACAAGGGGGAAGGAGAATCAAGATCAACAGCACAAGGCTGACTGCTATGAAGCAGAGGTCAGATGCCACGCCCATGCCATTTTCACAGCTGGGTCAGGAGCAGGATTTGTTGCACTGTCTCTAGACTCACAAGGATGTGACTTTGTAAGAGAAAGAACAAAGGGGCTTGGGAAGTGAAACTTGATTCTTAGATGATTACTTTGGTTGTTGTTGCCTGAAAGGAAAGTTTTGCTGCAGCTGAGGGGAGAAAAGCATCTAGAGTGGCCTGGGGCCAAAGCCAGGCCTGCTAAGCAAGATAACTGATAGGGGGCCAGGGTTCTGGTTCCACCCAGCCAGAGACCCAAGGCCAAATGCATGTGAATGGGAAAACAGTCAAGGGGTGGAGTGCAAAAGATGAAACTGGAATGTTTTAAAAAGCGTTAGGTGTTTAGGATTATGTGTTTAATTGAATGTACAATGGATATTGAATGTTTCTCCTATCTATTGTTGTAAAGCAGATCTAAATGTATGGTAGAAATGAATAATATTGGGTATTATAGTTTGAGAGAGCATGTAATTCTGCCTTCAGCCAATACGTGAGTGGATATGTTAAAAGGGAAACTCGGTAGTGGTAACATTCTCTCCCTCTTGCCCCTGGGATGGCTCATTTTAAGCCTAGCCGGATGGCAAAACTGACCAATCCCCTCATCAGGGTTCCATCTACCTTATTAGCATGGTCCCACCCAATCATTTGGTGGCAGTTACAAGACCATAGACACAGGAAAGCGATCCATCGCACAGCATGGGGTATGATTGCTTCTAGACCTTCTTAGCAAACAGAGCTAGAAAATGTATGTACGTATACTAACCACATGCACATATACATCTATATTTCTTCCTGTATCTGTTTACATATATGGGTCTCTAGGTGGAGCAAACCATTTGCCCTCAACTACTAACCTAAAGGCTGACAGTTCGAACCTGCCCAGTGGTACCGCAGAGGGCCTGGTGATCTGCTTCCATAAAGATTACAGCCAAGAAAACCCTATGGGGCAGTTCTACTCTGTAACACATGGGGTTGCCATGAGTTGGAATAAACTTAACAGCAGTGAGTTTGGTTTTTGGTTTATCTACATATATTTTAAAAGCCATGAGTTCATACAGACAGCTGAATTCCAGTCCAACACCACAGAGTTCATTCTAACTTTCCCCTTTTTCTTATTTGTAACTTCTTTCTCAGACAGGGAGAAACCTACCTCTCATTATCTACAATACATTTACTTATTTCCTCAATCTTAGTCTATACAAAGTGATGTCAGAATTGCTAACCCATACCTCCACGCATAATAAATTTCCTAACAGAATACAGTATTTGTGTAGAGTTCTTTTTGTCTTTACTCTTCTTGCTGCTGCTGTTAGTTGCTATCAAGTCAATTCCCGCTTGTGGCGACCCCATGTGTGCAGAGTAGAACTGCTCCACAGGGTTTTCAAGGCTGTAACCTTTCAAAAGCAGATCGCCAGGCCTGTCTTCTGAGGTGCATCTGGGTGGGTTCACACAGCAACCTTTCAGCTAGTAGTGGAGCCTAAACCGTTTACACCATCCAGGGACAAAATACTGTTTTCCAGTTACTTAGTTCTTCTCCCCCTTGCCATTCAGGGTGATTACGTTATTCATTTGTAACTGTTTGTACTCCAGTATAGGTTCCCTCAAGGTCCCTGGGTGGTACAAATGGTTGCACTCAGCTGGTAACCAATAGGTTGATAGTTCAAACCTGCCTAGTGGCTCCACAAAAGAAAAGACCTGGCAATCTGCTTCCGTAAAGATTATAGCCAAGAAAATCCTATGGAGCAGTTCTACTCTGTCACACGGGGTTGCCACAAGTCGGAATCAACTGGATGGCACAACTATGGGTACCCCACAGCCTAGTTACTTTTAATTATTTCTTTATTTTTGGGGTATGTGGAACATCACCGTGGTTAAAGAGTCAAGGCTATTGGAAAAGGTATGCTCAGAGAAATGTCCCTCTTTCCTTATCCCTACTACTCTGTTTTCATTGTTTCCTTCCACCTCTTCCCCACCCCAGGTAGGAAACCAACATCTTTAGTTGCTGATTTATCTTTCCTAAGTTTCTTTTGCACAAATGAGCAGATACATGAATTTTTTTTATATCTACTTTCTTTTATGAAGGATGGTGCATATACTCCTTTGTATTTGTTTTCTCATTCTCAACAATGTATCCAGAAAATGACTCCACGTCAGTTCCCAGAAATCCTCCTCAGTCTTTGTAAATATTTTTTGAAAGTACTTTTTTCCAGAAAAAGAATCATCACCTTCATCAGATTCTCAGATAGGCTGCAGTCCCCAAAAGGGTTTAAAACAAACAAACAAAAACACTATCGCAATGTGCGTAACTATCATGAAGTTATCTTTAAACTGCCTGGCTAACTGCGTGTGTGACTGACTTACGTTGAAAAATTAAACAAATACAGAAAAGCAAAACACTGCATAATCCCACCAACAAAAAAAACTCACTGCCAAAAGTCAAGTCGATTCCAACTCACAGCCACTGTATAGAACAGAGTAAAATCGCCCCATAGGGTTTCCACAGCTGTAATCTTTACAGAAGCAGACTGCCGCATCTTTCTTCCGCACAGCAGCTAGTTGGTGGGCCTGAACTGCCGACCTTTCAGTTAGCAGCCGAGCGTTTAACCACTGCACCACCAAGAGCTCCTTACGCTCCCACCACACAGTACTGACTACTCACTTCTGTCATTTTTGCTTCAGCTCTTTTGTTCTCACCCCCTTTTAAATGACAGAAAATAAACATCCTAAACAAGGTTGAAGTCCTCTTTGCAGCTCATCCCCTCCTCCAGGTAATCCCTATCTTGAGTCTGAGGAGATACATATTTGAAAATAATAAAATTTCAACTCTAGGAGAGGGGAGCCTGCCAGGTAAGACTCCACTCAGTGATCCCCCTTCACTGGAGACCATGTAGGTAACTGTGTCTCCTCATAACCTTACCCAGAGAACTCGAAGGCTTTCTAGGTCAATCTCTAACCCCGCAGTTTGCCTGATCCTGCGGGTGTGCCCAGCTGGGAAAGTCAAAACCTGGCCCAGAGACATCTACATTTACAAGGAATCCTTTGTGGGTTGTGGGTATGGTATGAGTGTGAGTGATCACTCAGCATTTGGTCACAGGTTCTAAGCCTGGTTCTGTCATTCACTAGCTGCCTGACCAAGGAGTCCCTTCCCTCTTTGGACTAGTATCCTCGTTTATAAAAGATGGAGACTGAATTAGATGCCTCAAAGATGCTTCTCTAATTCTACAGATCTCTAAAATTAAATTGTTGTTGTTAGCTGCCACCAAGTCAATTCCGACTCATGGCAGCCCTATGTGTTACTGAGCAGAACTGCAGGGATTTTCTTGGCTGTAATCTTAATGGAAGCAGACTGCCAGGCCTTTTCTTCCACGGTACCACTGGGTGAGTTCAAATTACTGACCTTTAGGTTAGCAGTCCAGTGCAAACCATTTGTGCCACCCAGAGACCTTATAAATTAAATTAGCAACAATTATTTGCAAATAAAAACAGTAGCAGCTACTATTCACTGCACATTTACTATATACCAGAGAATGTGCTAGGAATGCTACAGTTAATTCATTTAATCCTCACGATAACCATATAAGATAGGTATGTACTCATTCTATTTTACAAATGTGGACACATCAAAGATGTGGTAAAACCCATGTGAAATCGTGCGCTACACATTAGTAAGTAAACATAATTAAGCTCATGCGTACCTTGCTTACTGGTCAATCCGCCCTTGCTAGTGACTCCTTTCCCTGCTTCTGGGGCACGATTAGCAACTCCTTTCCCTGCTTCTGGGACATGATTAGCTCACTGAATCCTCACAAATGACCCTGGAGAGAGGTAACAGCAGCCTCAATTTACAGGTGAGGAAATCAAGGCACCAAATTTGTTTGTGACTGAGTGGAAATGCTGTACACATAACTCAGCTCAGAGCTGCTATTCTTCACACCCAGGTAACCCAGCACTATTCCTCTGTAATAGAAGCTGACAAAGCTGGCTACAATCTCACACACCTGGGAGGATTCAGACACCAAGTGGTCCTCTCAGATGATGCTAATCCCCTCATTACCTGGCTTCAACTTGTCTAAAACCTTAGAGCTTACTAGAGGAGAAGTGAGAATCTCCTCTCCTCGAATGTGATCTCCCTTAGGAAAGGGACCATGACTGACCCAACTGTGCAGCTCCAACCAAGCCCAGCAGGCAAAACCAGACACTGTCCCTCCAGCCTGGGTTCCACTTCCCAAGCCTGCTATGTAGCCCTGCATTCCTCTGAAAGGATGTGCTTCCACAAGGCGTATCTGCAGTGCATGACACAGGCTTTGTGTGTCAGGGGCCTGAAAACGGAAAGGGCCCAGGGCTAACAGTCAACTCCTGGGTGCTGGCTCCGGTTCTGCCATGGCCAGATTCAGCAACTGGGCACTGACTGCTCCAACTCATTGTTGAAGACTGGGCTCGGGTCCTGCTCTCCCTCTTCTGAACTGCTCCCATGGACAGAGCCTACAATTAAAGCTAGACCCACAGAAAAGCAGCTGAAACCATCAGCTAAGCTACACCTCCCTCGAACAGACAACAAAATTCAGTGGAATGGCTTTGATGGGTCCCAAGAGGAAAGCCTGCTTATTGCAGAACCAGTTCGTTCCAGTTCGCACTCCTGCTGAGAATTTGCATTTCCACCCCCAGATATACTGAATCAGAATCTAAGTTTTAACAAGATCCCCAGGTGATTCGCATGTATAACTTCCTGGGAATTTGTTAGAAAGGCAAATTCTCAGCAGGGATTCGAACTGAAATGAACTGGTTCAAAGCCCTGGTTTGTTGGGACTAACCAACTACTGCAGCTCTGGTGGCACCGTGGTTATGCGCTGGGCTGCTAACCAAAAGGTCGGCAGTTCAAATCCACCAGCCGCTCCTTGGAAGCCCTATGGGGCAGTTCTACCCTGTCCTATAGGGTCTCTATGAGTCAGAATTGACTTGATGGCAACAGGTTTGGCTTGGTTTGAATCAACTGCTGTGACTTGGTCCGAACCTATCAGGGCCAGTCTAATCTATGGGTCAGGGCCACAGCACCCAAAAGGCAGGACTTTGGAAAGCCTACTGCACCTACACCCTTTAGAGGCCACATGACTGAGTCACCATCCACCACCAATAGCCAGAGCCAGGCTGGGTGCCTGGCCCAAATGCATACAATCCACAGGGAAACCAGCTTTTTTGGTATGAAATACTAGCTAAGCCAAACTGGTTGTTCTTCTTAATCTCTCTTTGGAATTTGATCTGGGAAACATTTGAGATAAGGGAGCTAAAGAGGAGCTGACAGGTCATGATGTGGAGGAGGGGGGCTGGACAGGCCACATAAAAGCAAAGGTATTGTGGGGAGGACAGAAGTTACCAAAGCAGAAGGGAAGCTGGACAGCAAGTGGCTAGCAGGAAGGGATGAACTTGGCAGAGAGAAGCAGAGATGTCGCCTGGGACATAAAAGACAGTCAGACAGGCCATGTGACCCATGAGGAATCGCATAAGAGGCAGTACCCCAGAGCTGCCTGGAGACTTTCTAGTCCTTGTCGTAATCCTCTTTCTCTTGATATAAACTTAAGAATCTCTAGCTTTCCAAATCAAGAAGAGCTTAAATCTCAACAGCCACAGGCTGAACCCCAAATGGGATCATTATTAAGGTTGGGGGTATAACGTGGATGGTTTCAGGGAAAAAACAAACTCGAAAGGGAGCCAACACGTCTTCAGGGCTTGCCAGGTGCTTGGCATCTCTTATCTCATCAGTCCTCACAAGCCCGCTCTGCTCCTAGGTGATTATGTCCCCATTTTACCCAGGTGAAATCATTCCTCATGTGAATGGCAGAGCTAGGAAAGGAACCCTGCTCAGTCTGACTCCAAATCCTCATTTAAAGGGAGACCATGAGATCCCAGGCAGCTGGTAGCAGAGATTCCTGCACAATAGTCCAGATAGACACTGCTTAAGGGGCACTGCTGATACTCAATGCCCAACTTAGCAAAAGTTTAGGCAATTTTAGAATCGAGTCAGTGGAGGTCCTGTAGTATAAAGGCTCATTTATCTGCACTCCAGCCTTTATTTGGCCAGTGCAAATTCTGTTTCGCTTCTCCATAAATACAGCAAATTTGTGTCCAATGTTAATAGTCCTTATGAAGAGGTTTATTTCAAGCAGGGCTTCAAACTTGTTCCTTCGGGGTTTGAACCCCTGCTGAGAATTTGCATTTCTAACAAGTTCATTACGGACCAATGCTGAGAACCACTAGGGGAGCAGTGGTTCTCAAAATTTGTTATATGTAAGAATCACCTGGGGATCTTATTAAAATGCAGATTGAGGAGTGTATCTGGGGTGGAAATGCAAACTCTCAGCAGGGGTTTGAACCAGTTTGATCCAGTTCGAAGCTCTGATTTAAAGTCAGTTATTCTGCATGGCTCTATGATACACAGAGCTGAGTATTTACTAACAACTGTGGCCCTAATGTTTCCATGTATTAGTGGGAGAGACGGTTGACTTAAAACACAAAGACTGTCCAACCCAGCCCCCCTTCAAGGCATACCTTACTCATTCAATGTCACTGAGTTCCTACCCAGTGCTGGACACTGGCTAGGCCTTAGGAATACCATACAGATAAGTCAATAGACCATTACCCATCAAGATCCATAATGTGAGACTAACTGGTTTTCTGGTCACCTCTGCAATCCAATCTTCCACTATTATCCCCAGCTCACCCCTGTGGCTCCACTTCCTCTTCCTAAGGGCCTGTGGACTCACAATCCCATCCTTCTAGAAGGCTCTGGACTACTTAACTCCTACTCATTCTGAGGGCTCCGCTCAAATGCCATTTCCTTAGGGAATCTCCCGGACTAGATCAGGTCTAAAGTTTTTTTCCTTCACAGCACTCAGTACAATTTTTAATTAAACATAGAAACAAATGGATCTGTAATTTCTGCATCTTCCTTCTAGCATGGGAGCAATATAAGGGCAGGTTCCTTCCTATCTCCCAAGTCTAACTCAGTTCTGTGTTGAATGAATACTGAGTCCTAAAGATACATAGGAGGGACCCTTGGCTTGGATTTAGGGGGGCAATTCTACTTCCTTAAGAAAGCCTTCCAGAGCATTATAGCCCCCAGAAATCTTTAGCTAGTTTGACTTCCAATAACTATACCACTCCCTTGGCATATATCCTATATTCCATTGCCTTTGTTTTATTCATCTTTCCTGTCTCTCTCCCCTATTCTTCATTTATCTATTTCACGAATATGTTTTGGCACCCCCTAATGTTTCCCACATAATATGTTGGGGGCTGGGTATAAAATGGTGAATAAAACCAACTAACTTTGCCCAAACTATATGCTAAGCGTCTCAAGGGCCAGAACTGTAGCTTTTTTTTTCCCCTCCCCATAGCACCCAACATATAACAAGTGTGTGTAATAAATATAAATGATGTGCTGACTGATTATAAAGTAACAAGGGAGAAGAACTTATGGCCTCAGTGGGTCTCTGATAAGCTGTTGAATAGCTAGTGAGTTGCCATGAGAACTAAGGATATTCATGAGACATCTCTAACCTTGGGAAGTTTCATATAAGGAGGACACACTTATTTTCCCATTATATGTCCATGGCGCCACTGTCAGAGATGGAATGTGAGAGAGAATTGGCTGTAAAGCATAACCAGTATTTCGGGCTGTGGCAGCAAAGGAAAAAAACCTAAAGGTTTTTAGATTTAGGAATAAAACGTTACCCTTAATGCCTCCCCAAAGCATCCTTTGAGGAGAAAAATCATCTGAACAAGGTAGGCACAAAAATAAGACAGGGAAGGACAAATCTAATTGCTTTGTGAGCATTTTTATACCTCCCCAAACACAAACAGACACGTTACCCTGTAACACACACAAATATATATTTCTTTATTCCCGATCCTGTTCATAGAACTTTACGTTCTGACTCCATTATTCAGGTTTAATACACAACCTGTCAGCTAAATATTGACTTCCTCTGTAACAGGCACAAACGATAAAAGCAGGCCACAATTTTAAAAAGGACATGGCCTTAACTCAGTTGTGGAGTCTTAATGATAGCTGGCCGCCTTAATCTATTAGCTACGTCATGGGACTCCTGATTGCAGCTGGCCTTGGCAGAGAAAGGGCATGAAGGGATGGTGGAGGGGCTGTCATCAGAACTCTACCATGGGTGGGCTGAAGAACTCCGATAGGAGGACCAGCACAGTGGCATAACAAGTGGGGTCAAAGCCAGAGAAGGAAGCCGGGTAGCTCCTTAGCAGGCCCAACATCCTCCAGCTCTCGTTCTGGAGTGGTCAAAACTAGGGATTGAAGTCTGAGCAGAGAAGACACTAGGTTCTAGCTGTTTTTAGGGATTTTAGTTCTCGAATGGCAAAACGGGAAACAGCGAGAATTACGCTACCGGCTGCCAAGCCGCCTTTTAAACCATGACATCCTTCTCCCTTCATTTAGAAGGCAATGTATATCTTCAGAGCGGGTGTGTGCTCTCTCTGAACCACCAAACCGCCAGGTGAGGAAAAGAAAGCCAGAAACACACCTCTTCCCATTTCCTAAAAGAAAATACTGAGAGTAGACCAAGTGAAGCGTCACTCGAAGGGTGAAGAGACGGCCCTGGGGGCGGTCATTGCCCCTAGGAGAGGAGAGACCTCAAGAAAGGCCTCTGGGAGCGCCCACCCCTTCCTACTCAGGTTCAGAACCTTGTAGACCCGAAAAGCTGCAAGTACGAAGGCAGTCCTAAATGGATGCTCGCCGCCCAGTCCTAAAAACGCCCGCGTTGCCGGCTTCGGGATGCAGACGCCGGCCACAGAGCCATTTAATAACAAGGTAAATCCAAATTCGCGGCAACCTGGGGCTCCCCAGCCGGGGAACCGAGGGCTGGCCGCAGCTCGCAGGGTCAGGGTAATCCCGCGGCCGACCTGCTGCAGCAACTACCTGGACGCCGTGCACGATGTACACCTTCTCCGCCTCGCTCAGCGCCACGGACGCCATGCTGCCGAGTTGCCCCGCGCGCCTCACGTCATCTGCCCGCGCCCCCTTCCCCCGCGCGACCGCGCCCCCCGCGCCCGAGCGTCATCAGCCAGCGCGGCGGCCGCTCCTGCAGCAGCCGCTGCCGCTGCCGCTGCCGCCGCTGCCGCCGGGAGCTCGATGGGCTTCTCCTGCGCGCCGCCGGGTGTCTGGCCGAGTCCAGGGAGCCGCGGCGCCTCGAGCCGGAGAGCCATCGCCGCAGCCCAAGGCCGGGACCCGGGTCGGGGACTGCAACGGGAGGCGACGGCAGCGGCGGCGAGAGACCCCCCGGAGGCCTGGGACTAGGGAACTGCCACCGGCTTCACGGTCAGTTGGAAGGGGGAACTGGGGTTGGGCTGAAGAAGCTGGGTGAGGCTAGGGGCGCGGGCCAGGGCCGGGGGACTCGTAGTAGGAGAGGCGCGCGGCGCAGTTTGCTCACAGCTGGCATTGAAGTAGCAGGTCGTGTGTGTGTAAGAGAGAGAGAGGGTAGAGACAGACCCTAAGTGAGAGGAGCTGGACGTCGTGATTGGCCTGGGGAGCTGTCTCCCCACTCTCCCCGCCCCTCACTTTCCCTGGTTCCTAGGATGGTTGAAGAGAAGCGATGAAGCCCTCCTCGGCTCGGTTTCGGTGGAAAGAGTCCGGGCTGGGACTGGGGTCACTAGTTCCGAGGCATCCTCACCTCCCCCCCGTCCCTCAGGTTCCCCCGTCCCTCTGAGGACGGATCGAACGCTGGCCCAGGACCTTGCAGGGTCCACTTCCCCGGATGGTCGCCGGAGCATTGTCCCGGAAAAAGTAAAGAGGAGGAGCTTGGCAACCGGCGCTGGCGAGGGCGCAGTGCCCGGGTGCCCCCACCGCTTCCCATAGGGGACTTGAAGGCCCGGCTTGATGGGGGTGATCGTGGGAGCTGTGGCAGCTTCTAGTAAAAAAAGCCAGCCCCGCGCGGTGGCCGAGTCGGAGTATGGGCCTTGGATATCCTGACCGGATACCTGCAAGGTGAAGCTGGGGTCACTACAGGAGCCCATTCAGGCGGGGCAGACCGGGTACGGTACAGGTTTTCAAGGGGCCATGCGGATAAATGGAGGAAGGTTGATCCAAAGTGGTTGAAACAAGGAGTGGGTCTTGTGACTTCCTGATGTCCCATTTTTAAGGACACTCCTTCCCTGTTGTCAGAAGTGAAAGTAACCCTTAACAGCTTGATTATCCAAAGAATGGTTGATTTTCTCAGATATTGGCTTCCGTACAGTTTCACAGATAACTATTGGGAGCCTACTACAGATGGGCTTTGTGCTAGCTTTGGGACACTAAGACAAGTAAAACACGACTCGTGTCCAGAGAAGCTCCCTGTGCAGAGAGGGAGACTGGAGGGTCGACAAAACCACAGAACATTGTAGTTAGAGCTATGATAGTAGCACCAGTGTGTGCAGTAGGACTGAGAATCAGGAGGGGAGTCAGAGAAGGCTACCGAGAGGAAGTGTCTGCCCACATTCTTAAGCACTTACCTGCTGCGCCCCCAAAGAGATGATCATTTCTTCTTAGACTGGATATTAGTTGTTGCTAAAGTCTACATGGTTTTCTATGAAGGTGTACCTACAGGGAAGATGTCTTCCAGTGTTGGACTTTGCCCTCCAGGGAAACTAGGAGAGGTGAAGCGGGAAGAGTTCCCTCCCCAATGAAGGCACAGGTGCTCCACCTGTTGTGGCACAAAGTTACCTTTGTGTGTATTTGGGCAGCTGAATTCTATGTGAGGAACTCTGTCTGTTGAGATAACTAACATCAGGGACTGCTGATGTTAGAAACCATATTTTGTACTAGCAATTGCTCAGAAAAGAGAGCCCCTGGAAGTGGGATTTTAGTTGCTAGAATATCTCAGGAGATTGAGGATTTAAAAGATGCCAGCAGACTGACAGATGATAAAAAACACAGAGCAAGAAAAGTCTAAAATCTGGTTACCATGGAGTCATCTTTATAGAAAAAATTCTTTCAATATGTCTTTTAAAATATGCAACATATATTTGAACTGTCGTGACAACTGACAAAGGATTTCTTGCTGGAAAAGGGTCAACAGTAATTGCAAATACTGTTGTGTTACATAACATAAATACTGCTATGAGTGCTGTCTGATAGGTTAGGCTAAGTAGGTATAAGACGTATAAACAGTAAATCTCAACTAAAACAATGCACCTTCGCTAATTGTTCTGCTTAAATGTTTCCAGACCGTTTTTATCACATTTGTTGTGATAATGATTAGACATTTGTAAAACCCATAAATATAGAGTCCTTTTTTAGTCAAAAATTTAAGAAGTCAAGGATGGCAAATAATTCTATTAAATCAGCTTGTTTTCCCATCACTGTCAGATTAAGTGTCTTGACCATGGTCACAGGTCACATAGCTAGACTAGTAAGTAGCAGAGCCAGGATTTAAGCCCAGGGATTTAGCTCCTGTGCCTGCACTTCTAACTATACTGTCTCCCCACCAGGCTCTGTTTCTGTCACCAGAGTCTTTGGTGATGGTGGCCTATGTTTGTTATGGAGTTGACAACTGCCCTGCAAACTATGATTGTTGTTAGTTGTCAAGTCAGTTACGATTCCTGGTGACCCCAGGTCTGCAGGGTAGAACTGCTCCATAAGGTTTTCAAGGCTGTGACCTTTCGGAAGCAGATCACCAAACCTATCTTCCGAGACACCTCTTGGTGGGTTCGAACTGCCAAGAATTAACTGTTTTCACCACCAGGGACTATGGTTAGTTTTAACTCCAAAAGTGAGAAGTCTGTTTCAAGCATAAACTCACATCCCTTGAATCTTTTTTTCTAGAGGAACATGGAATGTGGTGGGAAGTTTCTCTGTTTCAGCCCAACCTTTTATTAGGAAAAAGGTTAGATACAGACCTAGTAGAGCTTAACTCCAAGAAGCTGATGAGAGCCCTCACCAGCAAAGGAGGCCAGTGGATCTGATACAGAGGGTTGAAATAGGCATGGCTTCCCAGCTTCCAGCCATGTGCTGTATACCCAGGATAAACATCTAGAAAGTTCATACAATCAGGAAGTGGTGTTTGCACACCTGAGAGGTCCACAGTGTTCTCATGGTCCTGAAGAAATGAAAAAGAAACCCAAAACATAGCACCAGCTCAAAAGGAGTTTAGGATCGATTATAGTTGGGGAACCCAGGCACTTGAACTAGTGCATGAACAAGACAGTAAAATAAAGTGCTCAATTGAGAGATGCATGGTAATTAGAAGAGAGGTCAGCCTATAATAAGGTGCTAATTGTGCAGGCCAGGCATCAAGTGCAAGAGGTGACGAGCTGCTGCTAGCCAGTAGCGGGCAACAATAACATTACAGAGTTGGAATAAATCTGTCCCACCTAGTCTTGTTTAATTAAAGCAATAAAAGCCAGTTATGGAAGAGCTTGGGGGCACTGCATCAGTCCATGGTGCTGAAGTTGCAGAGAGCTAGAGAACTCTTAAAAGCCCAGCAAGGGAACATTTTATTCCCAGTCTTAAATAGACATGGCCAAGTTTTACTCCATTTCCTTTGCTTTTTCACCATCAACCCAGTACGCCTGAAAAAGACAAAGTGAGCTACTCTTTTCCGTATAGATCTGTTTTCTTTATACACTTGAATTTGTCCTGCCTGTATCTTGCCTTAAAAAATACTTGATATAAATAACCTGGCAGAGTCTGGCCCAGCAGGTCTGTGTAACTGTTCTAGAAATCGTAACATAGGAATATAGTGATAGGAAATTGATAGAAATACATGGGGAAAGTTTATTCTCACTTGAAGGAGGAGTCTTCACATGTGTTCCATTTTGAGGGCATGGCAGGGTGCTTCCTATGTCCCTCATAAGGGTGTGTGTGAGATAAGGGGGTCACATATCCTGATTACCAAATCTGGAAGTATTAAAACACACATATACACTCTGATAGCCATAGAAGGTAACCGAGTCTCAAGTAGAAAAGGAGGAATGTGATGTCTGGATATTGACCTGCTGGGGAAAAAAGGAGACTAGATTTGCTTCCAGACTAAGATGGCCTAGGAAGAAAGACCTGGCAATCTACTTCTGAAAAATGAGTAAGTGTTTAGCCAGTGAAAACCCTATGGATCACAACAGTCCAATTTGCAACCAGTCGTGGAGGTGGTGTAGGGCTGGGCAGCATTTCATTCCATTATGCATGGCTCACCAGGAGTCAGGGGCCGACTCAACGACAGCTAAAACAAAGTGCCATGTTGCCTTTTTCTTCCTAATTTTACCTTTTAAATCGTTTGCCTTCCTCTTTCAAAAGCAGATGTTCAGAGACAAATGGCCAGATCATCCATGGCCCTTGATTGTGAAGGTGAGGAGGCTACAGTTGCATGTCCCACCAATACAATAAAATACGATACGATACAATACAGTACAATACAATACAACACAACTGAAATGCCATCTTTTCATAGTCTCCTCCAAACTGTGGCCTTCCTGGTATGTAGGGAGTTGGTGATTGAACTCTGGATTTTCTGTGCTAACTGAGACATGAGTATCTCCTGTTCAGGGCCAGTGGAAATGGAATGCCTTTGGATAGGATTGATTTCTTACCTTAGGAAGATGAACCTAGTGGGGCAAGTCCGGTTCTGGCCACAGTTCTGTTGCAGTAAGTTCTGACTTTGGTATGTACAAAGTGTACATGTCTAACCAAGAAATAACCGCAGAGAATCTAGAAAGGCAGGTTGGTTAGGGAGATAGCGATCCATGGTGGAAATATTGGGTGTCTAGTTCAAAGATCTGCGCTTTGCCGCTAACTTGCTTTGAAACCTTGAACAAGTCACTTAACCTCTTTAAGCATTATTTTACTCTAAAATGCGTATTTTGTAAAACTCAGAATATATCCTTGATACACAAATATTTAAACATTGAAAAATGGTCACGCTCAACTTTGGATTTTAAGATTTCTCTCATTTACCACTTCATAGTATTTGATGTATTTTGATAATGCTTTTTCCACTCTGAAAGCAGAGGCAGTTACTGGTGGGTTTCCTTTTGAATATTAGCAAAGACTGGGGAAAGGAAGTTAAGGGAGCCTGTCTTAGTCATCTAGTGCTGCTGTAACAGAAATACCACAAGTGGATGGCTTTAACAAAGAGAAATTTGTTTCTTCACAGTAAAGTAGGTTAAAAGTCCAAATTCAGGGCATCAGCTCCAGGGGAAGGCTTTCTCTCTCTGTTGGCCTTCTCATCAATGTTCCCCCGGACTAGGAGCTTCTCTGCACAGGGATCCCGGGTCCGAAGGATGTGCTCTGCTCCTGGCACTGCTTTCTTTGTGAGATGAGATCCCCCTGTTTCTCTGCTCACTTCTCTCTTTTGTATCCCAAGAGATTGCGTCAGGACACAATCCAATCTTGTAGTTTGAGTCCTGCCTTACTAACACAACTGCCGCCCATCCTCCCTCATTAACATCATAGAGGCAGGATTTACAACATATAGGAAAATCACACAATACCGGGAATCATGGCCCAGCCAAACTGATACACACATTTTTGGGGGGACATAATTCAATCCATGACAGAACCTTTTGGTAAAATCCAAGAAATTAACAAAGAAGATGTTGAATTTGCTCCTGAGAACAGAGGAGTCGTAGAATCTCAGCTCTGGAAGGGACCTTAGCAATCAGCTCAACCATTTCTCTCTCAGATATTGAGGCTCAGAGAATGTGAAAATCTTTGCCCAAGATTATAAGGCTAGCAAGCGGTAGAACTGAGAGTACAACTCTGGCTTCTTGACTCCTACCCAGCCTTCATTCTGGTTAGCATGGGCCTCCCATCTATCTCCAGAGCCCCCTAGCAGATCCAGAGAGCCCTAGCCTGGTAGATAGGGGCCGTGGACTTGTGGAGCACATTTCAGCCTCGTTTCCATAGTCTCAGGTTCCTCCCAAGGCTCTGCCTCTTGCATTGCCACCTCTAGTGCCTGGGATAAATAGGATTAGCAGAGGCCTGAAAGCCAAACGGCCCCCCTTTGAAGCTTGGGTTCAGTTGCAATAACTGGTTCTTTCTTTCTCTTCCTTAGCTATTTCAGATCCCTTTTGCTTTTAGTCCCTAAAAAACCCAAGCCCTTGCCTGAGTGATGTTGCAGTGTCTGCGTGTCTGTACATGGCATAATGTGAGGCCAGGTGCCATTCTCAACACCTGCAGGTGGGAACCTTTGCTGGTTGGTCTCTGCCTACCATGGGGGGGCTTTCTCTCAGAAAAAGCAGCGTCCTGGTATTTGGCCCCACAGGCAGTCCCATAGAAAATGTTCCCCAGCAGAAGCAGAATTTAGGAACTAAATCTTAGGATGACTCTCCCAGCTGAGGCTTCACAGCCCTCCTGCTTCCTAAGTTAGGGCAGGATGATTCTTCTGAATGTTGGATGGTGTTCAGCCACGGCCCCACGTTAGAGTCCAAGATGCTTCTAAATTCAGGCCCGTGGTCTGTGAACGCCTCTGGTGGAAGGCTGCATGCGGCCCAGTGATAGAGCCATCTTTGCATGACCGCATGTAGGAAAGAGAAACTGTAAGTAACCCAGGGTAGCTGGCGGAGAGAGCAGCACTCCTCTCTTTTTTTCCTAGTTATTGGTCAAAATGTAACAGTTGCAGCAAGTGGTTAAAAGCATACTCTGAGGTGAGACCAGACTTGAGGGTGTATCCTGTCTCCACTGGTTCTGGGAAATACGAATTTAGGCAAACCTCTCCATACCTCATTTTCCTTCTCTCTAAAAGGGGGTGGGAAAGTGGAGGTTTATACCCATGAGATAGAGTAGATGTGAGGATCAAGAGGATCAAACAGGATTAGGCATGTCTAGTTCTTAGCTGGTACTGGATATTCCAAAAGTCAGGGCCCTGCCCCGTATTCAGCATCTCCCACCATGGGGCAACAGCCCAAGCAAAATGCCCATCTTGGAACCTTGTAATATATGGTATCATCTAATAATGACAGGGAGCCCTGGTTAAGTGGTTAAGAGCTCAGCTGCTAACCAAAAAGGTCAGCAGTTCAAATCCACCAGCCACTCCTTGGAAACCCTATGGGGCATTTCTACTCTGTTCTACCGGGTCTCTATGAGTTGGAATCAGCTTGACAGCAGTGGGTTTAATGATGACCGAGGCCAGAAGGCAGTTCAGTGTCACATGAAGTCCATGCACTTGATTACAAAGGGTTTCACATACCAGGAGAGTATTCTATTCATTGACAAGTTTTAACTGGATTGCTAGATCAGTAATTCGTTGCCTTTATAAAGATTTTCATGCTGGGTTGCAGGCTTCCTGCAAGGAGGAGTTAATGCAGGGAGATGGCAGCATAGCAACTAAGTAAACAGACTGCAGTAGGTACCATCTGTCAGACCTAGAAAGCAAGCTAGCCACCTCTAAGCATTTTTGGAAGATCATTTGACTCCTTCAGTTTCATTTATTTACCCATCTGTAAAATGGGCTGGACCAGAGTTTGGAAGAGATGGCTAGTCCTCACAGTCTCTTTCCAAAAGACTGTATTTTTTAGGGCCAAAGTCCATGGGGTAGGCCAGTGGATGTCAAGCTTTGTTAAGGAGGCAGCTGCCAGAAGTAAAATGGCTCATAGAAGAAGGAATGCTCTATTTTTAAAAAAATAAGAAGAATGGGGATTGTGGACTCCCAGGAGCTAGTGGAAGGAAAATCTGCTTAGAGTTCATTTCTTGGGTTTTTTAAGTCACAGAGCTTAGAGATCTAGTCCTCCTTCCTCACTTTTAGAGATGAAGTGCTAAAGCTGAGTTGAAATGACTTCTCCATGGGTCCCTCAAATATGTGTGAGGGAGCAGGGAACGGAACTCACGTTTCCTGCTTGCTCATTCCTCCCTTCCTCTCTTGCAAAAAAGGAAACCAGTATGGTCTATGGCAGCAACCAGAGCTGGTCTTGAATCCTGGTCCCACTGCTCCCTTGCTCTGTGTGACCCTGGGAATATTACCAAGCCTCTAAGCCTCACACTTTACATCTGTGAAATGGAGAATAATAGCTACTGTGTCAGGTTGTTGGACCCATTAAAACAAGCCACTATGTATAAGTCCTCAACATAATAGATACTCAGTTAATGTTACTGCCCATTTCTCTGGATGGTACTGCGTGGAAGTTTATGTTTTAGACAAGATCTTAGATAGATAGATAGATCTTAGATAGATATCTCAGATTTCATCATCTTAACAGGAGTTTGACTAGAACCTATTAGATGGTCTTTAAGGTTCCTTTGGGCTCTAAAATTCCGACTTAGATAGTTACTTTTACTAAATCTTGTGTGTGATCTTGTTTTATAGCAGTCTCATTAGTTTTTTTCATTGCAACATATGATAAACCACACCCATAAAAAGGGAAAGTAGAACATGTCACCCAAATGAGAGGTGGTTTCTAATGATGCCCAATGTTTGTGACATGTATTGTCACACACTCAATGTGCGTGTATATGTTTTTGAAAAATGGATCTATAAAGCCAGGAGGTGGTAAAATAGTAAAATAGTGAGTTATGGGAAGTAGAGGGACTATTAGCCTCCCTGAGCTGTCCAAATCCCAGACTTTTTTCTGAAGTAAAGATCAGGTGGGTGTTAGGAGTCTGAATGTGTGCTACTCTCTGGGTTTTATAAGAAGGTGGCCAGTTATGAGACCAGATGGCAAATTTAGCTTACCAACCACTTCCTGGTTCCCTCAGTAAACTTCAATGTGTGTGGAGTTTGGTTTGGGAGGGGGTGCATTTTTTTTACTTTTTAAATTTTTTTCTTGTTGAAGTTTGCCTGGAGTGTAGAGGGAGAGACTGTAGACTTACTCAAGAAGATCTTGTAAAACAGGTCTGCTCTGCCTGTCTGGGCGCCTTCCTGGGCTGGCAGAGTGTGATATGGAAGATAAGGCACCTTTCCTCTGTTAGGGTTTGAACGACACCCTTACCTTTTTGAAAATGGTTAGTGACGCATTCTGTTTTTTTAATGAAATATTTCAAATGTATAGTGATTCATGGTTCATTCTTTCTTTTCCCGAGGATCATATAAAAATGGGTGTAAAACTAACACTCCTTTTGAATCCTTACACAAATTAAATTAAGGGAATTGTAGCTGAGATAAATTAATTTTCTGCTTGATCAGATGCATTTCCAAAGCTGCCTGGGAATGAACCATTTATTCTGCTTTGAAGCTGGGCGGCCTTTTACATTTTACGTCTATCACTCTAAAATGTGAGAAGTCCTAAAAGAGACAAACACCATAATCTTAAAACAATAGGATTTAAACCATAGAAGGTTAATGTCATGCTCTCTAGAGTGAAGTTCATTTGAGAGTTAAAAATGATACAAATATCAGGAAAGATGCCTCTTTCTTTCAGAGGACATTGTAAGCAGTTTTTTTAAGGGTAGATGAGTTATTTATGGTAAAAATTAGTTTACGTGGGACTTCAATGGCTAGGGCAAGTTCAAGAGGATACCAGACCAGAAGTCTAACATAATACTAAATTTGTTAAAATTTTAAGTATTCACTAGAAATTGATTTTGACCTAAGTCAGAGGTTTCCTATTTAAGGATTTCTGCTACACTGCTATTGTTCTTGGCATTTGCTAAGGAGGTGATCAACATATTCTTACTAGTAGGGGCCCAAAATGTTTAATCCCTTATTATTATTATTTTAATTATTTTGATGATTCTTATCTCTAAGCCAAGGAAAAATAATTCCACCTGATTCTGAGTTTGTTAAAACAGTCTGTGTGTAGATATTTCATATAGGCCTTAATGGTTTGGGTTCATTGCACTTTGTAATGCTACTTAATTCTATACAGTCCATAGTCTGCTTGTGTGCTATGCATGAATGCATGTCTAAGAGGGTGTACTGTTTTAAGAAAGTAATCCTCATAGACCATCTTGAGATCCTTCTAAGGATTTGGTTTTAGATCTAGTTGAACTACTCAATGACTTTAGTATAATATCTTGTTGCATGAAAGCAGGTGAAGGTAGGACTTGTTGGCAATCTGAGAGGATCTGGAGTGCTTGGGGGACTTGCTGGGTTGAGGACAAGGGAGTTTTGGAGCTCATGTATCCAATACAGAACTTTTTTGGTTTACGACAGTCGTGCCTTTGACCGTTGTCCATAAAACACGGACTTTGGGTTGAATTTTTTAGGCTAAATGATGGATTTACAGAGATCTACACCTCGTTCAAAAAAGAGTGATTAACTACAAGGACTATCTTGTAGCTGGATTCTGTCCATCACTAATGGTCAGCACTTGGCCAGGTTCAGAGTCCAGCCTGGCCAACCCGCTGGTAGCTCACAATGGGATGGAGCTGCAAGCTTGGTCTTACCACCCCTGATTTCAAACCCTTTGAGCTGCGCAGCTCTGGATCGGCAGTGTGGGAATTGAATCATAAGCGGTATATGCTGCAAGGTTGACCCAGCAACCCAACCCCTGGGGCTGATGGGCCTCAGACTCCACTAACTACTTCTGTGTCTGTGTCTGCGCTAGTAGAAAGACACACCTGTGGTGAGGCATAATGAAGCATATACCCTGTACATGGATCTGGAGGCAATTCTTTGGGCCAGAAGCAGAGTTTAGAAAATTAGCACTCATTTCAGTCATTTCTTGGTTTTTGCTTCTGAAACTCTGGGAAAGGGGACTGGATGATTTTCTTAGACTGTCCATGTGCTTTCCCCCACAGAGCTCTGATTGTCATTCTGACATTGCGTCTTCCTTGTCTTGGGATCATAAGCTGTAGAGAGCTTCAGAACTCTTGTGATTCTGTGCATCCTTTTCTCCTATGACTTCCTTACTCCAGGGCTGCATCCCTTCGCCTCTCTGGGCCTCAGTGTACTCCTCTGTTACAGGGGAATAATAATTACTTTGGGCATGGATTACTAACATATGGAGGTGCTAACTCTTTTTAATGCTATAAAACCCTTGGCCAAAAAAGTACACTGTAGATTACTATAATTAAAATTGCAAAATGATAATTGTTCTCAATCCTTTTTTGGAAAACTGGTAGCCACTTAGAGGAATGCAAAACCCAGCACCACCACACTGGGGCTCAGGCCTGTTGCCTCAGTGCCTCACTGGCTCCTTCACTTCTGGACTCCGAGCCCTCTAATATCTCCTGCCTGTCGTTGCCAGAGCAGCCTTGCTACACCATGGTTCTCATCCCCTCGCTCTTTCCCTCAGAAACCTTCAGTGACTCCTCAGTACCTCCAGGGTGAAATCCCAACTCATATGGAATCGAAGACCTTCTAAAACATAACCTCTTCTTACCTTCAAAGTTTCGTTTCCAGTCACACACCCCTGCCCCCTGCCCTCTCCCAATTCCCTGCAAAGCCCTGTGAGTGCCTAGACATCCAGCCTTCCCTACCCCACACCCTCCCTGCCAGCCCACCCGCCTGCCTTGCCTTTGTGTAAGCAGTACACTTCATCTGTCTCCCTGTCCTGCTCAGATCCACGTCTTCAGAAGTCCTTGCCACGCAAATGTCTGTTTATCTCACTTCTTTTTTTGCACTGTGTTTGCCCCTCTGTTGTAGTGTTCATTAGTTGCCTTTGTGTTAGGGCGATTAGGGGGCATGTCTGTCTGATTTATGTATCCGTTCACTCAAGAGCTTCATCTGAGCTTGTTCTCATGCCAGACACCAGGCTACAGAGCTCAACACAAAGGGGCTTGCGTTAGTAGAGAAAGGCAGATAAGACTAGCCTCACCAGACTGAGACTTGGGGGAGGGGGAATTGCAGGGCCTGAATGCCAGCACGCACACGTTATTTATTGTCCTCACTGTCCCTCGTGCGCGAGCCCCCTGCACAGTTCCTTGTACTTAACGGCTGCTCCATGTGAGCTGAACTGAAAGACAAGACTTTGGGGAGCAGATAGGGCAAGGGGATGGGATGAAAGAAGGGGTCAGGGGACTGGAGGGGGCTGCCCGTTAGAGGGCATGAGCTGGCTGCAGGGAGTAGCATTAGGGGTTCTGGGGCTCGCCATCCTCCTGGGCCTGACCCAGAGGCCTGAATAGCCACTTCTGCCCAGCTTCGTGCAAGCCAGGGCTCGTGTGGGTGTGGACCCTTGGCAAAAGAGCGTCTACTCAGCACCAGGGACCGGCATTTCCCTAATTCAAAATAGAAAAGGAAAACAGGTCTGTACTTGCCCTTTTTGTTGTTAGGGGCAGGGTGAAGGGAATGTGTACAATTTGTTTGACAGTAGTTTTTTTCTGTATTTCTCAGACTTTTGGTTGACTTATTTAAGCAACAAATACATATTGAAAAGCTACTTCCAAAGTTTTTTTTTTTTTTTGCGGAGGGGTGTTAAGTAATCTTTTTACAGAAATATGCGTTGCTTCGTTTTGCTTTGGGTGTTTTGCAGCTCTAACGTGTGGATTGGAATGTGCCCTTCAGTTCAGCACTTAGTGGCTGGCTCTACCAGGTGTGCCTTTGGCTAGGTCCTTTCCAGATCACAGGCTGTCACTCACCAGTGAGATGCAGTGGAAACAGAGTTCCTCTGGTAGACTCTTATGTCCCACATTGTTCAAGAGTGGAACATTCAGTTAACGGAGTGAGAGTCACAACCAGTCTGCTTGGTGTACCTACCCTCCACCATCCAGAATATTGATACAGCCCTGAACGTAAGCAGACAAGAACTCCAAGAGTTGGAACTAGAATCACAAAGCGCATGTATTTTACTCATGCATTTATTTAATGAACACATTTATTGGATGGCTACTATTTGTCAGGCATTGGTCTAATGAATAGACAGGGCTCCAGCACTCAAGGACTATATAACAAGTCTTTCCTGAAGGCCTATTACCTAAGATAAGTAACCTTTTACAGACAAATCTAACATGATAGAGTTTTATTTGCTTCTTCCAGCTCACAGCCAATTAGCTACAGTAAATAGAGAATATTTTGGGAGACTTGGTGACTAGACACAGAAATGACGGTAGAAGAAATGGAATAGGAAGACAAAGAACCATACAAAGAGATGCCAGAGTTATAATAGTCTGAACACACCAAGTTGGGGTGGGGCAGTGAGCCCGTGAATCCCAGTAGCCCCTGAGGACATCATTGCATAACATATTTCAGTAATTGATGTTCCTGGTAATGGCTCTAAGTCATTCCAGAGAAAATGGACAGTTATTGTAGTTAAAGCAGGGACAGCTATGATGTCTCCCCTAACACCTTTGTTTTTCTTTTCTTTTTAATATTTTAAGATTTCTAATCCAAATGGAACAAGCCATAGTTACCTGGGGAATTCACGTATGTAGAAGGGCTTATTCCTCTGCAAAATTACTTATATGAAACATAACTCTAGTCAAAACCGGAAACCAAACTTGTTGCTGTTGAGTTGATTCTGACTCATGGCGACCCCATGTGTTTCAGAGTAGAACTGTGCTCCATAAGGTTTTCAATGGCTGTGATCTTTCAGAAGTGGGTCACCAGGCCTTTCCTCCGAGGCATGTCTGGGTGGATTTGAACCACCAGCCTTTTAGTTGGTAGCCAAGTGCTTAACCATTTGTACCACCCAGGGAGTTTAATGAAGTCATTGTCATATATACAATCAAGAAGGAGCAACTGTCAAATGATAGACGGGAGTAAACTGTACTGAATGCACAATGAATATGAATTATATTCACGAGAATATAATTATAGATTATAATCACGAGAAGTATCCAAACAGGAGAATTGTTCTAAAATTTATTTTTAGTGATCATACATTTGTGAAAAATCACAGCATTTATCATAGTTGAAAAACAGTTTGAATAGAGTCACAGTTTATGGCCTCTTAATTCTCAGGCTGCAGATAATGGAAGGATGTGCTGTCACAGATGTGGGTGGGGTGGCATGAGTTATAATTGGCCGTCTCCATCACATCCAGCTGTTCCACAGGGGAATCAGAATGTGATGGTTCTCAGTTATTTATTTGGTGGGTAGTAACTGTTTAGAGCAAGGAGTCAACAAACTTTTTCTGTGTAAGACCAGAGAGGAAATACTTTAGGCTGTGGGTCATATCGTCTCATAATTTTACAACTAACTCAACTCTGCTGTTGTAGTGTGAAAGCAGCCATAGACAATACATGACAATAAAACTTTACTGATTTAGAGCATTAATAATAATTGTGGGAACATATGTGATACACCTGCAAATCTGTAAGGGAGCAGGAAAGGCCAAGAGAATGCCTGCATCTGCAGGTTGTCAAAATGTTGAGCTTGGATCTTCTTTTTTAAACATTGTGGGATTTCAGCTATTTGTTTTTGGTTAAAGAGAATTTAGAATTTTAGAATTTGCTGGGTGCAGGTCAGGTCCCAGCCATCCTTGGTCTGTGATCTCCTCTGTGCTTCTGCCCACTTCAGAAGGCAGGCCCACATCTTTTAATGCCTTTAGCTTGTCTCTGGCAGCTGTAATTGCCACTGCCCTCTGGAGAGCACAGGTCTCCTTGTTAGAAAATTCTGGTTGCTGGACCATCAGGTACCCCCACTCTTGCTCTACTTGGGATGGTTATTCTACATGTGTCGTGACTTCTAGTTCCCCAGCTCCCAGCACAGCGTAGCCTGTGCGTGGTGTACACCATATCCACTGTATCCCGGCGCATCCCGTCTGAATATTTGTTAAGTCGATGTTCCTTTGGACAAGTACATGGTACACATTTAACTACCTTACAGCCATTAATTCTCTGCCGCCCTGGCCTTATTCTTTCCTTATGAGTCGGTGCAACTTTTGACTCTAATGTCATTTTGAGTAGTAGTTACTGCTCTGCCCACTTAGCTTTCTGGACATGGCCTTACTTTTCGTGACTGCTCTCTGTTCAATCCAGATACTTTTTCTTTTTGGGGGTAGGGGCAGTGGAGGAAAAAGAAAAATTGGAGGGAAAGGGTAAGAATAACCCAACATGACCATTGAAAAGCCAGTCATTTCCTTCAGAGCTGCAGTCTTTGAAAAAGCACACAGAGCCAGTTTTACTTTTGAGTAATTTCTTCTGCTGTGCGTTCTCAAAGACCATGATGTCACTTGCCTGTGCTATGGGTGGCTTCTCACGGCACCTGCATCTGGTGGTGAACTTGAACAATCAGTGTTTCTGACTGAGAAGCCTAGTTGGTGATGGACCAGGCCACAGAGTTTGAGATAAAGAATTAGACGAGGGAAATCTGTGCTTGCTGTGTCTTGCAGCACATCCTGTGGACAGATAGACTTTTAGTTATTGATTCATAGCTATTTCATTACCGTCTCCAGAGACTCAAGCCGCAGCTGTTAGGAATAAAGGATGCATTGCTCAGCACTTGATTGTGAAGATAAGAGAGAATAAGTGTGTGCAGTCTGTACGCGCTCATTCATTCATTACAAGCACCTCCACTAACTTCCTCAACCCTCATGCCAACCCTGTGAGGAGGGAGCCAGGGCTGAAATGTGGAAACAAAGGCTCACAAAGCCCCACAGCCAGGTGGTAGAGAAAAGTCTTTGGACTCATTGCCCAACATTCTCTACACTTTGCCCCTTCACCTACAAGGGGATCAGCACTCAGAGAGTCTCTCATCCCTGGAAAATAAACCATTTTGGCCAATAAACATGCTGCTGTCAAGTTCATTCTGATTCACAGCAACCCTACAGGACAGAGTACAACTGCCCATAGGGTTTCCAAGGCTATAAATCTTTATGGAAGCAGACTGCCACATCGTTCTCCTGCGGAATGGCTTGTGGGTTCAAACCACCGACCTTTTGGTTAGCAGCTGAGTCTTTTAACCATTGCAACAGAACCCACTCATAACTCATGCTTAAGTTTGGCTCAAATCACCTTCTTGAAAGCATAGTGACCATTGAAGTGAATGTCTGAAATGGGGAGAATGGGCGTGCCCCTGACTCCAGCAGGATGAAGACGCCGAATTCTACTCTGTGTCACTCTTAAACTAAAGACAGCTGTGAGAGGTAATGGTCGTTATGGTCTCTGTGCAGGTGTGGCTGGAGTCTATGGGTCCTGGAGAAGGGCTCCACACAGAGAGCTTAAAAAATACCTGGCTTGTTTCAAGACTTTCCCCATCCTGATGACTGTTTGTCTTTATCATTAGCTAATGTACAGAAGTTAGAATATCTTAGTGGTTGCAGCATAACACTGGTCCTGGGTAACCACTGTTTTCCTCCTACTGATCACTGTTATTCTCAAACAGCCTCAATATCATTTTTCTAGGTTTTCCATGTTGTGGAAGCATTGGTGGTGTTAAACTGCTGAAGAAAGTTTCCTTGAGGACTTTGTTCTCTTTCTCTTAATTCATAATTTAAACACAGCTATTGAGGCACTCTCAGCACAGTAGATCCCCAACATGAGGAGACTTGGGTTCTAGTCTTGCCTCTGTGTTGGCATTCTATGTCTGCTGCTGTTGGGCAAGGCATTTAACCTTTGGAGGCTCCCTTTTCATTGTCGGTCCGGTGAAGGCTTTGGGCAAGGTGGCCCTGTTTCACAAAGGTTAAGTTAACTCTCAGGAGTTGGGAAGAGGACTCCCATTTTCAATGAACAAGATGTTTAGGCAGCTTTTCTGTAGGGGTTCCTGCACTGATACTCGTGGCTCACTTTGGAATTCTCCTTGATGACAAGACAACACCAAGTTTCTGGGTTCTTTCCTCTCTCTTCCAGATGCCAGTATGGACAGAATAGCTTATGATGCTTATCCCCACCCACCACTTCCGAGACATTGAGCGGAAACCAGAATACCTCCAGCCGGAAAAGTGCATCCCACCTCCCTACCCTGGTCCTGTGGGAACCATGTGGTTTATCCGCGACGGCTGTGGCATCGCCTGTGCCATCGTCACCTGGTTTCTGGTCCTCTACGCAGAGTTTGTGGTCCTCTTTGTCATGCTGATTCCATCCCGTGACTATGTCTACAGCGTCATCAACGGAATTGTGTTCAACCTGCTGGCCTTCTTGGCCCTGGCCTCCCACTGCCGGGCCATGCTGACGGACCCCGTGAGTATGTCTGGGCTTGTTTTGACTAGCCCACACTCTGCTCCTCTGGCCCCGGCATGGCCACAGCCTGCATGCTCCCCCTGGACCTTGGGAATGTGGAGAACAGGAGGGCCAGGGCTGGCTTGGGAAAGTGGACTCAGGCCCCACTTATTCAAAGTTCTGTGGAACTCTGGCTAGGAGAGGGGGCAGCATCCATATCCCAACCTATCCTTCTTGGTTGACTGATACTGTATGTACATTGAAGCTGCTGTGGGAGGGGTTTGGTCTCCGGGAAACCTAGCCTCTAGATAGAAAGGTGCTGTCAGATAACCATGGAGATGGGCCAGAGCAGAGCAGAAAGCATGCTGGAGGCATGGGGCCGGTTGGGTTAGGATGGGACTTCCCAGTGAAGATAGGACTGGAGCTAGGTAGATTTGAAATTAAAGCCATATCCAGTTCCAGGAACCTGCATGGAAATGGCCTTCACTTTGTTTGGGTGAGGCTCATCTTTTCCTGAAAACCTAGACAAGCCTGTTTCAGGCCACAGCAAGTGCCTCTTGGTGAATATCTGTGGGTAAAGCAGTGGTGTTCCACTCGATGACTTAGCTAAATACACCAAGCTGTGCAAGTGGCTATTGAATGTTTGTGCACCCTAGTATTAAATCCTCATCCCTCTTCATTATCTTGTATGGGAAGAGCAAGAGACTATGTTATTTGATAAAGACCTCCTGTGGCCTAATTGTTTCAGTGCGTGGGACATCTGTGTTTAAATTAAGAAAGGGAAAGCAAGCCAGCACTGCTAATGGCACTGGCCCCACCAGTTTCGTTTCTGTGAGCCCCAGGGAGCGCTCAGTAAAGATGGTAGGGTCCTGTGCCAGTTCCCTGCCTTCTCAAAGGGCTCCATGTCCTGCTGCTTCAGGTGGTGGATTTTTAATCTGTCCCAAGGGAAGGCAGCTTTCCCGGGTCAGTTACATGTCAGCCACTGGTCCAGACAGCACCTCTTCTCATGCACGTGCCTCGGGGAGGAGCTCACACAGCAACAGGCAGGGGACTATTGGCCCAGTGTCAGCACCTCTTATGGGGTCATTGACCAGCCATCACCTGAAGGAAATGAAGTACCTAACTATAAAAGTAGGTACTCCAAAACACAAGCGTATAAAGAGTTTTCCCAGCAAATTCAACTTGGTCATACTGAAAACAAGTTAAGGATTGATTCAGAAATTTTTATGGGGCCCTTGCTACTGGGGACACAGGAACAAACACATTATTTTCCTCAACTTCTGTTTTCTGCTAAGTCCTAGGCATTGTTCCTACCCTCAAGGTGTCTGTGTAGAGGGGAAGACAGGTGAGGCTAGCCCGTGTGAAGGCTATGGCAGAAGAAGCACAGGTTGCTGTGGGAGAGCAAGGGAGGAAACAATAACCAATCTAGGCAGGGGTGGCTGTGGTGGCAGGCTGCCTGGAGGAGGTGATCCCCAACCAGTCTCATCTGAGCAGTGGAAATTGGCAGGGGAGGTGGAGGGCAGTGAAGTTGGAAGACAGCAACAAGATTCCATATAGAGGGAGCACAGAGACACAGAGGAATGTGGGAGTGTGGCTCCTCTAGGGAACCAGGAGCTATATGGAATGGTAGCAGCTTAGGACGAAAATGGCTGTGGGTGGTCGTGTGTGTGGGATAGCAAAGGAGCCCTGGTGGTGCAGTGGTTAAGTGCTCGGCTGCTGCCGAAGGTCAGTAGTTCAAACCTACCAGCCGCTCCACGGGAGAAAGATGTGGCAGTCTGCTTCTGTAAAGATTGCAGCCTTGGAAACACTATGGGTCAGTTCTACTCTGTCCTATAGGGTCACTATAAGTCGGAATTGACTTGTCGGCAATGGTTTTTTCTTTTGGAGGGCAGGATACCAAAGTAGGGTGCGGGCCAGAGGACGAAGGGCAGCATGGAGCTCTTGAGGATTTTAGACCAAACAGTGAGAAGATCCAATGTCAATTTACAAGGACCCCTCTAGTAAGAATGAGAAGGAGCCCTGGGGGCACTGATGGATGGAATGAAATGGGTGGCTGTGTTTATTGAGTGCTACTAGGTGAGAGGTTGGAAACCCTGGTGGCATAGTAGTTAAGTGCTACAGCTGCTAACCAAAAGGTCGGCAGTTCGAATCCACCAGGCGCTCCTTGGAAACTCTATGGAGCATTTCTGCTCTGTCCTATAGGGTCACTATGAGTCAGAATTGACCCTACGGCAACAGGTAAACAGGTAGGTCAGAAGCTCCCTTCTGGGCAGTGGATACAGCTGTGAGCAAGACAGACAGAAATCCATGCCCTCTTGCAGCTCCCATTCTAGTGGAGCAACGTGCACAGTGAAGACTTTTTGAACAGGTAAATTCAGAAATTGTGGTAAGTGCTTTGAAGACAGTAAAACAGGGTGATTGATGGTGACCTTCCTGGAGTGGGGCGGGGAAGGGAGGGAAAGGACTACTGTAGATCAGGGAGGGCTGGGAAGGCCTTTCTGAGCTGGTGCCATTGGTGCTGAGACCTGAATGACAGCAAGCAGCAAACCAGGCAGAGGGAGTTCAGTGAGGCAGAGGAGAGAGCAGGTACAGAGGCCCAGAGACAGGAACGCTCTCAGCATGTTTGAGACACAGGACTAAGACCAGTGCAGCCACAGCACAGTGAGTGTGGGCTGTAGAAGAGGCTGGCGAGGGCTGCAGAAACTAGATCATGCCAGACCTTGTAGACCTCCCGAGGACTTTGGTCTTTATTCTAAGTGCAGTGGGAAGCCGTCAGAGGGGCATGATGTGATCTGGTTTTAAAAAGAGAATGGATTGTGCAGGTGATCGGGGCTTGGAGTGGGTGAGTGAAGCAGGGAGAGGAGAGTGGTCCATACAAGAAAGAGATGGTGGTAGCTTCAACCAAGGGGGAAGCAGTAAGGCTGGAATATGTTTTGGGCCAGTAGTTCTCATGCCTAACTGTACAGTAGAATCCCCTGGGAGCTAATCGTAGAATCGACTAGACGGCAGTGGTGGGAGCTTTTCAGAAGTACTGATGCCTGGGCCCTGCCCCCAGAGATTCTGTTGTAATTGGTGTGGGGCGGGCCCTGGCTATTGGATGCTTTAAAGCTCCCAGGGGACTCTCCTATTCAGCTGGTCAGGGAACTGCTGTTCTGAGAGCTGACAGAATGGAGATGGATGCAGTGTGCCTTCCAGAGCCTTGGCCTGAGTAGCTGGGGCATTGGTGGTGCCATTTACTGAATGGAAATGTCTGGGGGGCACAGATATGGAAGAGAAATCAAGACTTCCGTTCTGTCTAGTCTACATGACATGCAAGCAGAGATGCCAGGTGGGCAGTGGAAAGTCACGGCCGGGCTTGTGGAGAGTCAAGGTCAGAGAGTGGACTGGCAAGTCATTGGTTTACGGAAGGCCTGTGAGACCAGGGCGAGGGGAGGAGACTTCTGCTGGGCATTCCTGCTGCCCTTGCACAGTGTGTTCTTGGACACCCCATATGGAAGCATGTGGCCTCTCGAGGGACCCCCTCCATCTGGCCACTTGCAGTTGGATGCTGGAGAGCACAGTTCCCACTGTGGTGTGTGGCTCAGCTTCCAGTCCCAAACGAGTGAAAGCTAGACTGTACCCCAAACACCAGTCCGCTTCTCACAGGTCTGTTTTGCTGGTGGCTCCAAAGACAACTAGACAAAAGATGAAGACTTCATCAAATATCTCCCACTAGTAAGGGGAGCACCTCAAAGCGTGCCCTACACATATGCCCATCTCTGGGTGTGCTGGCTTCCTGTGGCCTCCTGTGCCACCACCTGCCTCTCCTCATCTCCCGCATGTGGCATCTTATGCAAAACCCAGTGTATAAAACAGAAGTGGAGCTGCGGAGGAGGGAGCCCCTGAGGCCTTACGGTGGGGCCCTGGACTTCCAAGGAGCACAGTTGGCCGCCCAGATCCCATGTTATAAAGCAGATCTATTAGGGGCTCATTATTAACGCTGCAGGGAGAGTCTGTTTTTAGAAAGGATTCACTGCAGGGTTCTAAGGCATTCCCTAATGGGATTATGATGTTTTGTATCTCAAGAATTCACGTTGTGCGTAATTTTTAGAAAAGCTGGCATTGTAAGGTTATAAACAGTGTATGCACTGTATATCATTTTCATTAGCCTTACTAGTAAAAAAATTAATCTCTTACGGTTACTCCAAATAGCTTTACTACTTCCGGCTTTGAAATTCTTATTCCAAATGTAACATCGGAACAGTTGTGGCCACCACAGCTTTCTGAACCGTTTAGTAGTCATTTACTCCAACGCAGCACGTGGAGCTCAGGCAGCACAGGGAGGAGGGAAATGACTCACAGTGCGTACCAGCCCCTTGGAGGTGAAACTCCCGTTTAAGAAATCACATACAAGGGTAGGCCTATAAGCAGAGGGAGGAGGATAGATGGACAGAGGAGGGGGCAGACATGTCACATGGCCGTGGGCTGGCCTGGAGGCAGCTCTCATGGGGAGGCAGGCAGGTCTGGCTGGTGCTTGTTCTCCTTGCCAGTCTGAATGGGGTATGATGTCATCAGAGGAGCACTCTGTGTTCCTGGGACACTCCAGACACTCAGAGGTCCAGAGTGGCTCCACTTGCCCTGAGGAAGTAGCCTCCTGAAGACAACCTGGACTCAGGCGCCCTTTTCTAGGTACCCCTCTCTCTTCCTCCCCCGACTTCACCGCCTGTTCTTTCCCAGTTACAGTACATTTCAGTACCTCATCTTGTGAAATCCCATGTGAGGAATTCCCTTTAAAATTGAGCTCTGGGACAGTGTCTGTCTCCCAGAGGATGCTAAGAGCTAGAAGACAGCTGGTTTCCTTTTGTCCTGGCTGCCAGGAAGCACAAAACCAAACATTTGCTTAATTACAGCAATTGTGTAAGCCCTTATAATCAACATATTTTTGCCCCTCCTTTCCTTGGTCCTAATTGTCTATTAACATCATTGTAAATTATCTGAGATTTGGGAAAAGGAGGAATGTAAATTCAGTTTAACCACATTGTTAAGAAAAGTCCGCCTGCCTCTGCCCCTCCTTCCCTTGGAATCACCCTCTGAACACCTCGCCGTAGACAGACCTCACATGACCACCTCGGACCGCTGCAGGCCACTGCCTTTAGTTTCAGCTGCCAGAACTCATCAGTGGGAATACAAGTAATCCCCGGGTTAGGAACGTCTGATTTACACAAAACCCGTAGTTACATACCAACCCCCATAAAGCCTATCAGGAAAAAAAACTAACGCAGTGTTTGGCCGTGCTTCCACAACTGACCACCCTTCTCCTGCATGTGCAGGTGCTGCAGCGGGTCCTTGGGCAGCCGCTGGTGGCAGGCAGGCCCCACCACATGGTACTCCCAGCCGTAACCTGCAGCAGCAAGCTGAGAGCCCACGCGCACCCACCTCCCTCAGAGCTCGGAAAGGGCCAGGCCCACTGTCTGCATGACCCAAGCATCACCGCTGTGCTCCACATGGAGGGCCTGCAGAGGGGGTGGTGGCCAGCAGCCAGGTCACGGGTGCCACACTGTACGTGTTCTCTGAGTACTACTGGTCAGTGTGCCACGCTGGGCATACGGAGAGGTCTCTGCAGCGCTGCCTTACTCAGACCCACCCGACCCCGCGGGGCACTCTGTGCTGTGCAGCCAGGGGCCATTGCAGCATCTCTGGGCTTCTGTTTCCCCTACGTTATGCATGTGGGATTTCACTGTTACAGCAGTTCTTGGCCTTTTGGTGGCTTGGGGGGCGGGGGGCAGTCTTAGATTCCTGACCTCTATGTTTCCGTATAGTTTCCGGGGGGTCCGTGGAGACCTTTGATCTTGGTTTTCCCTAAACATCCTCTTCCCATCCCTTGAGCCCCGGGCTCACTCTTAGCGCATCCTGAATGGGACTTTCTCCTTTGCACCCAAGACAAGGGTGTCATAGTTGGTGCTGGAGTTGACAGGTTGGTGAGGAGGTGATGGGGGAATAATCGGTCTGGCCTCAGCACCATCCTACCCATGCCCCCAACCCTCCCTGCCTCTGCTGAGGGTTCAAAGCCTAGCAGAAATGCAGCCTAGGGGTACAACAGTAAATTTTTTAGTTCAGAGTCTACAATAAAGTATCTAATTGGTGTCAAAGATTTTACAGAACAGAATCTTCTGAGTATTTTAGGTAATGTTTGCCCTGTAGGTAGCTCTTCAGCGGTGCAGAAGATACATACTGTGGTTCGTAGTAAACAAGCACTACTTTGCAATGTGCATCAAAACATTGTTATTATTACTGTATTATTATGTTAAAGATGTTTTAGTGTATCTGGAAGTGTTTCTTTAATGTTGTTTGTGCATAGAAAGGTACAGTATATACTATACACTAAGACAAACATTTGACTAACTGATGTTAGATGTGAACTGTTCCTACTGATGTACAAATTCGACTTAAAGACAGATTTAGGAACAGAGCTTGTTCGTAACCTGGGGATTGCCTGTAGTGGGTTTCACTTCGATTGGGCAATTGGTACTTGTTTCTGGAATCTCTCCCAGCGTCCCTGTATTGAGCACGTGCTGTGTACAGAACCAGTTGGCAAGTATTTACTAGCGTGGCATTATGATGTGGGGTCCTGTGGGAACACAGCAAGAACAGCACTGGGTCCTCATGCAGCAATCAGTGCTGGGTGTGGCCAGGGAAGAGCCTTGCCCATCTTGCCCAAAGGTGTTGGTTTCCGAGGTCAGAGTTCATTTGAGTAGTAATCTCCATTCTCCCTCATGCCAGGCAACTTTGATACCTGCCACTGAGCAACTTATAAATATCAGTGGAAAAACCTTTCTGGCTCCGAAGAGAGGAAGGTGACCAATTCCGGAATCACCTACCTCCTACCTTTCTGCGGAGGAGATAGATGGCCTCGTGAAGCAGGCCTACAGCCAGTCCACAAGGCCTGCACCTATAGGCTGGCCACCTGTGTTCCTGGAAAAGCCAAAAGAGCGAGGGTATCTGCCCACATGTACACACGCCTTAATCACCGTGACCCCAGGAATAGTTTTAGCAAGCGTTCATCCTTGTTGCTCAAAGTAGGAATGTTGAGTCCTTGAAACCATGGTGTTTCTTAAGATCCTGTCTGCACTGCTTTCCGTAGTATCCTTTCTACATTGTTGTATTGTCCTATGTACTTGTTAAAAGGGGCCTCCTAGGCCTATTTCCATCCAGTTGTTAGTGGTGATACAGTTGTTGGCAGTAAAATGACACTGTGGCATCAAGGCAATGAAAAAATGCCTTTTCCAAGCCACTTAATGGCAATATTTGATAAATCCACAGTTTGTCTCCTGATAGAAGCAAAGGTTCTAAACTTAGACTGCTTGGGTCTGAATCCTAGTTCTGCCACTTATTAGCTGTGTAACCTTGGAAAGTTGTTTAACTTTTCCACTTTAGTTACCTTATCTATACAATGAGGAATATCATAGCCTCTATCCCATAGGTTTCTTTTCAGAATTAACTGGGTAAATAGATAATAAAACATTTAGAACTATGCCTGGCATATGGTAAGCGCTCCATAAATGTCTGTTGTATGGTCATTGTTATTCAACTTGGGTTTATTGAATGCATGCTCCATGCCAGGCCATGGGCTATTTCCTGGGCTACAAGTTGAAGGGCATTGTCTCTGCCATTAAGGAATTACAGGCATGTAGGAGAGATCAGTGTGTAATTAAATGGTAATTGTTATAATACAAATACAAGCTGTGGTAGCACAAAGGCCAGTGATGGGTTCTGCCTTGGCAGTGGGCCATCTGGAAGAATGCCAGAGGAGGCGTCCTTGAATGGATTTGGATTTGGGTACACAGGGCAGGGAGGCTGAAGAGGAGGGAGTTGGAACGGTGATAATAGAGGGTCCCTGAGGGCAGAATAGGACGATTTGGAGAGTGTGGTGCCTTTGGGGATCTCCAGGTAGTCCACAGGGTGGGACTGTAGGGAGGAAGGTGACACTGGGCCAGGTCTAGGGTTGTGATGGTCTTGTGAGCCCTGCCCAGGATCTTGGACTGTGTGCCACGGTCCCTAAAAACCCATTACTGTTGAGTCGATTCTGACTCATAGTGACCGTATAGGACAGAGTAGAACTTCCCCCTAGGGTTTCCTAGGCTGTAGTCTTTATTGGAGCAGATCGTCATGTCTTTTTCTCTCACAGAGCAACTGATGGGTTTGACCTGCTAACCTTTCGGTTGGCAGCTGAGCGCTTAACCATTTGCACCACCAAGGCTCCTTGCCACAGTCCCGAAGGAGCCACTTTTAGGCAAGGGGAGCAAGACGATCAGATTCACATTTTAGAAAAGGTTACTCTGGAAAATAGTGGGGAGAAAAGACAGAGGTGAGGCTGCAGGATATGAGGAAGAGACTGAGGCAGGGAGGCCTAGGAGATTCCAGGGCTTCAAACCAGTTCTGCCTGGTTCAGCCATGGCCAACAAAGTGAAACTCAAATGGACCCAAATTTTTAAAATATGGGTGAAGTGGAACAATAAGCAGAATGGGGAAAATTACAGGTCAAAGCCCTGCTAGAAACTTAATCTCTCTCTTAGAAAACAAGGGCCGTGTGTGTGAGTTGCATAGCAACCAAATCTCTTGACCGGCAAAGTCAGAAACAGAGATGCCCCACTCAAAGATGGTGGCCAACGCGCCTCTTTGAATGTGCATCGCTCTCCACAGTCCTGACGATAACCCAGTCTCCTGCATCAGGCTCCTGAAAGGGCTCACTATGCCTCTTCCGAGTCTCCCATTCCTGGACTTTGACCTGTTTTAAAAATTTTGGTCTGGTCCAATTTTGCTTCGTTGGCTATTACTGAACTGGTTCAAACCAGTTCAAAGCACTGGAGATTCTCTGCTGGTCTGAGGCAGTGATGATGAGGCTGAAGTAAGGCCGGGACAGTGGTATGGTGGGGAGAGATGGAACTCAATTTGGGGACAGAATTAACCTGGTGGAGTGGATGGTGATATGGGGCAGAGGGTTAGGAGAGCCGGGATGACTCCTGGATTTCTACCCTGGATGACTGGGTAGATGAATGTGCCATGGACCAGGAAAGGGAGAATAGGAGCAACAGGTTGGGGAGAAAGTAATAGGTTCAGTTTTAGCCATACATGTTGAATGTTGGGGCTTTGGTTCTATGTCGTTTTAATGCCTCTTGGACAACCAGGTGGAGATATTTGCACCTGGGTTGCAAAAGAGGTCTAGGTTGGAGCATCATCACTGTGTGATAATAGGGGAAGTGGTGGTTGTAGACAAGATTGTCCAGGAGAGAGTACAGAATGAGCACGAAGAAAAAAACTGGGGGTGGAACCCTGAGGGACACCAGTGTCCAGGAGGGACAGAATCACGAGGTAGATGGAGGCGGCGTAGCCCCACAGAGGCAGCAGGGACATCCAGATGGAGCAGAGCAGCTGAAGGAGAAAGTGACAGGGAGGAGGGACAGGTGGTCGGTGAGGAGACCCCAAGGAAGATGGGGACTAAGAATCGACCTTTGGATTTGGCATCAGGGAGTTGCTCTCTGACCTGGTAAGAGCAGTTCCCTGATGAGGAGGGGACAGGAGCCAGAGAGCAGTGAACTAAAGAGTGAGTGAGAGGTGAGGTGAGGTAGGGATGCCAGGTGCCTAGACCTCAAGAAGCTCAGCTGTGAACGGGATGGGAGAGCACGGGAGTCTGCTGAGAACTCCAGGGAAAAGTTCTGAGGCATGGGATCCCTGAGGACCAGGATTAGCTGGAATTGTGGTCCTCCAAGATGGTGGGTACAGGCGGGTCCAGGGACAGAGAAGTTGAGGGGTGGGAGGGCGGGCAGGGAAATGAGGAATATGAAGGGGCTTTATCCCAGTGGCCGTAATTTTCTCTGAAATAGAAAAGGACATGGTTAGGGGTTGAGGCTTGGGCTAGCCACTGAGGGGAATGGTTGATGAAACCACATCACCCCTCCCAACACACACACATACACCCTCTTTCTCACTGTCTATCTCACTCACACACACACTCTCTGTCACACACACACACACACACACACACGCTCCATTCTTTCCCCACTAAGAACTCAGTAGAGCTCTGTGCCAGAGAGAGGGTAGAGAGGATTCTGACACAGCCAGAGCAGAAAAGCTTTAACAACCTCTGTACATTTCTTTTATACCAGATTTAAACCACTTCCCACTATGGGGCCTAATACATATTTTGGAAGCATCTGAGCATTTTTATGGATCTATATATTTTGAAAAGTGTTTTTAGCTTACTGTGTGCAAAGAGAAAAGACAACAGGAATACCTGCCAAAATGTAGTAGTACTTAGCTCTGGATGATAGAATCATAGGGTGGGGTTTTCCTTTTCAGTTTCTCATCTGTGTTTTCTTTTCTTAAATCGTAAACAAGTATTACTTTGGGAATAAGGAGGACATCAGTAAGTTTTGATCTGCCAGGCTGTAGTCATGTGGAAGCTTCAAGAAATCCCTGTGCACTGTGTGAGAATGGCCAGGGATGGAACAGGTGTTTCTCAGTAATGCAGGCATGACAGCAGTGGCAAAAAATGTCTCAGCAGGACTTCCGACCCCCTGCCGTCTGTCCACAGGTGTACAGAACAAAATTCCTTACCGTGAACTAATAGTAAGATGTTCTGAAATCTGTGGAGATGAGCCCAGAGAGTGTATTCTTTATAAAAAAGAAAAGAAAGAAAAAAGCATCTGAGACAGAGACAGGAAAGTGTTTGTGCCACAGACTCCTCCTCTCGGGGCTGGCCCAGCTGGTCTGGCTCTGAGAGGCAGGAGGGGTCTTGCCTGGATGGCGATGAGCCTTCCCATAGATTTATGCACATGGAGTCACACTGTAGGGGCAGACTTACAAAGGCCAAGTGGTTAAATGATGTTTCTAATCATAGTCTGAAATGACAGGCAATAAAACAAGTAAGAAATGAGAACTCTAAGTGCCCTTTACCACATGGGGGTTTCTTCTTGCAGCCCTTTATGTGGAGACTCCTGAGGGTTCTAGAAATGCTAGTAGCTGGAACCTTTGTAAAAACTGGACCTGAAAAGCAAAAAACCTGCTTTAGGAAAAGTCAGCCTCATCACTTCATCTTCTTAGGGAAACGATGTCCCTTTGTACTTTTTCCCTTGTACATGTGACAGTAGTGACTTCCAGTTGTGGTTTTGTGGCTTCAGAATCCATAAAAGGTCACATAGTTACCTGTACTCAATTACTTTGTGCATTAAAGAGATCTACTAAGGCCCTCTGGGCTTTTGTGCAGCCCTCTCCTGGGCCTGGGCCCGGGCCCTTCCTAAGCCCGTACCTTGTGGTCTGAGTTCCGCCTTGCCCTCCTGAGGACCTGAGACCCTGGCCCTTGCTGTGCCTCCCCAGGAGGCCCGCAGCTGTCTCGGTGTAGGCTCTGATAGTATTCTGGTGGACAGATCCACAGACTTCAGGGATGCTGGTGATAGTTCTACCTTGGGTGGTGCCTTTTTAAAGTTTATTTTTTGCTTATGTTTTTAGTGATTTTTTTTCCTTATTGCAAAAGCCACGCGTTCAAAATAGAACATTTAAGAAATAAAGTCAAGAAAATAAAATTTACCAGTGATCCAACCGCATGAGATAACCATTAATGCTTTTGTATGTATCTTTTGTCTTTTTTCCTGTTCATGTATATGTATATATATATATCTTTACCAAAATGGACTCCTGTTCTACATACTATTTAGAAACCTACTTTTCCCTTGAACAGTCTGTCGTAGACGTTTGCCAAGTCACCAGCTGCATACTTTTATGGGATATTTAATGTCAAGTGTTACATTCTGAATGACATTGTATAAACCATATTGTCCTTGCCCAGCAAAGTTTCTATGCTTTTAAATTTTTTGTCATAGGGTTTTCTGGCATCTGATTGCATTTTGCAGACTGTGTTTTTTTTTTTCTACTTCTTTTTTGATCTTTAAAAAAAATGTTAATGAACCATTTCAGACAACTGAAAGGATATAAAGGGTAATACGAGGAACACCCCTGTATTCACCATCCAGCTTCAGAAATAAAACATTATGCAGTTTTAGCCCGTCTCCCCCAGCCTCCCGCCGCACAGAGGTGGTCCTTATCCTGAGTCACATGTGGTTTTCAGCATCTTGCTGGCTGTGAGCTCAGGATCCACATCTCCACAAGTTTCCTCTTGGGACCTCATCTCCACCCCACATGCAGCCCTGAGCCTCTGCCAGTGAGATGAGCAGTCCTGGGGATGAGCATCCTCTGAATGTTCTCATTCCCTCCCTGTCTCCTGTCCATCATGAGCCTTCGAACTCTTGACCTCAACACAGACCAGTGGGGAAGTGTGTCATTGCTCTGAATGACAAATCAGCCAAGTACTGCCCATCTCAGGAATGAGTAGGTCCTCGCCTGGACAGAAGAAGAGTGGGTAAAGAGCTCGCGTAACAGAGAGGTTCAGGCAGGGAGAAGTTGGGTGAGCAGTGGGCTCTCAGAGGGCAGGACTGCCTTTCCCCTCTCTCACCAGGCCCAGCAAAGAGCATGTGTGATCAGGTGGGGAAGAGAGGCCAGGAGCAGGTAGGGGGCTAAGTGTGTGCTGCTCTGGAGCCCCTAGAGTCATTCCAGGGCCTCTTTTGTGACAAATTGAAAGTATTTCCATAATTGAACTGTAATGCTGAACTTCTTCTCTGCTGCTGACAAAAGACCTTACACATACCCTCTTGCTCTATTCTGCTCCGCCCATCATCTCCCTGAACGTGCTGGCTATCTGCAGCCCTTGTCCCCCAGGGCTAGTGCTCCCCTTCCCAGGTGCCCCTCTCCTGCCCACCGTCCACCAGGATTCTCCTCACCCTCCAGGCGCAAGTTCCTCCTGGAATTCCCACCTCATCCCTCCCACTCCCCTCAAGCTCCTGACACACCAGTGGCTGAGCCTCCCCCCAGGTGGTCAGCCTTGGCTACCTTATTGTGTCTGTGCATCTGTGTCTCTGTCCACCTACCAGCTGTTGGAGGCCCCATCACTTCTTTGTACTTCCCACCGTGCTCAGCACAGTATACACTTTCAGGAGAGAGTTGTTAGTTGATTTAGCTTTGCAGTTTCCTTAGCTGGAATCTTTATCCTCTGTGGTCATTTTCTTAGTAAAAGACAAATCCACAGCTCCCTTGCACTCTCAGCATTTAAAGATTTTTCTGTTTCTTCTGTGGCTTTTCCCTTCCCAGAATTCTTTTGTAGGAAAGGTTCTGACTCCCAGACCTCATCCTCTATGCTGGGAGCCCTTCACATGGCCTGTTAGAGTCCATCAGCCCCACCCTGGGGAGACCAAGGATGCCCTGTCAGCCGTTAGATCCCACCTGTCCACCCTAATAAATCACACTCTCACTTACTCTCCACCATTTGGGGACTTTGGGGTGGCTGAGTTCTGTTTGACTGAGTTCTGGTTGTGGTGTCTTGTGGATGTCCACTAAGGAGGCACAGAGCCAGGTGTCACATAGACCAGTCCCATTCCATACTGTGATGTGTCCCAGTGTCAGGCCAAATTCTTGTTTGGGAGCTGGGCCAGGCAGGTAGAGTTACCCAGAATGCATCCTTGGCCACTTTTTTTGTTCTGCACGCCTTCACTACTCCTTTCACCCCTTTGCCAGCAGCTGCACCCCTTTACCTCTGGCTGTGTGTTCATAATGTGTCCCAGGCCAGGGGCTCTGCTGCAGAACAAGGCAGACCCAGTCATGGAGCTTCTGGTCCACCACAGTAGTTCTCAGCTCTGGCTGAGTAACAGATGCCACTGGAGGTTTTTTAAAATGCAGGTGTCTGGGCCCCACCCCCTAATGGTCTTTGTATCTTAAGACTCCATTGGAGTTAGACATCAGTATTTGTTTAAAGCTTCAGAGTTGACTCTACCCCACAGCCAAGAATTGAGGCTACCATATATTGAGTACATTCTCTGTGGCTAGCATCATCTAGCCCCTTTTGCAGGTTGTCTAGTTTAACCATCACAGTGACTCTGGATTTTAGATAAGATTGGTCCAGGTCCACTGGTGAGGAAACTAAAGCCCAGAGAGGCCAACGTGCCCACAGGCACACCTCTCACAAATGTAGAACTCAGACGTAAACCAGGGTCAGTAGACTTCCGAGCCACCCTCTTAATCCTTGTGCTGTGCCACAACTGCTCTTCTCTCATGCTGCTTGGACCCATATGTCCAGCCACCTGCTGGACACCTCCTCCTGGGTGTCCGCAGCATACCTTGGCTGAACTGGTCAGCCCCTCCCCAGAACCTGCAGGTCAACTCTCTTAATAACGTAAGGTCACCACCATTTACCCAGCTGCTAAAAATGGAAACCTGAATTGTACTATTTCCTCCTTTTTTTCACCCCGTCCACTACCACAATATTCTCTGGTTCCACTTTTTGTCTTGATCTCTGAATTGCCTATCCAATTCTTCTCCTCCAGCCTCAGAGTTCAGTAACCCCCTATCTGGCCTGGGATTTTAATCTCTTCCTCTTCTTATCTGATCCACTCAGTACAGGCAGCTGAGTTCTCTTCTAAATCATTGCTATTACCTGATGGCTCTGGGCTGCCTGTAAAGAAACATCCCAGCCCAACCTTTAGGCCTGGCATCCAGTGCTTTTCACAGACCAGCCCCAGCCCGTCTGCTCTGCTGACACTATGTACCCTCAGCGTGGCCACGCTGATTTTCTCAACGTGTCCCAAATATGCCGTGCTCACTTCCATCTGTTTGCTTTACCTATGCTGCTCCTCTGGCTGGAATCCCCTTTTCCCCACGGGTCTACCTGGTAGATCTTCATATTCTTCAGGACAACCCTCAAACATCACTTCTTCAAACTTCTCTGACTCCCCAGAGTAGTTGGTTGCTGCCTTCTCTGTGCTTCCTCAACACAGATGTGTTCTACAGCATGTAGCCCCTTTTACTGGAATTGTTTGTCACTCTCCAAAAGACTGTGAGCCCCCTGGGAGCAGAGACTTTGTTTTATTCCTGAATCCCTAGCAATGAATGAGCACATGGAAGCACAGGCTCAGGACTGAGTAGGCATCTGGTGAATGTTGGTTATTGAGACCCTGCATAGGCCTATGCACTGCCTTTTTCTTCTCTTTGGACAGGTGCATGGTCAGAGCAGACTCTGTGACATTTTTGCTCTGCTGTTGGCTCCATCAAAAGTGTGGACACTTAGAATGTTTACATTTTGATCAGAAATTCTATAGAAGAATTCTGATCAGAAGGGGGAAAATGCAGAACAGAATTTTAAGTTCTCATGGAATCTAGACTTTCTGGACCCATGGAGGTGCTGGATAAACTGCTGAAACTATTGCCCTGAGATAATCTTTATTTATTTATTTATTTATTTTGCCCTGAGATAATCTTTAAACCTTAAACCAAAAATATCCCCTAGTCTTCTTAAAACCAAACAGCAGTTTAGCTTAACTAGTAAACAATATCTGCCTTGAGCATTGTGCTCTTTTAAGAAGTATCTATATGGGATCAAATTGACAACAGGAGCTCAAAAGATTAGATAGGAAGCTTAGGGGGCAGTGAGTTTATGTTAATGGGAAGGAACAACTCTGAAAAGGAGGGTGAGAATGGGTACACAACTTGAAGAATGTAATCAATGTCACTGAATTGTACATGTAGAAATTGCTGAATTGGTGTATGTTCTGCTGTGTGTATTCTCAACAACAACAACAAAAATAAAATATTTTTTTAAAAATTGTAGCCAGAATACAAATGCAAAGTCATCACAAGCATACTAGAAGGGTTGGATAGCAAATCAGGAATGTTCTGGTCAGTAGATCAGTTGCTGGTGATTCACGAAGAACTAAATACAGATCACTAATCCTTCATAACAAATAGTACTGGTAAAAAGAAAATAAATAAAACTTGATTACAATTTAAACAGAACCCATTAAAATTTAGAGCTGTAAATTTTGATCTGGGAGAACTGGACATGGTAGATAAGTTACTCACCAGTGAAAACTCACAAAGGCATAAGCTGTTACAGGAAATTTGATAGAGACCAAAAAATAGCTGGGGAGTCAAATCTTCATTGTAATATTTATTTAGGAATAAATGGGTTCAATGAAAACAACTTTGGTAAAATGAAAATGGAAAATAATTGGGAACAATTGAACTGTTCTGTGTAGAAAATTAATCAAGGGGGTTAATGTGGCCTAGTGGCGTTTTCTCAGGGAAATTCTTTGTCAATAAATATCCATCAGTGTTGTCATAATCCTGAAGAGCCCACATGTTGTTGGGATCAGTATGTCCTGTCGCTGTGTCTGTGGTTGCTGCTTTCAAATGACTGTCTCCACTGTGGAACATTAGAGCTCGTGGAACCCCAGTCTAACCCTGATGCCTTTCCTCTTTCTTGCAGGGGGCAGTGCCCAAAGGAAATGCCACTAAAGAATTCATCGAGAGTTTACAGCTGAAACCTGGGCAGGTGGTATACAAGTGTCCCAAGTGCTGCAGCATCAAGCCTGACCGGGCCCACCACTGCAGGTACAGCCCATCTGGGCTCACCTCCTCCCCCTTCCCCACCTCCAGCCCCTTCTCCTCCTCCTGTGCTCTGGAGGAGTGCACATCTCCCCCACAGGTGCCCAGTCAGCAACAGGACCTTGAGCCTCCCCTGCTCTGGGCACAGAGTGACTCTGAGTCTCCCTCCAGTCCCAGTAAGCACATTAGATTGGACAGGGCTTTCAGTTTGGGGTTAAGACTCTGCCACACGTGATGTGGGACCTTGGGCAGGCCCTTGCCTCTGCCTTTGTTTCCATGTCTGTAAAAATGAGGCACTTCCTGCTCTTCCGGCCTCACAGCTTTATTACAAAGTCGCTATGAGAGAAAACTTTAGAAAATTGTGAATGTCTAGTACCTTACACATCCAAGAGGTTGGCTTTATTCTGTTTTACAGATAAATGAAGGAGTTGTGCTTGAATGAAGGCTTTTCTTTTAAAACAAAACAAAACTTCTAGAGGTTGTGACAGTGCATGGAATTCAGCCAAAAAAGCTATCTCCCTATCTTATCTGTGGTGATTTTTCTTTTTTTGGTTTTGAGGTTTCTTTGTTCTTTTGAGTCTTCTTGACTAGAAGACTTCTAGCTATATTGCACTTTATCATTACAAGGGTAACTTGAAATGCTAAATTATGGAAATACAAAAATGTCACTTCATCCCTGTTTCAGACTGGTTTGTGTTTGGAGTGGGAGAGGTTGTGGGGGAATGAACTTGCTCCCGATGTTGGGAGGACACACTCATCAGTCTGAGGCTGGGGAGCCATTGGGCTGTGGCAGAGAGTGGTGCCTCTGAAGGGTGGCATTTCTGTGTGGGCCTCACTGCCCACCTGTCGGAGGAGAGCAGTCTCAGCAGCCAGATTCCATAGACGGGTCTTAAGTACCTGGTCTATCCCAGGCACCTCCAATCCTATCTCATCGTCAGTCAGTTTATTTAAGTCCCCATGGTCACCCCAGTAGATAGGTTTTGCTATAGGAAAGCTTCTCCCTAGATGAGGAAATTAGGGCTCAAAAGGGTTAAGTGATGTCTCCAAGGTGACACAGCTGGTGAGTACTAGGGACAGGATTAGGTCCTGGTGGTTTTGGCTCTAAGTCCAGGGCTCCTTCCACGAGAAGTCCAGTTTGGGGGTGACTCTTGTAACTTTATATGATTGTGTGTATGTGTTTGTCCATCTTCCTGTCTGTCAGAGAGAGACCTGGAGATCTCCCCAGATAAATGCCACCTGCTTGAGAGTGAGGGGGAGGAGTCCACCTCCTTGGGTGGTCTGCTTCATCTAACTTGGGCAGGCACCTGGGGTGATTGCTGTCTCCTTGATGTTTTCTGTCTGTGGGTCAACTTGCTTCTCAGATCTGTGTTGGAAACTAAGTCAAGAACTGCTCCTTGCGCCTGAGATGGAGATGTCAGTATAGTCTCTTCCTGCCACCCAAGGCTTGGGAGCCAGCTGCTTTCTAAGCATCACTTGAGTAAAAAGGCCCAGCATGCTTATGTGATTTCTTGGGCAGCTCAGTGGAGTGGAGCAGGCTCCAGCCTTGAAACTGGAGAGGTTGGCATGGGAAGTCCAGTGCTGTCTCGGCCACACCATGGGAGCTTGGGCCAGTCCCTGTACCTCTTAAAATGGTGAAATGAGGGTTGTTCCTCTCTTGGTTGTTGCAAGGGTTAAATATGAATAACTGTAAGTCACCTAGCTCAACAAGTGGGAGCTCTTTGTTGATAGAGAAATGTGTGAGGAATTGGGGAGATGTTGGGTTTGTAAAGGTTGGACCAAAATAGGAGGTGTTCACTTTGTAGACAAGGACTTCTGGGGCACCCACAATGGTTCTTTTCTCTTCCCGGCCTGAGCCCTCAGCCGCCTCCACTGCTTGGCATTTTCCTCACCGCCTGCTTCTCGCCTCTTTCCTCAGGGTGATCCAAGGGAAGTATTCTTGAGTGCTAGTAAACAAATCAGCTTGAGCAAAGCAAGAGCTACTGATTCAGATAAACTTGAGTAAGATGCCCATGAGTTGCCCATTCCTGCCTCAGGAAGTGTGTGCTGACAACTGCTCTTTTGTGGTGGCACATGGTAGCCCAAGCCATCTGGGGGCCTGTGGTTTGGGATGAGCAGAACTCCAGCACTCCAGACAGAGCTGGGTTGTTTGTGGCTGGTTGAGCTGAGCAGCCTGCTGTCTGGCTAGGGAAAGTCGGTGTCAGTCTTGCCTGCTCAGGTGAAGGTATATATGCGCACCCGTGTGTCTGTGCCCAGCTTTTTGGTCTCTCTCCTCCCAGAAGAGTCCAGAGAATTCTGAGATGGTCTCTGAGCTGGGCCCTGTCAGTGCTTTTTCCAGCCCTGTGAGTGTACATGGGTCTGTCTTCCAAGGAAAGTCACTCTGGCACCCTGCCTACTTTCATCCTGGCTTCAGATCTCTTATTCACGAGGACCGTGGAAGCATTTGGAGATCCTCTGGGGAGAGCCATTTACGCTGTTGTGGATGACCAAGGCATTAGGCTTATGCATTAGGTTCTTTTTTGCACTAGAAGGCAGAGACCTCTGACTTTGGCCAGGCCTCACTCCTACCCACCACTCATACGCTCTATGGCCAACAGGCTGAGATGGTCATGGGCTGCTTAGAGCCCCTGCTAGATTCTTGCTGTTTTGCTTTCTATAGGGGTGTCATGGTTATGCTTACTGATAAAATTTACACAGTACTGTATAGTTTTTTGGAGTCCTGGTGGCGCAGTGGTTAAGAGCTTGGCTGCTAACCAAAAGGCCAACAGTTCGAATCCACCAGCTGCTCCTTGGAAACCCTATGGGGCAGTTCTGCTCTGTCCTGTAGGGTTGCTCTGAGTCGGAATTGACTCAACGGCAACGAGTTTAGGTTGTGTGTGTGTGGTTTTTTTTTTGTTTTTTTTTTTTTTAATGGTTTTTAAAGCATTTTACACACATTATCTCATTTGGTGCTCACACTGACTCTGCAAGATCAGGGGTAATTCTCCTGGAGCTGGTTTGGAGAAGTTCAGTTTCTTTGCCCTGAGCCCAGAGTGGAGATCTGCCCTCAGAGCCTGTGTTCTTTCTGTTTCGCTGCACTGTCTTACCCAAAATAGTTTCTGAGCTGAGGCCGGGGTGTGGAATAGATGCCTTTTTGCTTAAATTTTAATCATTGCAAATGAGGTGTAAAATAAAAACCTGTATATGAAGCTGTGGCCCACTTAGTACTTTCTTGCTATTTCCTTTTCATTTTCCCCACTGAGCATCCCAGTTCTATGTGGTTGAGCTCATTTCCCAGGCTTGTTCTTTCCCTCTTGGCAGCGTCAGAGCCTTCATTCAGCAGAGACTTGCCAAGCAGGGGCCAAAGGCTTGACCCTGGGCTTGTAGTGGTGGGTTAGACACGGCCCTGACCCTAGGGGGCTCCCAGCCCACACAGGGCTGGCACATTTATGCACCAGGACACAGTGTGCTATGTGCTGCTACAGGAGAGACACAGTCCCCCGGGACATCTCCCAGGACACGCAGGAGAGCCTCAGCCAGCTCCTTTGGGGCTGAGTACCAAGGAAGGGAATGCGTACCAAGAACCTGAATGCATTTGAGCCAGTGAGCTTGTTGTTTTCGACCCAGCCTTAGAAGGAAGTTTTGGGGCCTGAAAGATGGTAGGGAACCTGGAGAAGAGGGGAAAAGTACCTGCCTGCATCTAGAACAATGTTTTAATAACATAGAAGGGGCCTGGGAAACCTTGAAGCCAGAGTCACAAAAACATACCTCCATTTAAGGCATTTGGTCTTTTCAGTGACTGTTAGGCATGCTTACGACATGCTGCCAGCCACCCGGTCCTTGTGCCCCTGGAGCTTACGGCGTCTCTAACATGAGACCTTGGCTCAGTGCCAGAAAGGAGTGCAAGGCAAGGGCTGTTGGACATGTAAGGGGAAGAGCAGTTCATTCCCTGAGGGAGAAGCTGAGGAAAGAGTGGAGCCTCAGTGGAGAAAGAGCAGAGAAAGGGCCCTCTAGGCACTGGAGCCAGCCCCAGCCAAGGCAGGGATGGTGACTGTGCAGGTGTGTTTGGAGAAGGTTGGGCAAGCTCCTGGGCTGTGTGAACTGAGCCTTCCTTGGCCGCTGTGCTTGGGCTGCCCTGCTGTGGTCTGGGGAGAGGACACACTGAGCCCCATGCCCACCATGCAGTGGGGACTGGCGAGTGGGCCTGCTATAGGTGATAGACTCCCCATTGGGGTGTCAGAAGTTGTGGTGGGAGACCCACACTTCTTCCCCTTCATGTCAGATGGTGCCTGAGGCGAAACAGCAGGGCAGGGGTGGACCTGAAGAGAGTTCACCGACCCACTCATGGACCACCTCCAGGCCCTGCCCTTGGCACTTTCCAAGCCCTGGCCCCAGAGGCACTCAGGCTACGCATTTTGTGAGCCATGGGCTAGCCAGTCTTTAAGCAGTGGCCCACAGTGAGGTCATAGGATGGCCCTCCCCACATCCACACTGCGCTCCCAGCGGGCCCAGGAGCCTGCTTCTGGAAGCCAGGGAGAGAAGTGCGCATCGGCAGTTCATGTCTTTTAGCACCAAAAACCGGGAGACCAGCATTTTGGACCAACTTTTGCAGCTCTCAGTGGGCTGTGCCCATTTTTTTCTTCTCCCTGAAGGATGTGTATTGTTCTCATTTGGCTGCCCAGCGTGACTTTGCCCATTGTGAAACTCAGCTTCCCTGTGTTTACGCCTCATCTCTTCAGAGGGACTGGGAGGAGGGTCAAGGGCGGATTTGCTGCCGCTCTCAGAGGCTGTCAGGCCACTCCGCCCCTCTCTGCTGCTGAGCAAACCCTGCCTCGGAGCACCCACTTGACCGTTCTCTTGGGAACAAGCACATATGGGAGAGGAACTGTTCGGGAGTCTAGAGCAGGCAGGAGGGTACCCTCAGGACTTTTTCACCAGACAGGGAGGGGATTAAGAACCCCCAGAGCTGAGTGTCTGGGGAAGTACACACAAGAAATGGGCCGAGTGGGTGCTCCAGGGAGGGAACAGTGAGGGGCTCCAGCTGGGGCTTAGGATGCAGGGGCAATTCATGCTTCACTGTCTACTTGTCTGTACTTTTTTTAGTTGTGTACTGAGAACAGACGTCACCAATATTAAAATATGTATGCATACAGAGGGAGAACGGGGAAATGGAGTGGCTGGTACTTGGCTTTCTGTGTGTCTCCCTCCATGCCCCTTTCATGTCTCCCCTATGAGTCGGAATCCACTCTGTGGCAATGGGTTTGGTTTTTTGTTTTGTTTTGTTTTCGTACCCTGTCCTGGCCCCCAGGGAGTCCCTGAAGCTGGGCCAGCATCTCTGAGATGTGCCCATTCCCCACATGTCCATGTTAGCAAGGCCTTGGAAATTGTGGAGGAGAGGGAGGGTGGAGACCAGTGTAAAGTCACCGCTCCTCTGAGCTAGGCCCAGGGGCTGTTCTCAGTGTTCCTTGTAACAACTCTGAACCTGAGGTTCAGAGTTTAGCCAGTTTGGCCAGAGTAGCTCAGCTAGGAAGTGGGCAGAGCCAGACCCGGGTGTGCTTTCCATCAAAGCTCACACTGCCTCTTTGGCAGCCCAGAGTTGGCCGTGAGCCCCGCCGTGGAGCACTCCTTTGGAGTGGTCTGCTTCCAGGCCCTGGGGTCCCAGGGAACATCTCACCTCCATACCTGGAAAAGCATGCCCTTTCCCTGTGAGCAGGTCTGCAAGAGCAATCCAGCACCATGTCTGAATACAGCCCTTCTCCTCTGAGCGGGGCCCTGCGGCCCAACCCTCCTCCAGAGCCTACCCACCATTGCCCCTTCAAAACCTGAGCTACAAAGACCTTGGTTATGGAGACTAGCAGAGGGAAAAGCTGGTATGAACTAAGGAACTTTTATCAAAGAAATCTAATTGTATTACTTCTAAGTTTGCATTTTTAGTATTTCAAACTGTTTATCCCCAGGGTAAAGTTAGGGAGCCTATTTTAATTAATTGAAAGAGGGAACAATTTTTGATGAGCACATCTGTTGGCAAATGGGCCCTTCTAACCTTCAGCTTTGGAAAGCAGTTGCCTTGAAGCTCCCGTTAACGTTGCGTTCTTGTTTCATGCTATTACTTTGCATTTTCCAAAAAGGGGAGGGAGGAGTTTGCTATCAAATAAGCTTGAAACCATCTCAGTCCAAAAATTACCCCGATAATAAGTTAGTGGTATGCAAATTAACAAGATTATCTGATCAACGCTTAAGCTCAAATGACTTTTCTGATTTTTTCCTGTTAAGTGGATGTTATCTTAGAGCTGAAGATTCTTGTAGGGGGGGCTTCCTGATGCCCTAGATAGCCTGCACTTGACCCAGCTCTGACGGAGCTCTCTTTCCTTCCTCTGACTCTCCAGAATGGAGGGGCCATACCCTCCCTGGTCGGGCCCTCAGGGTTTTGATCTTTGGGGGGAAATTAGGAGCTGCAGTTCTCTGTATCCCACCCCACTCTGTGAGGCTTTTTAAAACTACTTCTTCAGTCTGTTCTCTTCATAAACCAAATTCTAAACGTATGTTGCCTCAGGAACACAGCCTCTTTCTCAGCCTCGTCATTTCCATCCTAGCTATATGCTAAACAGTGACTGCACTCTGGGGATCCTGACCCTGCCTTGCCAGCCTCTTGCAACACACACCAGCAAAGCATGGTAGTGCCCCACAGAATGCCACTTCAGAGGATAGGACTGGAGAAGACAGGTTCTGTGTTTCTCTCTGGGCCCACCTGCCTCTCGCTGGTCTCCTAGCCAGCCCCCCAGCCTTCCAACTCCCTGACAGTACCCCTCAGAGTCTGGTCTGTGGGCTGTTTCAGCGTTTGTAAGCGGTGCATTCGGAAGATGGACCACCACTGTCCCTGGGTCAATAACTGTGTCGGCGAGAACAACCAGAAGTACTTCGTCCTATTTACAGTAAGTCAGCTTCCGAATTCTGCCCCTCCCTCCCTGAGACAATGGAATACTTGATTCCTTTGAAAGTTCTCAGCGCTCAGGGTGTTCTTTGTGCGGTTCAAAGTACTGCCAGGCCGTGTAGATCTCCACTTTCCTGCCAGAGATCTCCATGGCTCAACAAGTGCCTGTTCCTAAAGCCTTCACCTGAGCGTTTAGAAAATTCATTCGTGTTGATTAGCTATAAACAAGGGCTATGTTCTGGGCTATGTTCTGGGCTCCGATCCCAAGAATTGGACCTACGTAGCTAAAGAAGGCAGCTTTGCTGCTGTCCTCAAGCTCTCCATCACCTACAGGTAAATGGAGTATGTTTGGTGTTAGAGCCGGAAGGGCCATTGGCAGTCAGCACCCTGACTTTTCAAGTGAGGAGAAGCAACAGACCTGGAACAGCCGGGGGCAGCCCAGCCTGGCTGGAACCGGTCACCCCTGGTGACCAGGCTTTGCTGCCTTGTTGTCCTCACACTCCGGTGAATGGCTGCTCACCACAGGCCCCAGGGCTGGAGGGATCACCCGATGCCTGTCTGGCCTCCGCCTCCTGGTCAGGCCTCAGCCAACTATGACTTAAATGGTCCTGGGTGGGAGGTTCTGAGCGTGCTAGTCAGAAGGTCCTGGCAACAATGGTGTCTGTACTGCTTTCCTGTTTCAGATGTACATAGCTCTCATTTCCTTGCACGCTCTCATCATGGTGGGATTCCACTTCCTGCATTGTTTTGAAGAAGATTGGACAAGTGAGTATGCACCAGGGACCCCTCCCACCCCATGGTGGGTGTGGCCCAAGTGGGAGGTGGGTACTTTGCTCCCTTCATGGTGCCAGGGGCCAACCTCATTTTACTAGATCTCCTGCAGGCCTATGGAATGACCAGGGAAGAAACAGCAGAGGCTCTACTCTCTCCTCCTGAAAAAGAGCAGGCCCTTAAAGTCAGTTCCTCAGGTAAGGTAGTGAGTGGGACAGCGTGCCCAGGAGAATGCAGGCCCCATACAACGAGATGAGCTCCAGGGAGTAGGAGCCGTGCTGGGAGAGGAGAACTTTTGTTTCTGGGTCTTTAAATGAAACACTTTAATCAGAGGTCATTTTATTCCAATCTTGCAGAGATCCCATTGTTAATTTTCTGGCTAGGACATAGAGTTTTCTTATTTGTGTTTTGTGGTGGTTGTTTTTTAACTGCTTATTTTGATACAAGTAGTCCCCAACTTACGACGGGGTTCCGTTCCGATGACTCCGTCGTAAGTTGATTCTGTTGTAAGTTGAATATCTTTTTTTTTTTTAATAAGTTTTCATTATTATTGCCTTTTATCATCAGTATCTTTATAAATCCGATCTTTCTTTGTCTTTGGGGGTTGGAAACATTAAATATAAACATCTGAGAATGATAACATCAGCAAATTACGCACTGTGACATTGTATGTCGTACGTATTACTAATGATAAGACGTGCAAAAAAAAAAAAAGAACAGACGGTCGTAAGTGCAGTTCATTGTAACTTGAATACATTGTAAGCTGGGACTACCTGTTCTTCCTGCTTTAAAAGTATCCCATTTAAATGAGCAAATGCTGAGTAACTCTAACCAGGAGATTGCCCAAATCCTGAGGGAAAAAAACAAATAAGGTCACTAAGAGTCAGAATCGACTGGCAATGGGTTTGGTTAGTTTTGGTATAGATAAGAGAGGCCACCTGCTGGGCTAGATTTTTCACGCACATACACGGTCTACGAGACAAGGATCTTAAGTACAAACATATTTCCACTGTGTTTCCCTTGATGGGTCCCCTTTCTCATTTTGGCATCTTTTAGAAGTTTTCCTCTCCTGCACGTGCTGACTTCTCAAGAAATTTCTTGCTATTGTTTTTCTCTAGAACTGTTGAGACTGGAAAAAGGGTAGACTCTTTAGCTCCCACTTAGACAGTACGAGGCTGTTCCTGCCTGTGTGCATAGTTTCCACTTGCCCAGTTCTAGTCTACCTGTCCCTGCCCCCCAGCTCTGCCTGGCTTGACGTCACCTAGGAGAGAGAAACCCATGTCTCCCTGTTTTTATACCGCACTTCTGGCACGAGCTGGAGAGGGGCTCACGCTAGTGGCTGGAAGGGTAAGGGAGAGTGGGTTTCTGTACATTGTACTGTTCTACATAGCTGGGTGGGTCACTAGCAAGTTCCCCATTCCCTTGGCGAGCATTCTGTAAGTCCACACATTCTGCTAGGCCCTTAGAATCCAGTTCAACTCCAGATGTGACTTTGGCGACTTGGTAGGGGAATCTGACAAGGACATTTTGTCATCACAAAGCACCCATGGATCGTCAGGTGGCAGAGTAACACAGACCGCCAGTGAAGCAGAATGTCTCTGTCTTTGGAATGGTGCTGGCAAGGCCATTTTACTATGTGCCAGGCTTGGTACAAAGGGCTTTATGAGCAGTATCTTGTTTCCACCTTACAACAAGCCTGTGGGGTAGGAGAGATGCTGCCCACTTTGCAGATGACAAAAATGGGCTCAGAGTCGAGCAAATTCCCCAAGGTCACACAGCTAGGAAGAGGGCCTGTGATCCAAACCTGGGTCTGGAGATGGGACTTCACCCCTGCCTGGCTGACTCCAACTCCCAGGGTCTTCTCAGCTCTGCTCTTGATTGTCCTTGGTCAGGATTGCAGAGGAGTGGGTGTAAAGCACCCTGCTCCCGTGGCAGCTAGGCTGGAAAGCACAGGAGAGGCCCCAGAGCAGGAGCGTGAGGGTTGACTGTATGTGAAATTTAAAACCATCACTCTCAGCCCTGGTCAGGCATAGGACCTTGTGTAATGGGGGGCAGGGTGCCATCCCCCAGGATGAAGGCACTTCGAGTTAAAGTTTAAAGAAGGGTAGGGAGGGAGTTCCACATCTCCATGGATCTGGTCCTGCCTCCCCAAACTCCAAGGAGGCCAGCCCAGGAGGGGAACAGTGCTTGCAACTGCACAAGGATCGAGACCAAGCCGCTGAGCTTGGCCCCCAGCTACAGGGAAGCCCTAGGAGGGGGCAAGGCACCTCCATTCACTGGGCATCTCCTCTGTGCCAGTGCTGTGCCTAGGCCTAGCTTTGCATATGTAATCTTACGACTCCTCAAGAGGTAGCTACAAGTGTTCCTACTTTGCAGAAGGGAAAAGGAAAGCTCAGGGAGCCCAAACCTCTTGCCCAGATTCTTTTGTTGTCATGTACTGTTCCAAGGCTAGGTGTACAGCAGTGAGCAAAACAAAGTCCCTACCCTCATGGAGCTTGAAGTGTAGTGAGCGAGGCAGGTCTCAAGTAAGTCCAGAAAGAAACAGGTCATTACAATGCAAGGTGGAGGAAAGACACAGGAGCCAAACAGAATATTAGTGGGGGCATTTTAGAGTGTGTGATCCGGAGTTGGTGCCAGGGTTTGAGCCCCCTCCATGTCTGCCTGATTTCAGAGCCCTAATTCTTCCCACCACCCCGCCCAGACCCAGAGGCCAGGCAGGCAGCTACCTCGCTGTAGCCACCCAGGGCTGGCAATAGGGCTGCTGGGCCACCCCAGCCTAGCTCTGCCCAGCAAGGAGCCAAGAAGAGGAATTATCTCGAGGCTCTGCTAAGTTCCAAAGGACACGTGAGGAGATAACAGCGTTTTAGATGAGCTGTTCCTTACCCTGCTACCCGTACAGTGTTCGGTGTCTTCCTGGCCATTCCCAGATTTGACCTCCCTTGCTCCTCCTGACGTTCCTGGCAGGGAGCAGCAGGCCAACTCAGAGGGTCACTTACTCACTGCAGTCCCAAAGCCCAGGGGAGCCCAGCTCTGCCCTCCGGGATCTGACCTCTCCAGCAGGAAACAGGCCTGAGCTCTGGAGCACATGAATCCCAGCCAGGCTCGACCAGCACAGGCAACAGTGCTCAAGGGGATGAGAGTCCTTGGGCAGTGAGTGCCAGACAAGAGGCATAGAGGACGCTGCCAGTGCCATCCGTGGGCCACATGGCCCACATTTCCCCAGGGGTTCCTGAGAGGCCACCTTGATGGCAGAGTGTGAGAGGGGGGCTCCCCACTCTTCACCCACCATCTTTCGCCACAGTGCCTCTGCCTTTCTACTCAGTGGGTGAGTTTCAGTGTATATTTTGTTTCAACAGAGGATTCTGCTACTTAAAACAAAGCCACACATCTAGTCAGACCTCACTGTGTCACAGTAGAGGGAGTGGAGGCCCAGGTAGGGGCAAGGACCTGCTTCAGATCAAACCTCAGGTTGGGGGGCTTGGGTAGTCAGAAGGGCTCTTGGGTGGGGGCAGGAGAGAGAAGGCACCTACTGTGGGCTTACTTTTCAGTTGGCCTTCAGCCCTTGGGACTGACTATCCCAGGGCTACAGAAGCTTCTGGAGATTATGTGGCCCCCGGGTCAGGGCTGAGCCCTGGTGGTTAACTGCCCTCTGCTGAACTTTGAACCCTAGAGCCACTGAGTGGTCCTCCAGACCTGCCCTTTCCTCTCATCCATGAGCAGAGGGAGGTACAGAAGGGGTAGCAGGAGTACCCAGAAACTGGTGGCCTCTCCACCTGTGCAGCCTGCGTTGCTCTTTCTGAGGAGAGACGAGTCTCCCTGGGGTGTTGTCAGGCCTTCTTCACACCTCAGTTCAGTCATTGCAGACTCCTTCCGTGTGCCAAGCACTGTGCTTGACATCAGATGCACACATCACACTGTGGCAGGGAAAAGAGCCAGTGAGCCACGACTGATGAGTGGGGGAAGGGGAAGCCCTGGGAAAGACTGGCCTAGTCGAGGAGGGCTTCCTGGAGGGAGTGCTATTGCAGCCAGGCCCAGGGTAAAAGGAGCCAGGTGTGGAGCAGAGATACGTGGCACCATGAGGAGCCGAGCAGTCCTGCAGGGCTGGAGGCAGAGTGGGCACCCTGGCAGGGCTGGGAGCCTGGGCCCAGGGGGCGATGGGGATGGACAGTGGGTGGTGGCTGGTGGCCCGAGCCCGTGTGTCCTTCTTTTTCAGAGTGCAGCTCCTTCTCTCCACCCACCACGGTGATCCTTCTCATCCTGCTGTGCTTTGAGGGGCTGCTCTTTCTCATATTCACGTCAGTGATGTTTGGGACACAGGTGCACTCAATCTGCACGGATGAGACGGTAAGCAGGAGCACGCCCCACCACCTCTGCACCTGGGGCTGGGGAAGAAACCGGCCTGCAGGCCAGACCTCAGAGCCCAGTAGACAAGCCCCGGGGGGCAGGCTCACATCATGCACTTGCAGCAGCCCTTAGATCTTCTTCACACGCATGCGTCCCCCACTCTTGGAGCAGGCACAACAGATCACATCAGGAACAGGGCCCAGCTGCCTGCTGGAAGGTCCCTTCGCCTCGATTCCAGCCGTCCTCCTATGACGGTTCTTTCCTGCATGCCACACATGGCCAGGCACTCAGTAGGCGCTGGGGGCCTCTTTCCTTCTGGAAATCACAGCCTAGAGATAGAGTGGCCTGCAAAGGGTGCCCTCACCTTGCTGGGACAGGCGGGGGCACCTTCCCAGAGGAGGTGACTTCATGACTAGCACCTGAGGGCAGTGTGAGGTGACGGGAGCCGTGAGCCCCCCAGAGCAGTGAGCAGCAAGCTCTTGCCTGGCCTCTGGGTCATCTGTGCTTGGCAGCTCTGGGCCTTGTCTGGTGCCTTCTCCCCATCCCCACCTGCACCCTCTTACCCTACCTGCTGCTCCCTCTCAGGAGCCTTGAAGCTGCTGGCCGGGCTGGGCTGGAGCCTGCTCCCCTGCCACCTCTGCCACGCCCCCACCCCCTCCTTCCTGAGGTGTCCAAAAGCCTTGAGGTGGCCAATCCATGGCAATGATGTAGGCATCTATTCCTTTTTGGCTTTGGGGTCCAGATAAGGGGCCTCGGGAGGATGGGGCAGCTCTTAGCTCTGGGTGGGAGGAATGGCGGCATAATTCCATCCTTGCATTGCTTCTGGCTGCTTTCTGAGGTCCCCCTCAGGCTGGCAGCTCTCAGCAGTGGTCTTGGGACCCTGGGTGGAGCTTTGGGGCATGTTGGGTAGTCAGCCTAGATGGAGGTTCATAGGAGGGAAAAGCTGTTACCACAGGCTGCTGAGACCTTACCCCTGCCCCCTACCAAAAGCAGAGAAGAGAAGGGACAGCGCTGCCCCACTGCCCACCGTCTGAATCTGTGGGGACTCCCAACAGTTTAGAGGGTTGGAGGACTCTCAGCAACTTTTTTCTAAGAAATAATGTCACTGCATAAGAGTTTCTGTGAAAATAGAGCCACTGGTATAGATCCAGCCATTTATCTGAGCAGTAAATGTGACCAACTTCTCTACGTACGACCTGCAAGGACCCTAAAGTGACCCTGCCTGGTCCCACCCACTGTTGGGATGCTGCCAGGCCACCTAGGCCATGGTCTGGGGGAGCCAGAAGGAAAACTCTAACAGCCCTGGTCCTAGTTGTTCTTCCCCCTTAAGACCATTCCTAAAGGGAATTGTGTTGGAAAGGAAGGAAGGGCTGGCAGCTCCTGGGAAAGGCCATCCACCCCTTGACCTGTATCCTCCCAGGTCCCCAGGCTCTGAAGAAAGACTCAAACTGGATGTCCCCCCACCCCGCCCCAGGCCCCATCTCTGCTTCTCGGGGGAACTGCTTTGAGCAGGGCTTCCATCTGGTTCCTTCCGGTTCAGATTCCTGCTGAGAATTTACATTTCTAACAAGTTCCCAGGCGATGCTAATACTGCTGGTAAGAGACCAGTTCTGAGAACCACCAGTAGAGCAGTGGTTCTCAAAATTTATTATACATAAGAATCACCTGGGAATCTTGTTTAAAATGTAGATTCTGATTCAGTATATCTGGGGTAGAAATGCAAATTCTCAGCAGGGGTTCAAACCAGAACAAACTGGTTCGAAGCCCTGGCTTGGAGGGGAGGCCTCGGCAGCCCCAGGCCCCCACCTTACCAGAGACCACAGCAGACAGGCCCCATCTGAAAAAGGGAAACGGGGAGGGACCAGCTTTTCCCCCAGCCCCTACTTTTGCCTCTGGAACTTAGCGGGGAGGAGGTGCAGGCCCTGCAACAGCTGCTGTGGTGGCCACCTTCATACTTCTCCCCAAAGGAGCATGAGGACGACCTTTGCCGTGACTGAGGCTGACTGGTCTGTCCCTGCAGCCCTCTAACCTATACTAACCGCTCCTCCTCCTTCCTCTGTGGTGACTTCCCTCGCTCACCCAGTCTCTCGCCCTGTTCCACCTTCTCAGTTGGTGTCTCTCCAGTTCCACTCTCCCGACTGGCAGGACTAATGGCGTCAGAGCAGTTATTTGATTTGTTCTTTTTTTTTTTTTGTCTGCAAAGTGGTCATGGTAGCTTCAAACTTCCTCTGAACCTCTCAGGTACATGATTGTAAGCTCCTCACCCGCTAAGAAGGCTTCTCGCGCACACCAAAGCCTTCACAGCCCTCCCTCGGCGCACACCACCCAACACCAGGCCAGGAGCACCTGTGTAGAACCCCAGTGAGGACCGAGTCTGTGTAGAAGTGCTCCTTACCTCAGACACACCAGATCAGAGTCATAGGAACAATGGCTGAGGCACCTGCTGACTTTGCTTCTTTTTTCCTCCCTTCTCTGAGGGACTTGTAAACATATGCCCACCAAAGAAAAGTTATTTCTTAAAATAACTTTTTTTAATTAAAAAGAGAAGAAAAAGTCTTATTTAGATAGCTTTAAAGGTCGCTTGAAAAAGGAGGCATTTACACATTTACCTCAAGCTGATGGACCTCCCTCCCCAAAAAACACCACAGCAGAAAAGTGCTTGACTGAAAGTATGATTGTTCTTGTTTTCAGGGAATAGAACAATTGAAAAAGGAAGAGAGAAGATGGGCTAAAAAAACAAAATGGATGAACATGAAAGCCGTTTTTGGCCACCCCTTCTCCTTAGGCTGGGCCAGCCCCTTTGCCACGCCAGACCAAGGGAAGGCAGACCCGTACCAGTATGTGGTCTGAAGGACCCTGACCAGCATTGCCACTCAGACACAAACCACATCACAGCACTACCGTCCGGCCCGTTCTCATGAACGTTTAAACCGAGAAAGCAACTACTCTCAAACTTTTCTTTTTTTAATGCAGTAAAATGGCTGAGCATTGCAGAGAAAAAAAAAAAAAAAGTCCCTGTTTTATTTTTAAAAGATCATCCTCTCTATTTTTTTGGTGACTGAAGCTGCTCTTGTTCCTTTTTAAAATTACTTCTCTGGCCTCTGGTTTCCTCTCTACTGTCTGTCTGGCGTGACTAACGTGGAGGGGTGCTGTCTCCGGGGCTGTGCCCACCTCTACTAACCGAGTGAGACGTGAGTGACGCTGGTGGTGGAGGGACCGGCCCCGGATGCCTGGTTGGGGACCTGTAGGAGAGCCAGGAGGGCCTGTGACATCCCCCTGCCCAGAAGGCAGCGGCAGGCTCCCCAGATGGGAATTTAAATCTCAACGAAGACGGACACTTAACCCCTTGAGGCCTGAGCAGGGCAGCATCAGGGCTGGAGACTTCAGAAGGGCCTTGACAAGCAGCCTCACCCCCGAGTGGACACGGTTTGCCTCCTTAATCCGTGAAATCAATTGCCTGCCTTGTACCTTGTGGGCTTGGGGTGTGTAGAATGATTGGGGGTGGGGGGTGGGATGTGGGGCAAAGATTAAAGGGGTCTTAATTTGTATTCTGGATCAGCAAATATATTCCCTCTGATTGTTTGGAAAACTGTGAAGGAAAGAAATTTTTCCAGTTTCAGATGCCTTACACCATCAAAAAATTACGCCATTTCAGGCAAGCTACATTGTCCTTTGCTACAGCTGCTTACTCTCTTACCTCCCCTTGCTCAGCAAGATGCCAGTTCAGCAGTGATAATGCTGACGGGACGAAACGGGCGCCACACCAGCCACAACCTCGCCGTCAGGAAGGTCGACCCCTTCTTCCTAGTTCTGTAAATCTCTAAAGTGGGTTCACTTTCTGATACTTGAGATCCATAAATGTGCACATACTCGTGTACACATTTCTTTTAACCTGGGAGGCTGCTGTGGGGCTGGCGCGCGTGCCTGCCTGTCGCCGACCATCATGTGGGGGCACGTGATGGCGCCAAGGCTGGAGTAGCGTTTTCCATTTGGGAGGGGCTTGTGTTTAGTCTCATTTGAAAGAGGTGGTGAACAGCTGGGGTTAGATAGTAAGAGTAGGTGGGAGTACCCTTCCTATGTAAAAATGACAGGAATCTGAATACTGACCATCTGTGAATTCTTATACTTGGATTTGATTTTTAAAGCAGTTGCCACAAACCTTTTTCAGCTTTTGTTTGGGGTAGGGGTGGGAGCTAAGGTTTAGTAAATCCAGTCTTTGGGTAGGAAGAAAGTTGACCTAGCCATGTGTTTTTTGTTTTTTTTGTTTTGTTTTGTTTTGTTTTCAGAAAAGTAAGTGGAATATGCTGCATCTTTTCAATTTCTGTCAGTGCTTCCACATGGACACAAAATACAATAAAACTTTTCCAAAACCTGTTCAGATCTAGCTCTGCTCTCTGGCAGTGTGATGCTGAGGGGCGAGCAGATTGTCCACCGTCGATGAGTTTTCTGTTGGTTCTGTTATTTTTAAACTACACTGATGCTCCCTCTCTTAGTGAGGTTTTGTTGTTGTTGTTTGTAAAGAACGTTCATCCCTGTCTTTTGAACAAGCTTGCCCCACCAGGCCCCTCTCCTTTGACTTTCTGCCACCGAAATTGCTTCTCTTGTGTTGCTGGTTTCTCAGTTGCTACAGAAAAAGTCATCTGCCGGCTGAGTTTGCTCTTCGCATCTGGTTGGAGAGGAGACCCTTCTTCCTCTGACCACATAACAAAAAGCAGTCCAGCCAGAGGAAATCACAGAAGTCATCCACGCGCAATTCTGACGCATTGCTTTGTGAAGCTGAGGAAGTCACCCCTCAGATGTTTAACCAAAGAACCTTTACTTGCCTCTACCGTGTTATTTATGCTGAAGTCAAGCCTGAGAGCCGAAGTTTTTTAAAAATGCTATTTTTAGATCTAGTTTGTAGCATTTGTTCTCCACATGACTTTTTTTTTAAATTTGCAGTCTGCTTAGGTGTATCAGAGAAGTGTGGTGTGTTGGAGACTCCAGAGCGGTTTGGAAGGCTCTGGCCCTGCTCCCGCCCCTCACGGGTGATCCCTCGGTAGGCACCGCTGCAGCTCTGGTCCTCCTGCTGAGAAAGGCAGACTGGGGCCCAGGAAAGATTTTTTTAAGTATTTGAATGCACTCGAAATACTCCATCTTCAGGGCATTTTTTTTTTAAGTGACCCTGGTTGGTTCTTTTCTCTGTGGAATTTTTAAGGAATACAGTAAATAGTGCTGAAAATATACTGAACCTTTTTTTTTTTGAGTCCTAAAAATAGAAACTCATCATTTAGACCTGAGCATACTATGTCTGTCTTTCCCAGAGAGAAAGGCTCCTTTGGACATCCTGTACGATTCTACCTCTGGGTTTTTACGTGCCTTTTGGCTGGAAAGAATGACTGTTCTCCAGATCTCAAGCCAGAATGAAATGCTGCACTCATCGAAGAGAGAAATAACCCAGGGTTCCCTGTGTCTTTCCTATTTCATTTTCCTTGAGACTGATCACATTTTGCCAAGAGCACGATGATGAACATGGCTGTCGTTTGCAGCATAGCGATTGGTTCCCAGACTGGCGGCCACATAGAAAGATGGAGGGGTCCGTGAGCTCTCCTCAGTATTTCCAGACGTCTAATGAAAGATGACATTCCTGATGGGGCAGTGGTTAAGAGCTACAGCTGCTAACCAAAAGCTTGGCAGTTCAAGTCCACCAGCCGCTTCTTGGAAACCCTACGAGGCATGTCTTCTCTTTCCTGTAGGGTCGCTATGAGCCGGAATCAACTCGACGGTAACAGGTTAATGAAAGATGACATCTCTCTACACAAAGGCAGCCCCAGCTTTTTGCTTTGGCACTTGAGTTCTGACAGCAGCGAATGGGACCCTCCTGTGAAAATGAACTAGTAGCAGCCACAGGCTTCCAGAGCATGGGTCTGGGGAGTGGAGGTGAAAAGTGAAGAGGAAGGTGATGTAGCGTGCGGATTAGGTGATCCCCAGATTCCTCTCTGCCTGTGAACTTCAGCTCGGTGTTACAGCAACCAGACAGGACATGCAAAATGCTCAGGTCCAAACAAATCTATGAGTATTTGCACGGGCACAGTGACATCCAGCACAGAGTGAATTTGGATAGAAATGCATGTGCTAAGTCTCCTTTAGTCTTTCCATTTCATCTTTGTAACACTTCCTTCTTAGAAGAGCCCAAAGCAAGGCACTTTGTATTACCACCTTTTTGCTCATTCTGATTAGGCCAGTTAATTAAAATCTGCCATCCTGATGCAAAACAGAAATGTTTCAGATAAGGCAAATTAACAGACACTTACTAAACCCCTCAGACAGAAACCTCTCTCTTCGGGAGGCCAGGCTGTGCCCTTCCATCCAGGTTAACGGGTTTTAGCTTTCTCTCATCTCAAAGCTTGCAGTGCATCGGTTTAAAGGAGGAGCTAGCCAGTAGAGGCAAGGGGCCCCAACCTAGACAGGACCCTTAAACATCAAAGAAATGTGAAGAGAAGAAGATTTTGCTAGAATCCCTCTCAAGGACCCTGTAGTCATGGTTGGAAAGAATACTGAGCCAGAGGATCGTGAGGTGAGGTTCCCAGACCAGCAGCATCAGCATCACCTGGGAACTTGTCGGAAATGCACATTCTCTGGCCCCACCAGCGACCTACAGAATCAGAAACTCAGAGTGGGGCCCAGCAATCTGTATTTTTACAGCCCTCCAGGGGATTCTGATGCACACTCAAGTTTGAGAATCCACTTGGGGATTGCAGGAGTTGCCTACAGGTGATCCCTGGTGCCTGCTGATGGTCGTGTGTACCGGGCACAGCGTGGTGCTGAGTGAGTGTGCGATTGTGAGGCTGGCCAGTGTTCCCACCACTAGATAAGCCACAGGGCCCTTCCCCTCATAGCCCACAGCGTCCCCAGTAAATGAAGGCTGAGAAAATGAGGAAGTCTGTTTGAAGGGGAGCCTGATTATTTGTCTGCTCAGCACTCCTTCCTGTGCATCTCATCTGTCTGACCCGTTTCTGGACCCACGTGCTCACTGGGTGAAGAACCATCCCAAAGGAAGTGGGAAAAGGTGGGGCCGAAGGCCTCCAGGTGGGAAGACGGCCACTGAGTAACCTGGACCCAGGGGCGTTTTGTCAGCGCAAACACATGAGCATGTCCTGGCCCTCGGCTCCTCTCTGTGGGCCTCAGCACCCACATGGCCTTTTCTGGTATCTTTCAATACTTATCAGACCCCAAGAATCACCTCAAACATGATTAAAGAATTTATAGTGAAACGGAAGTAAACCGCTGACCGGCCTACTGTCACAGACTGAAGCCTTCATTTCCCTACTCTCTCCTCCAAGAAAAAAATCATTGATGGCTTGAACAGTATACATACCCTAGCATAGCAAAGGGGGGCCCCAGGGGACCCCTCTCCACGTCGCACACTCACACAAGGAGCCATTGAAGCTGATCCAGGTAATAATGAAAAGCATCGCAGAGTCGTGTTTGCCAAAAACCTTCTGGGGAAGGGACGTGCTCTAATGCAGATATAAAAGATGCCCTGATTTCTGCAAGTGAGCTAGCATAGTCTGGTGGTTAAGCGTGTGGGCCCTGCTCGGCTACTTACCGCCTGTGTGACCTTGGGCATTAACTTCCCTAAGCCTCAGCTTTCTCAGCTGTAAAATTGGGATGATCATCTAAATCACAAGGTTGATGTGAGGAATAATCAAGATAAATGGATGTAAATGTTAGTACAGTGTCTGGCACGTGGTAGGGCTTCTGTAAATGTTAACTCTTGTTATCCAGAGCTGTGCTTCTCAAACCACGGGTCACAACTGTTCATGATCTGTAAAATCAATTTATTGGTTTGCAACCAGCATTTTTTAAAATAAATTTTAAAAAAAATCATTACACATTGCAGGTAAAGCATTATTTCATGAAATGTGCACATTCACACACACATGCACTAGGTTGCAACAGGAAATTACTTCCTATTGTGGGCTGTTATAAAAAAAAGTGTGAAGCCACTGATTAAAAGGGACTGCCTTGTCTGGCCAGGTACAACAAGGGCCTGTTTGCAGGGCTGCAGCATGAGGCTCTGACTTCTGATGAGGTAGGACGAAGGGGGACAGCCTGCTCTTGCTCTGGGAGGTCTCAGCTGAGCCCACGCAGAGCATCTGTTTGGGTCTCTGCCTCCCTCGGAAGCCTTAGTCCTGGTGCATTCATTTGAGGCGTTGGTGGGTTCATTCACAGATCACAGCTCTTGTGTCACCCAGGCGGAAGAGGCCCAAAAGGCCCAAGTCACACACCCCACGCAAGAGGTACAGATTTAAGCTGTTGCCACCTCACCAAGAATCAACCATTCTTGCTCTCTTGAGCCTGAAGTGGGTATCACTGCTGCCTCTGCAAACCTTGAGTTTACCTTTGCCTTCAGGACACCTTTCAATCCACACAAAACTCGAAATTGATTCCTACCAACAAAAAGAAGCCCCACTGGCAGCCCCTGAACATGAGAATCCAGACGCTCAGACCTTTGTATAAGATTCCTTTGGAATATTTTCTTCTTTCCAGACTCAGAGTTGACACTCCTTGAACACACTTGTCCACTTAACTGTGGATAGCCCCAGGTTCTATCTTGAAAATTTTTATAAGCTTATTGAGATTGAGTGTAATCTGAGAGTCCTCTTCTTGGAACATGCCACCCTAGTGGAAAATAGTAATCCTGTGGGTTCTTTTGCTTCATTCCCTTCTACAGATTTTCTCTGCTTTGAGAGCAGTATGGGCAGAGTTGGGATTTGCTGCAGAATTGGAAATGCAGAGAGAAGGCACCGGTTCTACTCCCAGTTCTGATGCATGACCAGTCGGACTGTCATGGCCTCCCAGAACCTTTGTTTCCCCATCTGCCAAGGGTCAATACTAACACCCACCTCTTCACAGGGTGGCCATGAGGACCCACCGTCATGGCTTTGAATGAGCCCAAGTCAGTGTATAAATAGCCAAGCAGCCCCTTCTGGGTGTCCCCTCTGTAGGAACTGGCCACATGTTGACATCTACCTCCCCTGCCATCAAGGTTAACCATCAAGGTTAAAGTGCCCCTCTTGACAGGCTGCAGCTGGTCACCCAGGAGGGGAATGCAAGAACACCTCAGTTGGCCATTGCTGCTTCTGCTAAGAAGGGAAGCCCGGCAAGAAGCCAGCTGGGAGCTCAGCCTCCATGCCCAGGTCCTATATGAGGCTCCCTCAAGACTTGTGTCAACCATGTCCATTTTCTGAAAGAACTTTTTCTGATAATAGAAGTTAACACCTGCTCATTGTAGGAAACTTGGAACTTGTCGAAAGTCTACAGAAGTAAATGCAAATCACCTAAAACCCCGTCCCTGAAGATAACCACGGGTCCCATGATGATGTTATGTGAAACTTTTGGGTTTTTTTCTCCTTTAAACCACGTAGAGAGGATTTTCTAGTGTCATGTAAAATTCTTTAAAAACAGCTATTTTAATAGCTGCATAGTATTCTGCTTTGTAGAATAATTTAGTAAGCCATCATTACTGGACATTTTGGTTGTTTCCAGCTTTTCATTGTTATAATTCAGTGTTCAAGTTTATATTGCAGAAATCATTGTCTCAGATTTTTTATCTTTTCACTTTTTATTCTGAAATACTTTCAGACTTTAAAAAAGTGGCAAAAATAGTACAAAGAGTTTCCATATACACTTCAGTTTCTCCAAATGTAAACGTATAACCATAATACAAAAATTAAAACCAAGAAATTAATATTGATACAATACCATTAACTAATCTACATACCTATTTAAATTTCTCCAATTGTCCTTTTCCTGTTCCAGAATCTCGCCTTGCATCATTTATCATGTTTCCTCAGTCTTCTTTAATCCATGCCAGTTCCTCAGTCTTTGTCTTTCGGGACCTTGACCCTTGTTTTTTTTTAATTGAAGTGAAATTCATATAACATAAAATTAACCATTTTAAAGTGTACAATTCAGTGACATTTAGTACATTCAGAGTGTTGCACAACCATCGCCTGTCTAGATTCAAAATATTTTCATCAGACATGACCTTTTTGAAGATCATAGGCCAGATACTCTATAGACGATCTTTCAATTTGAGTTTGTCTGATGTTTTCTCATGATTAGATTGAGGTTGCGCACTTTTGGCAAAAACACCACTGAAGTGATGTTGTGTCCTCCTCAATGCACCATATCAAAGAGGCACGTGATGCTGATACATCTCATTATTGATGTTAATTTAGGTGGCATCTGCAAGGTTCCTCCATTATAGAGTTACTATTTTCCCCTTTGTAATTAATAAGTATCTTATGAGGAGACACTCTGAGATGAGATTCTTTTTTTTGTTTGTTTGTTTGTTGTTGTTTTGTCTTTTTTTTTTCTCTTTGTTTTCTATGTGGCCCTTTTGTCTCTTAGGCTAATATTTTCCTTGTGTTTTTGATGTTCTTCATTCTCCTTTGCTCCAAGTGAGTTGGGACCAATTGATGTATCTTAGATGGCTGCTCACAAGCTTTTAAGACCTCAGATGCCCCACTCACCAAAGTGAGATGCGGAACGTTTTCTTAATAAATTTTGTTATTCCAAGTGACCTAGATGTCCCACAAAACCATGGTCCCCAGATGAGATGAGATTCTTTAAACCTGCAATTTTTGTAAAAGTCAAGAAACTTAAATCTCCGAGAGTGCTGGAGAAGAATTGGCCCAGAGTATAATCAGATCTCAGTCTGTGTGTGCACCTCAGTTTCTCATTCTGCATAACAAAGGATTACACCAATTATGTGAGGCTCTTCTGTGGAAAAGAGCAGAAAACCTAGAATTGGGTACACAGAGATCTTTCCAAGGTGGTCTTGAGTCGCATGAATGAGCAATACCCATTCCTGGCAAACCCACAGCAAATCCCCTTGGCTTCCAGAAGAGATGGAGAAGGTGGAGGCCCCACAGGGGGTCAAAAGCCTCTGGAGGGTGTCGTGGGCTTGGAGAGCTGGCCTAGCTATGCTTCTAACTCCTTTGGGCTTCTCCCTCTACCCCAACATCCTCCCTCTCTGACCTGGCGAGTGAGTCCAGCTGACACCCAGAGGCAGGTGAGTGGGCATCGTGGGAAAGGCTGCAGGGATCATCTCCTGCATGACCAGGCCTGATGCCAGCCCTCACCACCCATGACGACCCTGTGCACCCCCAGCTGCCCACTGCATGTTATGCTCACCGTCCACGCCTCTGCTTCCTCACCTCACGTTTATATCCTGTGCTCCTCCCATCACCCTGTCATCCACCTTCATACTGTCTGCTGCACCTGCCATGGGGGGAATGGCCCAGAACATTTAGGGGAGTCACTGTTTTTAGTGGTATCGGTGTATGGGTAGCCCAGCTCATGCCAGAAGAGGCCTAGGATATTACTCTTTTGCCCTTGGCCACTGGCAGCCGGGCCCCTGCCCAGCAGTTGGCCTTATCAAGGCTGGGCAGACCTTCATGCCTGTGGAAGGAGATGAGGGGAGAACTAAGTGGTGGGTGGGAAACAGGCCAGTTCCCCAGGAAGGTCCTGCTTGCCACTCCTCCATGCCGCTCCCCACACGTGCCCCAGGCCCCGTCTTAGCCAACCCCTGGGCCTCATGCTATGCCATGCCAGGGCTGGGGGTGCATGCGTGAGGGTGCACAGTACCATCCATGCTGACCCCTTCTATCCACTTTTTCCTCCAGGGCATCGAGCGCCTCAAACGGAAGCATCAGCCCAGGGAGCGCACGGGTAGCTGGAAGACAGTCAAAGAGACCTTTGGTGGGAACTTTTCCCTGAACTGGTTCAACCCTTTCTCCAGACCATGCCAACCAGAGCCCCCCAATGACAGGGACTTGGTGCGGCAGGTGGCATCGCTGTCAGACATCAACAACACTGAAACAACGGAGGAGCAGTCGGAGGAGACGAAGAATGAGGACTCTGTGGAGGTGATAGATGAGTAACTGCTGCTGCGGGGAGAACACCAAACACGAGATGGTCCCGTCAACCTTCATCCTGAGTTTTGGCTAAAGGGGCTCATGGGTATGACACACTCCCCCTGTATCCCCTGACACTCCTCTCAGGCCACTCACTTGGCATTGCCATCCCCGATGACCCCCCCTCTGTTGGGCCTGGTCTAGGGTGGGTGGGAGGGCAGAGGGAGATGAGGGACTTTCTCTGAGTTCATCTCAGAAGAGTCTGCCCTGAGAGGGGTCATCAGGAACCATCTTCCGAGACTGGGAGGCCTTCTCACCTTTCACAGCCTCTGCCCAACAAAGGAAGCTCTGAGCAGGGCAGCCCAGGGACAGAAAAGAGCTTGCCTTTGACTTCCCTTGGGATGCCTGCCTTCTCTTGGGAAGGTTAGGGCCCTGGATCTGGCTTTTGAGAACTAAGACCATGATGTCACAATGGAAGGACAGAGTAGAGGCTGACCTTGGGGGAGCTGGGGTGGGACACCATCATCAGGAGAGACCAGCCTGGAGAGGGCATCCACCTGCTGCTGAATCAGTGGAAAGGCATGGCTGCCACAGCTGCCTTCAAGGGTAAGGATTGATTTGAGAGAGGACCTTAATACTAGGCTACTGACATGTACGGAACATGCCCAGGTCAGAAATGAGCCTGAGTTACGAGAGCGGTGCCAAAACTTAGCACCCATTTCAAAGACACGAGAATCCTTACAGCTTAGAATCATTCTGCCTTGTGGCCAGGCATGTGTCTCGTTCACAAATCCACCCACTTACAGGCGGGGCTGAGGGAAATACCTATTTAGAGCTACATACCCTCCCCCGTGAGAACCTAATTTGACTGTCCCTCCTGGAGGGAATCTAACCGTCCACATGGGCCCAGAGCTGACCAGAAACCCTGCCTGTGTGCTTTAGGCCAGCTTTTCCAAGATGGCATCCTTCTTGTTTCTCTGAAAGGATGGGTGGTTGGCAGAGCCTACAGATTGGTGAACCTGAAGACAGACAGTCACACTCCACACACTACCAGGATAAGCCTGGGCCCTGGGTCACCCCATTTATAGTCTGGGGTGTCTATGGCCATTAATGAAGGTCTGAACTGGGGTTCTGGGGCTCTTAGACCCCATCCCAGTTGTTGCTGAAGTAGCATCTTCTGCACAAAGCCCAACAGAAGTGTATGTGTCCCAATTTAAGAACAGAAGGGTTCATGTCCCAGTTTGGTATAACAAAGCCTAAGCCTTTCTTCTTCTCTTTGGCCCCTTTCCCCAGTATCACATCACTGGCACCAAACTGGGTGGAGGGTTTAGGCACTAAGGCAGAGCTGCCCTGCAAGAGTGCCGCTTTAGGGGCCCTCTCCCCGGTTCAGGGCAGCAGAGCATGAGTCCTGGCTCAAAGGGGCCTTCAGCCCCAATTCAGTGGGGAAGAAAGTCAGACTTTGGAGGTGCAGCCCTAGGACACTGAGAAAGGGGGGCTGGGTGAACATGGGAAAACAAGGGAGAACCAAGCAGCAGCCTAGTTCTTGGGCGGCATCCTGGGGCAGAAGGCCCACTGACCCTGTCAGAGAGACCCTCTGGCTACAGCTGCTGGCCCCCCCAGGTTCTGGGGCTAATTGCCCAGAGGGGTCAGTGTTCACAAAGCTACCTCTATCCTAGCCGCTGCTCAGAGCTCATGTGCCCCATTAGGGGCCATCACAGTTCTCTGGCATTGACGGAGCAACCAGAAAGGCACGCCCAGGCTGCAGGCTTATTTTCATGGTCTATATCAGCTTTAATATTTATTAATCACAGTGTAAGGAGCACAAGTCGGCTCTAAAGCCAATTAACTCGTAGTCTGGGCAGGGAGTGGACACTCAGTGTTTGGGAGAGAGCTGTTTTCACCCTAGGGGGCCCCCTGTTTGCTTTCCTCACCCATCAGAAGGCAGCCCCAGTGCCAGTATGGTGGGTTGTATACCAAAGAGACTACACGCTGGCGAGGAACGCAGTGCCCGCATCTCAGGTCCAAGGAAACAGCAGTTAGAATAAGAGAAGACAGTTCTCTGGTCACTCTGTGACCACAGTCAGCAGCAGTCCGTGCTGAGGTCAGGGCCTGAGTCAGAGGTGTGTGCAAAAACCACATGGCCCTGAGAAGTGTCCTTGCACTTCGGGTTTGAAGCTACCTTCTTCAGGGCCACCTCGGCCTGAAAGCAGAGGTACCCACTAGCCCCAAAACCAATTCTGTTTTCTGAGATTGGCAGCTCCAGGAAGGAAGTTTGGGAGTGGGGGCATTTTACCTGCACAGAGTCCAAGCCCACCCTCCACCCCCCATCGCTGACCCATCTCCACGCAGGAGCCTCGGCCACATCAGTCCTCATTCTGTGAGTGCTGGACTGGGCCACCGCCAGGGTTCCATGGGGCCAACCTCAGTGTAGCGTTCTTCTGCTTAGACTCAAACGGACAGAACTGCACTCATGTCAGATGAGAGGAGTCCTACTGGGAGAGAAGGCTGGGCGCCAACCTTTGCCTCTTGCCTTGAGTAAAAAGCTCTTTGCTCGGCCTCAGTGGCTGGAATCTCCAAAACCCAAAAAGCCTGGGCAGCGCCCTTGTTCTGAGATCACCTCCAGGGGCACCTCTGGGAAAGCCACTTTTCTTCCACTGCCAGCGTGGGGAACGAGCGTCACACGCCGCGCTGGGCTTTATTGCCTCTTGGGATTGCAGTGCTGTGCTAGGGAGACTCACTAACTAAACTCTTCTCTCTGGGTCATCTCCTGTGTGTTATTTCTAGCAGAGAGATGTTATCACCTTTCATCCAACAAGCATTTATTGAATGCTTACCATATGCCAGGGAGGTGGACATTTAGGGCAAGACTGAGCCAGATTGCGTTTTTCTGTTTTTCCGACTGGCGGGCCTGAAGAGAGAGGACATCTGATCTAAGTGCCCCACCCCAGAATGTCATGCAAATTACATGCAAAATGGCCTTCATTCGACCTACATATGTGCCCCTCCCAGGGTGTGTGTCCAGTCAAGGTGACAGCCCTTGAGAGAGGGGCTGGACATCCTGAGTGGCCCAGGACAAAGAGGCCTGGCCCCTGGAGGGCTAGTCCCCTGGCCTGGGAAGTTCAGAGGATCCACCAGCCCCCCAAGTGCCCACGTGACAGCCGGCACAGACATCTTTAAGCTTGTTCACATTTAAAAATCAAAAAAAGTGACTAAAGTGACCACATCATCATCTTGAAACAGTTTAATTAAAGGCATATTGATCATTTGCAAAAATCTCGAGCACAGAACAAGAGTTCAGAATGGGCTTAAATTAACAGTGAAGGACTTTTGGTTGGCACAAGGAGGAGCCTCCTCCCATGATGACGTCCCACTGGATGGGCCCCCTTCTCAAGGGAAGGGGATGCTGCTAGCACAGAGGTCTCTCCTAGGCTTATCTAGAGAAGCATGAGGGCCTCGCCTCCTGCTCAGGCTTACTCTGGCCAGCTCCAGGCATCTGGGAAAGGGAGAGCGGCCCCTCGGCCTCCTCCCTGGGTCTTGCAGGTTGGGCGGGCCTTTACCCTGGGCAGCCTGCCTGTACTGAGCGGGGAGCCTGGGGAGAGCCTGTCGCCAGGCCTGGAGGTTCTCTGGTGGTTTCCTGAATCTGCCTGCAGACCACCCCTTGGGCCCTGTGGAGTCCTCCAGCACAGAGGAGATGAGGTGGTGGGCAAGGCGGGAGGCTTCAAGTGGGGAGTTGCCTTGGGGTTGTCTTCTTTACCCCAAAGGTCAGGAAGGGGCACCCTTGTTTTAAACCCATCTTCAGGCTGGCCAACGTCAGTATCCCCTCTGGCTGGCCTGACCCTCCATGCCCTGAGATGGAGGCCCACAGGTGGGCCCAAAGGCAGCTCTATTCCTGGGGTATGGTGGATCGCGGGCAGAGGGGTACTCAGGGTAAATTTACTTCCTGGCCGTGAGAGGGCTGAAATGGAGGAGAGGAAACAATGGGCCCAGAAAATTCACAAATCCAAGGTGGAGGATGCCACATCCAAGACGGAGGAGCCTACAGCAGTTCCTTGGAGAAGGTTCTAGGGCTTCATGAAGGGAGCAGGCCTGGGATGGGGCACTTGCTCTGCATCCCTGGCTGAGCAGGCATGAGACAAGAGTGGGTGCCCTCACCAGAAGGGTGCGGCCATTCCTCATCTCCCTCCTCTATCCCTCCCTATACTGGCCCCCTTGAAGGCTCATGATGCTAATTCTTCAACACCATCCTTCACAGGTCAGAGGGACCTCTGAGTCACCCCCTACCACCAAGGGGCTGGGGAGTCTTGAACCTAGCAGGCTGTAAATTCCTAATAAACCACAGGTGCTCCAAAGGCATACCCACCCTGGGGAAGAGCATACAGCCATGGAGTTGGGCCCAGGGCACCCATAGTTTCAAGCTGCCTGAAGTTGTAGAAGGTGGAAGACAGACCCATGTTAGACGGCTCTCAGCTTTGCTTCTGTGGTGTGTGTGCCCCCCCACCAAGCCAATGTCAGAGGGAAAGCTGCCAGCCCACCTGTCGTTCCTCAGACTGTTGTTAGTTGCCGTTGAGTCAGTTCCAACTCATGGCAACGCCATGTGTGTCAGGGTAGAACTTCTCCATAGGGTTTTCAATGGCTAATCTTTTGGAAGTAGTTTGCTAGGCCTGCTTCTGAGACACCTCTGGGTGAGTTCGAACTGCCAAACTTTCAGCTAGTCATCAAGCACTTAACTGTTTGTGCCAGCCAGGGACTCCTTCCTCAGACTTAAAAAAAAAAGAAAAAAAACCAAACCCATCACTGTCAAGTCTATTCCCACTCATAGTGACCGTATAGGACAGAGTAGAACTGCCCCATAGGGTTTCCAAGGAGTTGCTGGTGGATTCAAACTGCCAATCTTTTGGTTAGCAGCCCAGCTCTTAACCCCTGCATCACCAGGGCTCCTTCCTCAGACTAGGGCCCCTGAAAGGGAGCCAGTGGGTGTGGGGGTGGAGCATCCAGGAAAGGGAACCCTTGGATTTCAGGCAGGCAGTAGAGAGGAGTGGCTGCACTTCCAGAAGGCCCAAGCCAATGCTGAGAGAACATCCACAGTAGACAGGGCCTCCAGGGCTGGCCGAACCCTGGCCTAGAGGGGCTGGCTGCCTGTGGCTCTAGTCATGTTGGCCTTTGAACTCCTTATCCTACACCCAGTTGGCTCTTGAGTCTGCCCTCATCTGTGTAATCAAATCTAATCATGCATGATCTGAAAGCTCATCCCCAACTAGGAGATGCTGAAGTGCTCAGCCAAGCCTCAGAGCCAGTGGGCTCCTGCCCCCCTGTTTCCACAGCATCAGGGAAAGACTAGTTGGTAATGAGAATAATCTTCCCAGCACAAACTTCTTTCATTTCATTGGAGCTAAACTTGATGATAAATTTCCTGGATCTAGTTTTCATTGGGGCACCTTTTATTTGGAAGCTGATGGTCTCACCAGGCATCACGGTCCTGGAAAATGAAAAGGCACGCAGACATGCGATCAGCCAAGAATCCTGGGGGGCAGGTGCATTGTGTGAGGAACTCCTGGCTTTAGCTCAGCCTCTTTGAAAAGGCCTGGCCATTTAAGGGCACAGCAAGGTGAACCTCAACCCCAGATGCTGTTAGAACCACCTGGGGAGATTTTGACAAATACTATGACTAGACATCATGCCAGAGAGTCAGACTCAGTGGGTCAGGGTGGCGCCCCCAGTGGCCGAAAGGTGGGTGGAGGATCACAGGTAGCATCTTGGCTGGTAGCAGCACTGTTTACAAACCAGTAGGCTGAGGACCAACTTCTCGTGGTCTACAGGGTGATTTTCACAATTTGAATCAATTGCCACCTTTTAAGATCCGGGAGCTTTACACTCTAGAACACCACACACCGTCCTCTGGCCTATTCAGAAAATTCAGAAGATCCTACAGTGCTGGGCCAAAGTCTGCATGTGGCCTCAGCTAGCTGAGGTGAGCAGCAGCAGCCACTCCTACTGCCACTGTCCCCTCCATTCCTGCTTGTCCATGACACCCAACTGCCTCCCTTATTACCGCCAACTGGTCTGGCCATTTTGAGTCGTGCACCCTAGTTTATAGACTTCCTTCCCATTCACCTTCACGCTAGAAGGTGTGGGGCTGGGACAAGCGTGGCCTCTGGAGCCAGACTGACCTGGGACACTCAAGGCACTCAGCACACTTCCTGCCCTTTTTCCTCTTACAGTTCAGCCCATTTGACTCTCCCAGTAGTCCTGTGAGGTAGACTGGTCAGGTAACAGTATTACCCCCATTTTATTGCTCTTGGAGTCTCAGGTCTGCCCACGGTCCACTGGCTAGTTGACTGGCACTCAAACCACAGTCTGGCACTGCTCAAATATGGGATCCCAGCTTTGGGACTGTAGACAGCTCAGCTACTCTTGGGCTTCGGCTTTCTATGTAAAGCAAGGTGGCTGGACCAGCTGGTTCCCAAGCCTCTTCCAGCTCTGGCATTTTGCACACCCTCCTGGGAGCCCTGCATGGGTTTACAAATGTTCTTGTTTCACGGATATTAACAACAGTTGTGTGCAAGAAGAACATCTGTTTTATGATGAAATCCACATGAAAGGAATCATCTAGCCCCTCATTACTCAAAGTGTGGTCCAGGGACCAGCAGCATCCGCATCACCGGGAGTTTGTTAGGCCCAGAATCTGAGGTCCCACTCCAGACTTCCTGACTGAGAATTTGCATTTTAACAGTATTCTCCAGGTAATTTATAGGTACTTTAAGGTTTGAGAAACCCTGGTGTAGGAGAAATGGTAGTCTGGTGCTTTTTACTTGGAAGATTCAGATACCCGGTAAGAAACAGACCCTCGGAAACCTCTCAGGAACAAACCATTAGAGTTCAGTGAAGTCCTTTGCCAGATACATCAGCATACCAAAATCAATCATTTCCGTATCCAGCAAACAAAAATTAGAAAATGCAATGAAAAATGTTCTATTCACAAGAGCACCAAGAGCTACAATACACCTTGGAATTAACCCAACTAGGAATGTGTGAGTTATATATGAAGAAAACAATAAAACTTTCCTAAAGATCACAAACAAGAACTGAATAAATGGAACAATATACCACATTCTTAAATGGGAAAACTCAATATTGTCATTTATCACAATTCTACCCCAAATAAATTGATAAATTCAATGTAGCACCAATCAAAATGCCAACAACTTTTAATGAGATATGACAAGATGATTTGAAAAGTTCCATGGGCAAGAAAACAAGGGGGGCATCTGCCTACTATATATCAAAATGTACTGTAGAACTACATCATTTAAACTGCATGGTATTCAAAAGAATGAAAAGACAACCTACAGACTGGGAAAAAAATTTTGGTTATGACATATCCCATCAGGGTCTAATATCTAAAATCTACAAGATACTGCAAAACCTCAACAACAAAAAGACAAATAACCCAATTAAAAAAAGGGCAAAGGATATGAACAGACACTTCACCAAAGAAGACATTCAGGCAGCTAACAGATATGTGAGGAAATGGTCACGATCATTAGCCATTAGAGAAATGCAAATCAAAACTACAATGAGATACCATCTCACCCCAACAAGGCTAGCACTAATCCAAAAACCACAAAATAGTAAGTATTGGAGAGGTTTTGGAGAGACTGAAACACTTATACACTGCTGGTGGGAATGTAAAACAGTACAACCACTTTGGAAATCGATTTGGCACTTCCTTAAAAAGCTAGAAATAGAAGTACCATATGGTCCAGCAATCCCACTCCTTGGAATATATCCTAGAGAAATAAGAGCCATCACGCAAATAGATATATGCACACCCCTGTTCATTGTAGCACTGTTCACAATAGCAAAAAGATGGAAACAGCCTAGATGCCTATCAACAGATGAATGGATAAACAAATTATGATACATACACACAGTGGAATACTACACAATGATAAAGAACAATGATGAATCCATGAAATATCTTACAACATGGATGAATCTGGAAGGCATTATGCTGACTGAAAGTAGTCAGTCGCATAAGGACAAATATTGTATGAGACCACTATTATAAGAACTCAAGGTTTAAACACAGAAGAAAATATTCTTTGATGGTTACAAGGGTGGGGAGGGAGGGAGAGGAGAATTCACTAACTAGATAGTAGACAAGAATTATCTTAGGTGAAGGGAAGGACAACACACAATACAGGGGAAGTCAGCACAACTGGACTAAACCAAAAGCTAAGAAGTTTCCTGAACACAACCAAACACTTTGAGGGACAAAGTAGCAGGGGCCGGGGTCTGGGAACCATGGTTTCAGGGGACATCTAGGTCACTTGGCATCACAAAGTTTATTAAGAAAATGTCCTTCATTCCACTTTGGTGAGTGACGTCTGGGTCTTAAAAGCTTGCAAGCGGCCATCTAAGATGCATCAATTGGTCCCAACCCACCTGGAGCAAAGGAGAATGAAGAACAACAAAGACACAAGGAAAATATTAGCCCAAGAGACAGAAAGGGCCAAATAAACCAGAGATTGCATCAGCCTGAGACCAAAAGAATTAGATGGTGCCCAGCTACCACCAATGACCGCCCTGACAGGGAACACAACAGAGAGTCCCTGAAGGAGCAGGAGAAAAGAGGGGTGCAAAACTCAAATTCACCTAAAAAGACCAGACTTAATAATGGTCTGACTGAGACTGGAGGAACCCTCGAAGACATGGCCCCCGGACGCTCTGTTAACCCAGAACTAAAATCACTTCTGAAGCCAACTCTTCAGACAAAGATTAAACTGGACTATAAAACATAAACTAATACTCCTGAAGAGTGTGCTTCTTAGTTCAAGCAGATACATGAGACTAAATGGGCAACTCCTGTCCGGAGGCAGGATGAAAAGGCAGAAAGGGACAGGAGCTGGTTGGATGGACACAGGAAACCTGGGGTGGAAAGGGGAAGTGTGCTGTCACATTATAGGGATTGCAACTAGTATCATACAACAATATGTGTATAAATTTTTGTGTGAGAAATTAACTTGAGCTGTAAACTTTCACCTAAAGCACAATTAGAAAAAAAGAATTTAAAAAATTAATTGCATGGTATTGCATTAGGAGAAGAAAATCAAATAAGCAGATTAAAGAGTCCAGAGACCTAGAGACATATAAGAATTAACAATATAATAAGGTGGTATTTTCAAAGTACTAGGAAAATGATACAGATGATTCAATAAAGTTGGAGCTGTACATCACTCCACACACAAAAAATTAAATTCCAGATCAATGCCTAATTATGAAAATAAAGCCAAAAATTCAAGAAAAAGCATTGGAGAATAATGTCTATATTCTTGGGGTGACATAAAACCCAATAGCCATAAAGGAAAAGATTGATAAATTTGGCTACCTTAAAATTTAAATGTTCTAATGGTGAAAGGCATCATAAAGTTAAAAAAAAAATACAGACTGTGACAAACTATTTGCATCACATAACACTCCTTACCATGTAAGGAGCATACACAAATTAAGATGAAAAGATAAATGGCTCAGTAGAAAAATGGGCAAAGGATATTGTTATGGATTGAATTATGTCCCCCCAAAATGTGTTAGCAACTTGGCTAGGCCATGATTCCCAGTATTGTGTGGTTGTCCACTGTTTTGTGATCTGATGTGATTTTCCTATGTGTTGGAAATCCTAACCTCTGTGATGTGCATGAGGCAGGATTAGAAGCAGTTGTGTTAATGAAGCAGGACACAGTCTACAAGATTAGGTTGCGTCTTGAGTCAATCTCTTTTGAGATATAAAAGAGAGAAGTGAGCAGAGAGACAGAGGGACCGCCTACCACCAAGAATGAAGAACTGGGAGTGGAGCTCGTCCTTTGGACCTGGAGTCCTTGCACTGAGAAGCTCAGTGCAAGAGGAAGATTGATGACAAGGACCTTCCCCCAGAGCTGACAGAGGGAGAAATGGCTTCCCCTGGAGCTGGTGCCCTGAATTTGAACGTCTAGCCTCCTAGACTGTGAGAGGATAAATTTCTCTTTGTTAAAGCCATCCACTTGTGGCATTTCTGTTATAGCAGCACTAGATAACTAAGACAGATATGAACAGGCAATTCACAGGAGGTTGTCAATTAACATAAGAAAAAATTCAGTGTCACAAATAATGAGAGGCGCAAATTAAAACAATGAGATCATTTAACCATTAACCCCATTGCCATCAAGTCGGTTCCGACTCATAGCGACCCTATGGGACAGAGTAGAACTGCCCCATAGGGTTTCCAAGGAGTGGCTGATGGATTCGAACTGCCGATCTTTTGGTTGGCAGCCTGAGCTCTTAACCATTGTGCCACCAGGTTATCTAACCATTAGATTGGCAAAAATAAAAAAGACCTGTTGGTGGAGAATAAATGAATGCAATCTTTTGGGAAAGCAATTTTGTGCTATCAAAAGATACCTTTTGTCAGATGGATTTTGGCTGAAAGCAGAGAATATCAGAAAGATGTTTACCTGTGTTTTATTGAATATGAAAAGGCATTTGACTGTGTAGATCATAACAAATTATGGATAACATTTCAAAGAATGGGAATTCCAGAACACTTATCTGTGCTCATGAGGAACCCGTACATAGGCCAAGAGGCAGTTGTTTGAACAAAACAAGGGGATACTGCATGGTTTAAAATCAGGAAAGGTGTGCGTCGGAGTTGTATCCTTTCACCATACTATTCAATCTGTATGCTGAGCAAATAATCCGAGAAGCTGGACTATATGAAGAAGAACATCAGTATTGGAGGAAGACTCATTAACAACATGGAAGAGGGACCCGTCCTTGGAGAAGGACATCATGCTTGGTAAAGGAGAGGGTCAGCAAAAAAGAGGAGGACCCTCAACAAGATGGATGGACACAGTGGCTGCAACATAGCAAAGACTGTGAGGGTGGCGCAGGACCAGCCAGTGTTTCATACTGTTGTACATGGATGGAGTCGCTATGAGCTGGAACCGACTTGACGGCACGTAACAACAACAACAACAAAAGGTACTGAACATTTTGGCCTTATAATCTCATTCTGGGAATCTACATTTCAGAAATACTTGGACACATGTGTAACAATATGTGCCTGGAGAGATTGTTTCTGCCCTATTTGTAAAAAATACCTTGGTTGAAAGTCTACTGTGGGGAGATGCTCAGGCTTTCCCAGGAGAACTTGGCATTGGTCAAAGGGATGCTCAGGGAGTTCTCGAGGCTGCAAATGCAAATAAGCTGTCGGCCAACTATGTTTGTGTCAGGCCACTATGCTGGGGTGGGGAGGAGATTGAGGGAGAGAAAACATGCATGAGTCATGATAAGCTAAAGCAGAGAAGTAGACCAACAATGATGAGTGATACCCAGCCCGGAATGAATACACACACATACACATATAGATAGATATATACAGTCTGCATAGAAACAACAGCACCATCAACAACCACCTGACATCCTGAGTTTGTCAGACTTGTTAAGGAACTCAAGAACAGTAATCCATGCCAGCCAGAGGTAGCCTTACGTACATTCTGGCCTCCTCTGCATCCCTAATCAGGATCCCTCATGGCCAAAGGAGGGACCTTGCCCTACAACCCAGTCCCAGATAACAGCCTGTGGTTGGGAGACATCCCTCCACCAGGAACGATGGATGCAGGGAGGCTTCCCCAGAAGTGTCCTTGAAACAAGCAACACTTGTGAGGAAGAGACCCTACAGATGCCTTTCCCAAGCTCCAGGGTTAAATGCCTGTGTGTGCTCCGCATGTTCCAAGCACAGGCTCCTGCCTCCTCCACACCAGTGCTCCCCTCCGTACCTTTGGACATTAGTACACCTCACAAACAAGACCTAAAATTCTAAAATTTTTTGCTTCGTAGCCAAGTTGCTTTTGCTTCACAGCTTAGCCCAGAGAAAGGCTCACAACTGAAGTCTGGCTCTGTTCCTCCTCCCAGAGCCACACCCCTAATCTTCTTAGATGAGACACTTGAGACTGTTGTACCCACTTACCCCCAGAACTGGCCCTGGCTAAGATTTCTTTCTCAGACCCAATCACAGGCCTCGTGCTCCCCCACCAGGGTGCCCCTCAGTTTGCGTTTTGTTCAGCATGCTTCAGACTTGATCTCATTTTGTTATTTTCCTCCAAACATCTAGCTCTCCCAACACAGCTCCACTCTCCACCCACACCTCATCCCATTGGCAACACAGAGTCATTAGCTAAGACCTCTCAACTCCTGAAATATAGCCAGAGCAAATCAAGGGGCAGGCCAGCGAGGCCCACCTAGAACGCCTCTTTGCAAGGCACAGCAAACATCCCCAGAAACATGACCAGGGAGTGTTGTGGACTCTCCCCAACTCCTCTCAGGAGTTGGAAGAAATACTTTACTAAGTCATTTGGGCAGGGGTTAAGACCTCCAAGAGAAACTCTTTTGACACTTAAGCCATGACAGATGGACCTTTAGCTGCCTTCCAAGGAGGGTGGGCCCAGTGAACTACAGGATCCCATTTTGCTGGGTGGGGAAAGTATGTCTGGGGCCAAGTAAATGCTCAGACAACAGGCTGGGGCTGCCACCAGCAATCTGCTCCTCCACCCTTCTCTTTTGGCCCTCAGCCACATCTCCACAGAAATATCAAAGAATAGTCTTTTAAAGGGGGGCCACATTCTTAGTCTGCCCGGAGTCCCTGCCTCCAGTGCACCTACTAGGGCACTGGCCAGAGGCCCCCACCTATAGGGCCATGACAAGCCCTCACAATGGCCAGGCCTGAAGATGTGAAGGGCTGTGTGGCAATTTCCTTGGGTAAATTATCAGAAGCTCTAAGGCAGTGGCATCAGGAACCTGCCATGAAGTCTTCAGCAAGGGCACAGCATTTTCACAGGAGAAAGCTGTAACTGGTAAGCTGTAACCCACACCCAGAGCAGCCAGCATACAACTCCACCTCCCACTGTACTGGGTGTGGGTCCCAGAGTCCCCTCACGTCTGTGCCAAGCCCTGCACTTGCTGGACATGATCTCCAGCCCCCACGGCAGCCCGCAATCTCCTCAACCTAACGCTAATTTTACAGACGAGACTCGGGTATCCGCCCAACACCACCCAGCTGGTCGCTTCAGAGCAGGGATTGGAGCCACTCCACACTTGCTATGCTCCCCACTCTGCCCCTCTTCTAAATTCAGGGTCTCTTCATCTCTGCTCACAGTAGGTACTTACTCAGTGTCTGTGGAAGGAATAGCTTCCATTCTCATCCCCTGTTTCAGAATTTTGGTCAATAGTATTAAGTGGCCAAAGTGAAAAAATTAAAGGTAGTATGACAGGGTTCACCAAGGTCCCGAGATAGACCTCAAGCTGCCACACTTGGAGGGAGAGCCCACATAGTCACACACACCCACAGACACACACAGACACCCCACCACCCAGATGTGCAACACAGGACATGGTGGCAGAACAGCAAAGACATTGGCAGGTTGACCCACTGTTATGAGAACAAATCAACAAGAACAAGACAGCCCAAATGAAAAAAAAAAGAAGGGCATGAGATATAAACAGGCAGTTCCCAGAAAAGAAAACCCAATAGTCAATATGAAAAAAATACCCAGTCTCACTAAGACATCAAGGAGATGCAAGTTCAAATCCAGTACCATTTTTTTTCATGTATCTATTGACAAAAGTTCAAGGCTGTTCTCATAGCACTGATTGTAATGGCTAAAAGTATGAAGGGTGAAAGTCAAATAAACTAAGGAATTTCCAGCCATGAGAATCCCATTGAGCAGTGAGAAGAATGAGGCTCTTCTCTATGACACTAACAGATTTGATCTCTTCATCTGCTGTGGAGTGAAAGAAGCAAGTTAGATACTGGATGTATGAGGGAGGGGACTGAAATTACAAACAGTTCGGTATTTCCATTTTAACAAGGAAGATGTAGTCCAATACTCTTAAATTTTACTTAAGTAAAATTTTATTTAAAACACATTTAAAGTACCTAGCACATAATCCCAATTCTCCGAATTTGTCAGGCAGATATGTCCCCACACCCATTAAATGACACATGACCAATGCTACATACAGACACTGCAGTCTTGTCTATCAGAAAATGATTGGAAACAGTCTCAACATCACTAAGAGGGGATGGCTAAAGAAGTAGGTGTAGCCAGTTAATGGAAATTACTTGGTCATAAAAACAAATGAGGAAACCCTATATGTGTGATACAAGGTATATTGTCAAAAAAAGCAAGGTGCCCAATACAAAAATAAATATTGTGATGGTTTAAGATTGTATGTCAACTTGGTTGGGCCATGATTCTCAGTGTTTATATGTGATCACTCCATGATGGAATTTGCTGAGAGTAGCTGATCAGTTGAAAGGGAGTTTCCTTTGGGGTGTGGCCTGCATCCGAATATAAGCAGATGTTCTGGCTTTTTGCTCACTCTCGATCCTGTGGCTGCCTCCTGCTCATCTCACCTCTGGTTCTTGGGACTTGAGCTATCAGCTTATCTGCTGATCTTGTGATTCGTCAACCTTCACAGCCATTGAGCGGGAGCCCTGCTCTCCGACCTGCCAATCTTGGGTTCGCCAGCCCCTGCAGCTACATCAATTAGAAGAAGCCTTGCGGTCTTGCCTGCCAATCTTGGGATTCGTCAATCTTCACAGCCTGTGAGCAAGAGCTCTGCTCTCTAATCTGCCGATCTTGGGTTCACCAGCCCCTGCGGCTACCATGTACCAAAATACATGAAGCACAAATGGACAGATTTAAAAGGAGAATTGGACAATAATAGTTGGAGACTTCAATATTTTGTTTTCAACAAGTTGGACAACTAGACAGAAGATCAATAGGAAATAGAAGACTTGAACAACACTATAAAACAACTAGACCTAGCATACATCTATAAAACACTCCACCCAACAACAGCAGAATATACACTCTTTTCAAGTGCACATGAAACATTCTTTAGTACATACATATGTTAGGTCATAAAACAAGTCTTGATAAATTTAAAAGGATTGAAATAATACAAAATATGTCCTCTAACCACAATGGAAGGAAATAAGAATACAGAAGGAAATTTGTGAAATTCAGATACACAGAAATGAAACAACACACTCCTAAATAACCAATGAGTCAAAGAAGTTACAAGGGAAATTAGAAAATACTTTGAGATGAATGAAAACAAAAACACAACATACCAAAATTTATGGAATGCAGCTAAATCAGTGCTTAGAGGAAAATTTATAGCTGTAAATACCAATGTTAGAAAAGAAGAATAATCTTAATTCTATACTCTAACCCTCCACCTTGTTGTTGTTGTTGTTCGGTGCAGTTGAGTCAGTTCTGACTCATAGTGACCCCATATACAACAGAACAAAACACTGCCCAGTCCTGTGCAATCCTCACAATCCTTGTTATGCTTGAGCCCATTGTTGCAGCCATTGTGTCAATCCATCTTGTTGAGGGTCTTCCTCTTTTTCGCTGACCCTCTACTTTACTAAGCGTGATGTCCTTCTCCAGGGACTGGTCCCTCCTGGTAATACGTCTGAAGTATGTGAGATGAACTCTCATCATCCTTGCTTCTAATGAGCATTCCGCTTGTACTGTTTCCAAGACAGTTTTGTTCCTTCTTCTGGCAGTCCATGGTATATTCAATATTGTTCACCAACACCATAATTCAAAGGCATCAATTCTTCTCCAGTCTTCCTTATTCATCGTCCAGCTTTCACATGCATATGAGGCGATTGAAAACACTATAGCTTGGGTCAGGCGCTCCTTAGTCCTTAAAGTGACATCTTTGCTTTTTAACACTTCAAAGAGATCTCTTGCAGCGGATTTGTCCAATACAATGTGTCGTTTGATTTCTTGACTGCTGCTTCCATGGGTGTTAATTGTGGATACAAATAAATTGAAATCCTTGACAACTTCAGTCTTCTCCGTTTATCATGATGTTGCTCATTGGTCCAGTTGGGGGGATTTTTGTTTTCTTTATGTTGAAGTGTAATCCATACTGAAAGCTGCGGTCTTTGATCTTCATCAGTAAGTGCTTCAAGTCCTCTTCACTTTCAGCAAGCAAGGTTGTGTCATCTGCGTATCACAGACTGTTAATGAATCTTCCTCCAATCTTGATGCTGAATTTTTCTTCATATAGTCCAGCTTTTTAGATTATTTGCTCAGCATACAGATTGAATAAGTATGGTGAAAGGATACAACCCTGACGCACACCTTTCTTGACCTTAACCACACAGTATCCCCTTATTCTGTTCAAACAACTGCCTCTTGGTCTAAGTATAGGTTCCTCATGAGCACAATTAAGTGTTCTGAAATGCCTATTCTTGGCAATGTTATCCATAATTTGTTATAATCCATATAGTCAAATGTATTTGCATAGTCAATAAAACACAGGTAAACATCTTTCTGGTAATCTCTGCTTTCAGCCAAGATCCATCTGACATCAGCAATGATATCCCCCGTTCCACATCCTCTTCTGAGCCCGGCTTGAATTTCTGGTAGTTCCCTGTCGATGTACTGCTGCAACTACTTTTAAATGATCTTTAGTAAAATTTTACTTGTGTGTGATCTTAACGATATTGTTCAATAATTTCCTCATTCTGTTGGATCATCTTTCTTTGGAATGGACACAAATATAGATCTCTTTCAGTCGGTTGGCCAGGTAGCTGTCTTCCAAATTTCTTGGCATAGACAAATGAGGATTCCAGCGCTGCATTCGTTTGTTGAAACGTCTCAATTGGTATTCCATCAACTCCTGGAGCCTTGTTTTTCGCGAATGCCTTCAGTGCAGCTTGGACCTCTTCCTTCAGCACCATCAGTTCTTGATCATATGCTACCTCCTGAAATGGCTGAACATCAACCAATTCTTTTTGGTACAGTGACTCTGTATATTTCTCCCATCTTCTTTTGATGCTTCCTGCGTCATTTAATAGTTTCCCTGTAGAATCCTTCACTACTGCAGTTTGAGGCTTGAATTTTTTCTTCAGTTCTTTCAGCTTGAGAAACGCTGAGTGTGTTCTTCCCTTTTGGTTTTCTAACTCTAGGTCTTTGCACATTTCATTATAATACTTTCCTTTGTCTTCTCGAGCCACCCTTTGAAATCTTCTGTTCAGCTCTTTTACTTCATCATTTCTTCTGTTTGCTTTAGCTACTCTACATTCAAGAGCAACTTTTGGAGTCTCTTCTGACATCCATTTTGGTCTTTTATTTCTTTCCTGTCTTTTTAATGACCTCTTGCTTTCTTCCTGGATGATGTCCTTGTTGTCATTCCACAACTCGTCTGGTCTTCTGTCATTAGTGTTCAATACATCAAATCTATTCTTGAGATGGTCTCTAAATTCAGGTGGGATATACTCAAGTTTGTATTTTGGCTCTTGTGGACTTGTTCTAATTTTCTTCAGCTTCAACTTGAACTTGCATAGGAGCAACTGATGGTCTGTTCCCCTGGCCTTGTTCTGACTCCACCTTAAGAAACTCAAAAAAGAAGAGCAAACTAAACCCAAAACAAGCAGAAGGAAGGAAATAATAAAAATAAAAGTGGAAACAAATGAAATAGAGAAAATCCATGAAACCAAAATTTGGTTCTTTGAAAAGACGAACAAAATTGACAAACCTTTAACCAGATGACCAAGAAAAAAAGAGAAGATACAAATTACTAAAATCAGAAATGAAAGGGAACGCATTACTACTGACCTTAGAAAAATAAAAAGCATTATATACATTTGGTATACAGGCAATCCCTGGCTGGGCCATAACTCATGGAGACCTTTACCAGAAAGAGCTATAATGATGACTATGGCTCTGACCTATCGGGGTACCATGGGCTCCAAGTCCAGTAGCTAATGTTTTGTTTTGCTTTTTTTTAAATCTAGACTGACTCAGGGTATTACAAAACCCCAAATTAGAGCACTAGGGCTAGGATTTCCTCTGGCCCTTGTTGATCTCTCACGATACCGGAATATCTCATTTAAGTGGGAGGAGACACAGGAAGCCTGGCCTGTAGGTTTCCAAGTTACCTCTAGTCTGGAGGCCTGGTGAGTGAGGAACAAAGGCTCCCAGGACTTCCCTGGGCAATTTGCTATGCTTTGGGGGCTCTGGAACCCTGATTCTTCTCTCCAGGTGACTCCAGCTCACCCTTCCAGGTTACCTGTTGTGTGGGCACTTGTTGATTCTTATCTTAGCAGCTTCTGGCCCTAGTGACCACCTCTGCCTGGGCAAATTCCTCCTCTGGTAACCTAAACTCTTGCCTCTTCTTCTGTCTCGTGTTTGAGGACTTTGTTTATCTGCCTGTCCCTGAAAGGTTGGCATTTCCTGACCTGATGCTTTTCTCACTTTGCCTACACCTCAAGGGATTTCATCCTTCTATTGGGTTTAGTCACCACCTCCTGGCTGACCCTTCCCCATCCCCACCTCCAGCCCTGGTCACTCTCCTTTGAGTTCAACCCACCCCTTCCTGGAAATCTCAACCTGGATGTTCTCCAGACCCTGAATTTAGTGTGTTCCAAACCGACTCATCCTCCCTCTCAGGATTGCCTACCCCACCCCCTTTGCAGGCTCAGTCTCTGTGGGTGGCATCCCAATGTATTAAATGACCCATCAGACCACAAAGCCTAGGGATACACTGCCTGACCTTATGTGCCCAGCTCCCTGCTATGCCAGACCCAGTCCAGAGAAGTCCCTGGCTCTGGTAGGATCTGTGGAATTCATATTATACAGTAGCGATGAATGGGGGCTCAGTGTCAGAGGAACCTGACTTCAAAACCTGGCTCGGCCAGTTATTAGCTCTGTGAGCTTAGGCCAGTAACCTGATAATTCTGACTTTCTAAGATGTGAATTGAAGCCCTGGTGGTGCAGTTGTTAAGTGCTTAGCTGCTAACCAAAATGTCGGCAGTTCGAATCTACCAGCTGCTCCTTGGAAACCCTATGTGGCAGTTCTACTCTGTCCTATAGGGTCTTTATGAGTCAGAATCAACTCCACAGCAATGAGTGTGGTTTTTTTGATTGTTTGTTTGTTTAAAATGCGAATTAGAAACAAACCTCACAGGCTACTGCGAGGACTAAATGAGATGAGGTACGAAATGTGCTTTGCACTGAGTTTAGCATGTGGTTAACGCTCAAGCAATATTAGCTGTAACTACAACTACAAATTAATGATTATTATTAATAATAATAAATGGTTGATAATAATACTCGTAGCTACTATTGGTGGTGATGAATGATGCCAGTTGCTGTTGAGTTTATTCCAACTCATGGCGGCCCCATGTGTGTCAGAGTAGAGCTGTGCTCCATAGCGTTTTCAATGGCTGATTTTTCAGAAGTACATCACCAGGTTGTTCTTCTGAGGTGCTTCTGGGAGGACTCAAACCGCCAACCTTTCTGTTAGCAGACAAGTGTTTTAACCATTTGCACCGCCCAGAGGCTCCTTATAAATAATAGCTATTAATAAAAATCAATGTAGCTCTTGATCTTTATCATCATTATCATCAGCTTGACCAGGGGTCAGCAAACTATGGCCTATGAGCCAAATCTGGCCTACCATTTGTTATTCCAAATAAAGTTTTATTGGAACACAGCCATACTCATTAACTTATGTATTGTTTATAGCTGCTTTCAAGCTACAACAGCAGAGTTGAGTAGTACTTGTGATAGGGGCCATCTGGCCCACAAAGCCTAAAATATTTACTATCAGGTCCTTTACAGAATAAGTTTGCCAACTCTTGATCTTGACTATTATCAGCTTTTGGTAACTCTGAGTTAGAAGGATTCCTGCCACACTGGTCACCTTCTGGGTACTTGTACTCGTTGGTGATGTCCCTCTGACTGTCCTAGCCTACTGCCTTGGTGCTGATCTTTTTCCCAATGCTCCTAAGATCCACCAAGATCATATTCAACTCCATATTCCCATTCACTGATTTCATCAGCCAAGTGAGCTGGTCAGTGTTCACTTTGGAGAAGATGAACTTGGTGTCATAGCCTAGGAAGATGTCACCGTTGTGGATGGCAACCAGGGGTAATGGTGCCCACCCTGCCTAGACTGTGCTGGGCCTCTCATTTCCCTATCGTGTCCCTTGCCTTCCCTGCCTAGACAGCCACCCCTAAATCCATAGCAATGACAGCAATGACTCCCAAACCCAAACTGGCAAGCAAGCTTTGCCCAGAGGGCAGAGACATCTGGAGTGCTCATTTCCTAGGCTGTCTTTATTCTGAAAAGAGGGACACTTTTCAGCTTTGGCTTCAAGACTGTCAAGGAAACCTCTCTCCCAGTAATGAGAAGTCACACTGTCAGCACCACCACCATTAAACTAATCCCAGCAAACCAGACCCAGCAGAGCACAGGATTTTAAGATCTGGGTTTGAATTCAGACTTCAAACCTTGAGGCTGTGTAACCTTGAGCAAGTTACTTTAGCTCTCTAAGCCTCCATTTCCTAGAAAATGGGAATAAAAACAGCATCTACCCCATAAGACTATCGTGAAGATTAAACAAAATAAGACATGTAAAGTACTTAGCATTGTGCTTGGAACAAACATAAGCAGTTGTTATCTATCTGGGATAACAGAAGCATTTCCATCGTAAGCTCTCTCTTCTAAATTTCTGGCAAGTGGATGAAAATGTCCCTATATCAGTCATTAACAACTTAATACAAATTAGTCTATTGGCTCACAGCTTCCTCAGTGACAACTGGTTGTAGTTTTGGTTTTTACATACCTTTGTATTCTAGACTTTGGGCTTGGTGCTTCCATTATTTTACTTAATCCTCAACATAGGAAGCTCCTCTCCCTTCCCTCTTTAAAGCATTCTGTGTAGCAGAGGACTAGGACCCAGGGGGACTCCTAACCTAACACTAGTTGTGCCCCTCACTTGCTGAGTGACTTTGGGTATCTCCATCTCCCTCTCTGGCCTTGTCTATAAAGTTAGTGGGGTAGGTGAGCTTCTAAGGTCCCTTTCTGGCCAGGGAACAGAGCTTCCTCTGTCTCTTAGGCCAGTAGCCGTGGGGCAGCTCACTACCCTGTTGCCATGGCCACTGGCCCCACCTCAGCAGATGTAACCGTGACTCCCTGGATCCGAGGAGCCCACTGACAGAGTGCAGGGGGATATGGCCGTATCCTTGGTCCTTCCCACCTCTGGGGGACACCTCCCACCACCACCACCACCACCACCCCCATTACAAGGGTAACGCTGGAGGAGACAAGGAGGCTAGCTTCACTCATTCTAACAGCACTTTTGCCTTCAGGGCCACGTGGGCTCAGATCATACATAGCTGGAGGAATCAAGGGTCCCACTGAGGGGTGTGGGGCCAGCACAGTCCTGTTAAAGTTTTAATTTGAAGGCCTTTGGGGTGGCATGCTCAGGTTTCAGAGTTCCCACCTTCCCAACTGGCCATTCCACCACCACATTCACTGTCTGGCCTCGAGGGCAGGTGACTTTGCTCTTCCAGGGAATAGATTCACAGCCAAACAGAAGCTTGTTCCCGAAGGACCATTGGAGGCATCTGCTGCAGGGATCCTCAGTGTCCCACGGAGGCTGCGGTGCCTCAGGGATGGTGGGAGGGGGCAGGGCATCAGGGAGTCAGGCAGGCTGGTCCCCTAGTCACACTTCACCTGGAGCTTTTACATAATGAGATGTCCCATGCAGTTTCTTTCTGAAGGGCTTGATTGCTTTAAAAAACGTTTGAAAACTATTGACCTGTTTTTCCTTTATTGGCAGACTTTTTTTGTCTTTAATACTAGCACTCACAGTTTAAAATAACGATAACTTGATTTCATAAATTTTCTGAGTATCCTCAGACCAGCCTCTCATCTCTCTTTTCCCATCTGTACAAAGACTCTCCCCAAGGTCCTTCCAGCTACAAGGGCCTACAGTCCTTCCTGGGACAAGGTACCCCATAACCAAGTGGGATAATCAGCCCCATTACATCCAACTCGGGCTCCAATCCTGGCTTTGCCACTTGGAGCTGTGTGACCTGGGGCAACTCACTTCACCTCCCTGAGCCTCAGTCTCCTTATCTGTAAAATGGGGATAATGACAAAACAGATCTCAAAAGGTTAGTTGTGAGTTAGATGGGATCCTGTCAGTACTGCACATGGAACATTGTCGTGTGTCGTTCAGTCGATTCTGACTCATAGCAACCCTATAGGATAGAGTAGCACTGCCCCATAGGGTCTCTAAGGCTCTAATCTTTACAGAAGCAGACTGCCAAGAAGCAGGGTTTCCAAGGAGCAGCTGGTGGATTTGAACTGACAACCTTTTGGTTAGCAGGCAAACACTTAACCGCTGAGCCACCAGGGCTCCTACATGGAACACAGTAAACCCAAAAAAAACACCAAACGTATTGTTGTTGAGTCAATTCCATTCATGGCCACCCTATGTGTCACAGAGGAGAACTGAGCTCTGAAGGGTTTTCTTTGTTGTTCTCTTCAGAATCAGATTACCAGGGCTTCCTTCCACAGCACTGCTAGGTGGATTCGAACCACCAACCTTTCAGTTAGTAGTGGAGTGTAAACCATTTGTGCCTCCCAGGCACACAGTAGGACCCTCTTAATTGCTATCATTATCATTATTGTGTTGTTAGTATTATTATTATTAGCATTATCTTTATAAAATGCCTAGCAAACAAAAGACCCTGCTCAGTGGGATGGCAGGAATGATTGGGCAAGCTTTTTGTTTTGGGAAGTTTTTATTAAATCTTTATCTACACCTTCTTAGCTGCATACCCAAGACCCACAGAACCCAGGGCCAGGTGAGGAAAGCATCAGATCCAGCGCAGTCTCCTGCTGACCCCACCCACCCAGCTCACCCTGGCTGAGCTCCTGCTGCATGCTGTCTGCAGCCTGCCATCCACCATAGCCCTTGGGCAGATTCGGCCGCTTCATCCCGGCATCTGTCCATACGTGGAAACTCCTTTGGCAGGTAGGGAATGGTCCACCCCAGCCCGCCCCCAAACACAGTGAGAGAGACACATGCCAAAATGCCCAGGGACCCACAGAGGTGGTTCTCAGGGCTGGGGAACTTTTGTCAACACTGGCAAGGGCAGGCTATCACTGAGGCTCAGCTGTCTCACCTTGAAAGCTGGATGCAGATGGGTGGGGTGGGGGAAATCTCATCAGACCCTGATCTGATCTATGACTCCCAAAGAGCCAGCGAAGCTTCACAACGAGCTGCAGAGAGGTCCTCAAGGCAGGGACCAAATCTTATTTGTCTGGGTCTCTTTAGTGCCTAGACAGTGTTCCCCGGATGAATGAGTGAATGAGAGAGAAACAGCAAGTCTCATCTTTTCCGGGGCTGCAGACTGACATTCGCTGGGATTCTGGTTTTGTTGATCAGTAATTTTGTAATTGGCCAATCTCTGAACTCTTGATATTAGCTCTTGCTATTTTTAAGGAGGAGCCCTGGTGGTGCAGGGGTTAAAGCGCTCGGCTATTAACTGAAAGTTCAGTGGCTTGAACCCATCAGGTGTTCTGCGGGAAAAAGATGTGGCAGTCTGCCCCCATAAAGATTTACAGCCTTGGAAACCTTATGGGGCAGTTCTACTCTGTCCTACTGGGCGCTTGACTTGGTTTTTGGGTTTATTTTTAAGTTGATTCTTTCCGTTTTTCTAGGTAGAAAATTACATCATCTGCAAGTAGTACAGTTTTAGCGCCTCCGTTCAGCAGTTTCAACTCTTTTTTTTTCCTCCCTTGTCCTGGCGCATGAACTAGAACTTCCGAGTGACTTCTGAATGAAAGCTGTGAGAGTAGGCACCCCTGCCAGGCACCAGCCCCAAATGGACCACCTCAGGGATTTACAACCATGCCCTGGTCTGCGCATCTCCTCCAGTCCCTCTGCAACTCCTCGTTCACCCTCTTCTCTCCCATGGCCGCTTTTAGGCCTGCAAGGGGGCCTGTGCGTGCTGGGTCAGAGAGCCAAGGAAACAGAGCCTTGTAAAACAAATAATAACATACGTGAGGAATGTTATACTTCAATCAAGTATACACGACCAAGCGGGCAACACCTGCCCAAAAGCAAAGATAAAAGGCACGAAGGGACAGGAAAACTGGACAAAGGGACACGGAAGACCGAGGGTGGGAAGAGAAAGGGGGAGAGTGCTGACACATTGTCGGGATTGCAACCAATGTCACAAAACAATTTGTGTATAAATTTTTGAATGAAAAACTAATTCGTGCTGTAAAATTTAACCAAAAACACAATAAAATTTAAAAAAAGGTGTTTTCTCACAAGCTTGAGTTAGGGTAAAGGCAACAATAAATAAAGAAGCAACAAAAGAAATAAAGGAAACATTTTTCCTTAAAAAAAAATAGAAAGAAATAGAGCTTCACGCTGGCTAATGGGGACCAGTTACAGCAAAGGTTTTCAAACAGCAGGAAGTACCAGAATCTCCTAGGCAGGGTGTTAAAAGCAAATACAGATTCCTGGCCTTCACCTCTAGGGGCTAAGGCTCTGGTCCAGGAATCTGTATTTTTTTTTAAATTATATTTTATTGTTGTTTTCAGTTAAGACTTACACAGCAGTTTAGGTTCCCATTCAACAATTTCTATACAAATTGTTCAGTGACATTGATCATTCTTCACAATGTATGAACATTCTCATTATTTCCATTCTGGTTGTTCTGTTTCCATTAATCTAGTTTCCCTGCCCTCTTACATTCTTATCTTTGTTTTAAAGTCATTGTTGACGATTTGGTCTCATATAGGTAATTTTTTAACCCTTTCGTTACTAAATTTTTTTTATTAATTTTTTTGATGACGTGTTTTCAGTATTGGAATGCATGCTTACTAATTGAATGTGTTTACATTTTTGGTTAGTAATATGGATTTTGAGAAATATGACCTGGTAATACAAGCCACCAATGAGGCAAGTGGCACTCTTGCGCCACCCATCTGTGGTATGAAATATACCAATAAGAGCTAAATCGAGAATTTATTGCTGGTGTCTTTCCATTAGGTTACACGGGGAACCTCTGGTTTTACCACTTTAACACAGAAAAAACAAAACAAACCCATCAGGACTCCCTAACTATCACACAGGAAAGCCATAATTATGCTTGCAAGCTTTACCTCACAGAAATAAAGGCAAAAAAGGTAAAAGTTTACAAAACTAAAACATCCAGGAAGCATTACCTAATAGAATGTTCAACCTACACAACAATGAGGCGCCAACTCTGGTCTGCTGAACTTCACACATTTCAAAAGGGACCCACCTTGATGCTAAATACATTGGAACCAGAATAATGTACTACTTACGAGGTCCAGAGGCACAAAAAGTGGCTGGTATACCATTAAACCAGTAGTAATGAAAGGGTTGGGGCACAGTAATTACGGGTGATATTCATTATTTAGCGAGCCAATCTGTCACTTGGCTACAAGGTGACCTCAGGGGTTCAAGGTCTGAAGAGTATCTCAGAGCAATAATCTGAGGGAGCCCTCCAGTTTCAACTAGTCCAGTAAGTCTTTCTGTTCATTTGTTTCGGTTGGTTTTTAGGAATTTGAGGTTCTGTTCCACATTTCTCTCCCAGTCTATCAGGGTCCATCTATTGTGTCCTTGATTAGAACGGTAGGTAGTGATAGCCAGGCACCATCTAATTCTTGTGGTCTCAGGGTAGATGAGACCGTGGTTCATGTATACTATTTGTCCTGTAAACTAGTTTCTTCTTTGAATCTTTGGTTTCCTTCTTTCTCTTTTGCTCTGGATGAGTAGAGACCAATGGTTGTATCTTAGATGACTGCTCGAAAGCTTTGAAGACCCCAGACGCTACTCACCAGACTAGGATGTAGAATATAACGTTATGAACTATGCTATGCCAATTGACCAAGTTGTCCCACGAGACTATGGTCCTAATCCTTCAAACCCAGTGACCAGTTCTGTGAGGTGTTTGGTTATATCTAAGCAGTATCCATAATTGTGCCCCCTATGTGCTTTATTATATATATGAATATGTGCATGCTGTCACATGCGTGCATATACAGGAGTCTGCATTTTTAACAAGCACCCTCAGGTGATTCTGGTACAGACTTTCCAAGGGCAAATTTGGAAAAACACTGAATTTCAAGGGCAGTGGGCATCTAGGCGCCTATGACTTGACTTGTTCTCTGAAAGAGGTGGGAGGGACACCACAAGAGAGTGAGTCTCAGGGAGGGGAGGGCCTAGAGATGGGCTAGAAAATTCCTCAGAGATGGAAGGAAGGAGGCAGGGCCGTGTGGGAAGGGGGGACCCTACCAGATAGAGTCGTTACTCATACTGGAGATGACCTTGCCCTTCTCGTCCAGGTAGACATTCACTGTGAGGTTCTCTGTGTCATGAGCTGACTCTAAGGCAGTCACACTGCGCGCTGGGATGCCCAAAGCTCTCAGCACTGAAATGGCACCAGGTCGGGGTGATTGGTGACTGGGGTGGGGGGGCAGGAGGACCCCCCCAGGTCCCTCTCCTCCTGAACCCTGGTCTGCTGTGTACCTGTTGTCAGGACCACAGGGAACACACAGCCCTGGCCGAAAGGCACAGGCTTCTTTGTGGTGTAGAACTGCTACAGGACAAGGCGCAGCCTGTCCTAAAGTGGAGGGCCATGCTGCCCTTGTAGTCCCCCAACCAGTTCCCAATAAGCACAACTTCATTGTCACATACACATAAGGGTGGGGTCAGTATCCACCCCCCAGCAGAACAAGGGGCTGCCAGCCCAGCCTACCCACACTGTCTGCCACATGGACATCCCAGAGCATTTCAGAACACTTGGGGCATATGATCTCTCCAGGGCAAGTGGGGTGCCCAGAAAGGCCAAAGAGGTCACCAGCTGTGTAACTTGGGGCAGGTGCCCCCTCTCTGTGCCTCAGTTTCCTTCTCTGTAAAATGGTGATAATAGTGACACCAACCTCTAGGCTTGTGTTGAGGATGGCATGGGGTAGGCATATGCCTGTTTTGGTATCTTTTATTTTTTAAATTAACTAGTGATGGCCTGCATCTCTCTCAACCTCTGAGGAGCCCTGGAGGGAAAAATCCTTCCCATATTATTAAAACAAGGAGGAACATCCTAAGTGCCCATCAGCGGATGAATGGACAAACAAACTATGGTACATACACACAATGAAATGCTACACAACATTAAAGAATAACGATGTATGCATGAAACATATCACGACATGGATGAACCTGGAAAACATTAAACCCGTTGCCATCTAGACAATTCCAACTCACAGCAAGCCTATAGGACAGAGTAGAACTGCCCCACAGGGTTTCCAAGGAGCAGCTGGCAGATTTGAACTGCCGACCTTTTGGTTAGCAGCTGAGCTCTTAACTGTTGCACCACCAGGGCATTATGCTGAGTGAAATAAGTCAATCACAAAAGGACAAGTATTGTATGAGACCACTATTATACAAACTCAAGAAAAGGTTTCCACACAGAAACATTCTTTGATGGTTACCAGCGATGGAGTGTGGGTGGGGGACCACTAAGTAGATAGCAGATTTACTAACTTGATGAAGGGAGAGATAATACACAATATAGGGGAAGTCAGCACAACATAGTCAAGGTAAACGAAGACACTGAAAGGTACACAATATTTACGACAGTAAATATTAATACATATACAATCCTGCAACAACAGTAATAACAATGAGTGGATACACAGGTAGATATGTAAGCTGAACAGGGGTGAGAGGGCATATGGAAGTACATCCACATACATATATATGTGTATATGCTACAAATATACCCACATATGCAATAGTGTGCACAGGGGACACACACATGAAAACTTCTTAGCCATAACCATACATCTCTGGGAACTGAGATCCTGGACTTGAGGGCTAAGGACTATAGTCTCTGGGGACATCTAAGTCAACTGGCATAACATAATCCATATAGACAATGTTCTACATCCTTCTTTGGTGAGTAGCAACTGGGGTCTTAAAAGCTTGTGAGCGCATCTCACAACATGGATGAACCTGGAAGGCATTATGCTGACTGAAATTATTCAGTCGCAAAAGGACAAATATTGTATGAAACCACTATTATAAGAACTCAAGAAAAGGTTTAAACACAGAAGAAAACATTCTTTGATGGTTACGAGGGTGAAGAGGGAGGGAGAGGGGAATTCACTAACTAGATAGTAGACAAGAATTATCTTAGGTGAAGCGAAGGACAACACACAATACAGGGGAAGTCAGCACAACTGGACTAAACCAAAAGTTAAGGTTTCCTGAACACAACCAAACACTTTGAGGGACAGAGTAGTAAGGGCAGGGGTCTGGGGACAATGGTTTCTGGGGACATCTAGGTCAATTGGCATAACAGTTGATTAAGAAAATGTTCTGCATCCCACTTTGGTGAGTGGCGTCTGGGGTCTTGAAAGCTAGCAAGTGACCATCTAAGATGCATCAATTTGTCCCAACCCACCCGAGTAAAGGAGAATGAAGAACAACAAAGACACAAGGAAAATATTAGCCCAAACAGAAAGGGCCACATAAACCAGAGACTGCATCAGCCTGAGACCAGAAGAACTAGATGGTGCCCAGCTACCACCAATGACCGCCCTGACAGGGAACACAACAGAGAGTCCCTGACAGAGCAGGAGAAAAGAGGGGTGAAGAACTCAAATTCTAGTAAAAAGACCAGACTTAACGGTGTGATGGAGACTGGAGGAACCCCAGAAAGCATGGCCCCCAGACTCTCTGTCAACCCAGCACTAAAACCATTGCCGAGGCCAACTCTTCAGTCAAAGATTAGACTGGACTATGGGACATAAAATGATACTCGTGAAGAGTGTGCTTCTTAGCTCAAGTAGATACACGAGACTAAATAGCCAACTCCTGTCCAGAGGCGAGATGAGAACGCAGAAAGGGATGGGAGCTGGTTGAATGGACATGGGAAATCCGGGATGGAAAGGGGAGTGTGCTATCACATTACAGGGATAGCAACTAGGGTCACATAACAACATGTGTATAAATTTTGTATAAGAAACTAACTTGAGCTGTAAACTTTCACCGAAAGCACAATAAAAAATAAAAATTAAAAAAGCTTGCAAGATACAATTATTGGTCTCTTCCCGTCCAGAGCAAAGAAGAGTGAAGAAAATCAAAGACTCAAGGAAACAATTAGTCCAAAGGACTAATGGACCACGTGAACCACAGCCTCCACTAGCCTGAGACCTGAAGAACTAGATGGTTCCTGGCTACCACTACCGACTACTCTGATCAGGATCGCAGTAAAAGGTCCTAGACAGAGTGGGAGAAAATGTAGACTAAAATTCAAATTCATAAAAAAAGAACAGACTTACCGGTCTGACAGAGAGTGACAGAACCTCCAAGACTATGGCCCTTAGACACTTTTCCAACTTGGAACTGAAATCATTCCTGGAGATCACATTATGGCGATACAATAGACAGGCCTATAAAATGAAGAATAACACCAGTGAAGAATGTACACTTCAGAACAATCAACTCTACGAGACCTACAGGGAAGCATTTGCCCAAAAGCAAAGCTGGGTGAATGGACACAGGGAACCCAGGGAGGAAGTGGGGAGAGCGCTGACACGCTCAGGGATTTGCAACCAATGTCATGAAACAAGCTGTGTATAAATTGTTGAATGGGAAACTAATTTGCTCTGTGAACTTTCACCTAAACAACAATAAAATGTTTAAAAAAAAAAAAAAAGCCAGAAGGGGGGCAAAGCCACGGAAGTTGATCTTTTAAAGCATTTACAACAGTGCCTGGCACATCCTAAGTGCTATATAAGTAATTAAAAATTCATAAATTAGCAAAGGGCCCTATTTAGATTTTCTATGTAATCACTATAAAAAAAAAGGTTGTACAGGCAGACGCAGGGAACCCTCTGGCAAGACTACAGAAGATAACACTTGTCACAAATCTTTCAGCTGGTGGCTTGAGTCCAGCCACACCTGCCCACCCCTTCCTGGCCTGCAAATTAGCAGTTCTTTGCAAGCCCCAGTCAGGCCTGCAAAAAGCACAATTACACTGCCTTGGGTGTTAAAGATGTGTTAATGACGTCAGTTTGTTCAATGGAAACCTTTACAAAAGGTCACAATTGCTGAACCCTGTTTTGGGGTTTGTTCGGTTTTAATTTACTGAGCTTCAAAAAATGGTGTGGCCCAGGCCTTGAGAGACCTTTCAGGTAACGTGGCCCCAACAACGCTTCTCACTTACCAAAATCAGAGAAGGAAAAGGCCATCTCTACACATAAGAATGATCAGAGGGAGTGAAAACAGACAGAAGGGAGACAGGCAAGGGACACACACACACACACACACACACACACCCACACACCCACCCCTTAACTTTGGCACTCTGGGCTGCAGGCTTTCCTCTTGCCCCATCTAGTGGCCCCAGCCTGCCAGTGTCTACTGGACCCCTAGCCGTCTATAGCACAGTGGGCAGTGGGAGTGGGGGTGCTGAGCTGAAGGGACACTCAGACTTTCAGAAGTTGTAATGGACTATGTTCTGTTTCCCTGTGGAACAAGCAGATTCCTCTTCCAGATGGGGTATGCAGCCTCTAAGACCAGCTGCCAGTGAGTTGATTCCAACTCATGGGCAACCCCATGTGCGTCAGAGTAGAACTGTGCTCCACAGGCTTTTCAATGGCTGTAATTTTACAAAAGTAGATTGCCAGCCATTCTTTCACAGCTACACTGGGTGGATTCGAACCTCCAACATTTTGATTGGCAGCTGAGTGCATTAACCATTTGTACCACCCAGGGCCCCCAGCCTCTAAGAAGGCCCCAGTAATTGCCACCGCCTGGTGTTCACACTCTGTGTAATCCCCTCTCCTGAGTGTGAGCTGGACCAATAACTCACTTCTAACCAACAGAATACAGCAAAAGCGATGAGATGTCACTCTTCTGAGATCAGGTTTCAACAAGACTGTAGCTTCCCTCTTGGGCAGTCTCTCTCGCTTGCGTGGTCTGATGGAAGTTAGCTGTCCTACGGTGAGGCCCACATGGGGAGGGACAGAGGATAGTCTCTGGTCAACAGCCAATGAGCTTGAGGAGCTGAATTCTGCCAACAGCAAGGAGCTTGGGACCAGGGCCCCCCCTCCAAGTCAAGCCTTGAGCTGACAACAGCCTAGCCAACATTACACCTCAGTAGCAAGCCAGATGACCCAGCTAAACGACACCAAGATTCTTAGTCCCCAGAAACTGTGAGACCATAAGTGTTTGTTGTTTTCAACCATTGTCTGGGGTAATTTGTTACACAGCAGTAGGTAACTGGTACACCAGGCTAACTGCCCCATCAAGTGTCCTAGCCTGGTCACAGCAGATCAAGCAGGCCCAAAAGTGACACATCCTTCTAGGGCCAAGGGAGCCATGTTAGCAGGGGACCTGGGTTGGGGAAGAGCTGTCAGGCCTAAAGTTGAGGGTTCCCAAAGTCTGCTGGGGTTCTGAGGTTCCCTGCTCTTTTGTAACCTAATTATGGAAGGGTCACCGCCACATCTGGGAGTCCTGGGGTGGTCACTCCTGACTCATAGCCTGAAGAGGTGGCTTGGAGGGCGTTAGGAGGGAGCCCTGGACTGGGAGTCGGTAGAACTGGCTCTATCACCACTTTGCCGTGAGGCCTTGGGCCAGTCACCCCATCTCTCTGGGCTGGCTTCCTCACCTCTGAAACAGGCAGCAGCTCAGCCCCCTGCTTCTCAAATCCCAATACTGATAAGAATCACTTTCCTTCCTGATATCAGTGTTCCAAGTCATCCAGGGCACCTGGTTCCTCTGGCCTTTCCTCCTTTCACACCCTCCTTCACAGGATATGTGTCTTAGGCTGGGTTCTCTAGAGAAGCAAAACCAGTAAAGTGTATAAATATATATATATATATAGAGAGAGATTATATCAAGAAAACAGCTCACATGATTGTAGAGGCTAGAATGTCCCAAGTCTATGGATCAGGGACAAATCACACAGCTGCAGAAGCTGGCAAGCCCAAGATCGGCAGGTCAGAGAGCAGGGCTCCCTCTCACAGGCTGTGCAGATCGACGAATCCCAGGTTCGGCAGATAAGCTGACAGCTCAAGTCCCAAGAACGAGAGATGAGATGACAGGAAGCAGCCGCAGGATCCAGAGAGAGCAAAAAGCCAGAACGTCTGCTTATATACAGATGCGGGCCACACCCCCAGGGAGACTCCCTTTCATCTGATTGGCTACTGACAGTATATTCAATCATGGGAGTGATTACATTAAAACACTGAGAATCATGGCCCAGCCAAGGTGACACACAATCTTAACCATCACAATATGAAAGTATCCCGTTTTGCCAGTTCCTCAGAGCCCGTCAGTCCCAGCCAGGGGCTGTAACCTCTGGGAAACTCACCCAGCCTCAGTCACTGAGACCCCAACATCCTCCACTTTTATTGTTTTTACATTGCCACACCCCAGCAGAACCAACCAACCTGTAAAAAATGGCTGGCCTTTGAGCAAGACTCTCGAAGACAAATGAACCAGAAGTCATTCATTCATTCATTCATGCCAGGAACCATGTCCCAGGGAGATGAAGGAGACCTAGGGCAGCCCCTGCCCTCAAGACACTTGGGCAGAGGCAGAGGTGAGCCACTGGTTTTTAGCTGAATCGACAAGCCTAGAGAGGGATCTAATTCAAACTTGAGTGGCGTCACTAGGGTTGGTGTCACCGCCGCCCCCCACCCCCGAACTGCCTCCAGTACCAGGTTCACAATATTGTGGCTAAAACACCAGAATATTTGACAAAATTAGCAACTATAAAAACACCAGCAGCAACAAAAACAACAGCTCTTGCTCATAGTGCTGTGCAGACGAAACTATGTGATTCGAAGCGCATTGCAATTGGGGAATAATGACAGCTCTGACTCTAAATTAGTATAGAGTTTTAACCTTGTAGGTATATTGATACATGTAAGCTGGGCAAAGATGTCACTTCAAGGACTAAGGTGTGCCTGACCCAAGGTATGGTGTTTTTCGATCACCTCAAATGCATGCGAAAGCTGGACAATGAATAAGGAAGACCAAAGAATTGATGCCTTTGAGTTATGGTGTTAATGAATGTCATGGATTAAATTGTGTTCCCTAAAAATATGTGACAACTTGGTTAGGCCATGATCCCCAGTATTGTGTGGTCACCCTCCATTTTGTGATTGATGTAATTTTCCTATGTGTTGTAAATCCTAATCTCTGCCTGTGGTTAATGAGGCAAGATCAGATTATGTTAAAGAGGATTAGGGTGGGATGTAACACCCTTACTCAGGTCACATGCCTGATCCGATGTAAAGGGAGTTTCCCTGGGGTGTGGCCTGCATCTTACACAAGAGATAAAAGGAAAGGGAAGCGAGCAGAGAACTGGCGACCTCATACAAGCAAGAAAGCAGTGCCAGGAGCAGAGTGTGTCCTTTGGACCCAGGGGTCCCTGTGCCTGAGAAGCTCCTAGACCAGAAGATTGATGACAAGGACCTTCTTCCACAGCCGGCAGAGAGAAAGCCTTCCCCTGGAGCTGATGCCCTGAATTCGGACTTCTAGCCTCCTAGACTGTGAGAGAATAAACTTCTGTTTGTTAAAGCCATTCATTTGTGGTATTTCTGTTATAGCAGTACTAGATGACTAAGACAGCGAAGAATGTTGAATATACCATGGACTGCCAAAAGAACGAACAAATCTGTCCTGGAAGAAGTCCAGCCAGAATGCTCCTTAGAAGCAAGGATGGCAAGACTTTGTCTCACATACTTTGGACATGTTATCAGGAGAGACTAGTCCCTGGAGGACATTCATGCTTGGTAAAATAGAGGGTCAGCGAAAAAAAGGAAGGTCCTCAACGAGATGGATTGACATAGTGGCTGCAACAATGGGCTCAAGCATAACAACAATTGTGAGGATGGCGCAGGACCCGGCAGTGTTTTGTTCTGTTGTACATAGGGTTGCTATGAGTCGAAACTGACTCGAAGACACCTAATAACAACAACAAAGCTGGTCTTACAAAAAATGTTTCTGTTGTTATAACTAACTACAGGGATATTTTTTAAAAAAGAATAAATTTCTGCTGAAACACAGCACAAAAATTTTATAGACAGTCATGTTGGCGTCACCCCGTCTGACAGTGTCACCTGGGATGGTCGGTACACCCGCACTCCCCTAGTGATGCCACTGGTTCAAGGGCCAGCTGGCTGGAGGGGCATCAAGGTGCCCAGCTGGCCGAGACATGGGGCTCTGCGGAGATTTTTCCACTCATCATTTGAGTGCTCCATGAGCCCTTCAGCTTCTCTGCTGCAACTGCCAGGGAAGACTCTAGTCCTGATGGCGGTTGCTTCCAAAGACTTGGTACTCAGTGGAGGAAACGGCCCCTTTTTATGTAGCCCTGGGTTAGAAGTGACCCTGGCGTGGCTGCCAAGGGCCAACCTTGGGAAAGGGACATCGATTAGAAATAATGAAACCTTGGAACCTTCCATATCAGACCTAGGAAATCAGGAACCAAGATGAGCTGACTTAAAAGGGAAAGAAAATGGAGAACTGCATTTCCTTGCCTCTTATGTGGCACCAACACATGGAAAGACAGGATCACATAACCTTGCCCACGTGTGCCTTGAGGTTCTGGTTATCAAGATCAACTCTCAAAGAGCTGGGCTACCTTTACTAACTTTATGGTTTTCTTTTTCTTTTTTTCTCGGTTTAAAAAGTAAGAGCTGCTTGTGGTTTTTATTTTTGTTTCATTTTTTTGAATACATTATGCACCCACATGGTTCTAAAAGTTACAAGTGATCCAGACACCCTGATGCATCCTAGTTACCAGTTTCTTTCAGATCTTTCCAGAGAAGCTTTTATACACTGAGAAGCAAATATACCTATGTATCATTTCTCCCTCTTATTTACACAAAGGTGAGCATATTGGTATGTTCTGCACCCTGAGTTTTTAACAAATAATATGTATCTGGGAAATGCGGGCCATCTTTCCATCAGTGTGTAGAGAACTGGACCACTCTTTTCCACAGCTGCGTAGTATTTCGTTGTATTGATGGTCCACGATTTAACCACCCTCCTTTTGGTGGGCATTAGGGTTGCTTCCAATCTCTCACTGTTACAACCAGCGCTGCAGAGAACAAACTCGCACACAGCTCACTTCACCCTTCTGTGGGTGTAGCTACAGGAGGAATTGAATGCCTTCAAGTGAAATTGCTGGCCCAAAGGGCAGGAGCGTTGGTAATTTTGGTAGACATTAATGCTCCGCCCTCCACAGGGGTACTTGTAATTTTTTCTTAATGATGTTCATTTTACTGGAGGGAGTCAGCCTGGCATAGCAGCAAAAGTCCCAGACCAGGGGTGAGGAGATCTGGGAGCCAGCCCTGACACCACACTAACTCGTTGTGTGTCATTGGGAAAGTCGCTTGGCCTCTCTGGGCTTTCGTTAGGTTCCTCGCCTGGAAAATGCAAGGATTGAATGATGATGTCAAAGGTCCCTTCCAGACCGAGCAGCCCAGAGACTGACAATCACCTTTGCTGGCTTAAGAAGAGACAGAGTCATTCCTGGTCACTTTGAGAAACGAGAATGAGGCTGGCAGCTTTCTGCTGTCCTGAGTACGAACATCGCGGCGCTGCATTTCCAGATATGATAAACCAAACCAAGCCCTGAAGTGCACCCAGCATTTACAAAAAGCATCAGCTGAGCTCTGTCTGCAGGAGGTGCTAGACCCTGCTGTCAGGAGTTTAGGGGTGGGGAGAGGGATGCTTACTTTTCTCTGTAGTTCCTTTTGCATCATGAGAATTTAGCACTATGCAGGTGATTACTCACTTAAAAATGAAATCAACTATGTGAAATGGAAAGGGAGGTAAGCCTCTGGAAGGAGACCTGGCCTGGGGTGATGGAGTCTGGGTGTTAGCTGCTTCACCTCTCTGGGCCACCTTTTCCTCTTCTGATAAATGACGGGCTTGAACAAGATGAGTTTTTCTGGAATCTTCCACGCCAGAAGATGCAGGGTACCAGAATGAGTGCTTAAGTGTCTAAAGGGGGCAGATTTGGGGTTGGACAGAACAGGGCCTGTGTCCAGGGCCCTCTGCAGCCCCACTGTGTGACCATGGACAAGGAATCTCTCTGAGGCACCATTTCCTCTTCTGGAAAATGAGAAACAGTACGAACACCCCTGCCACAGGGCTGTAGGGAAGACTGCGAGACTGTGTCTAAAGAAGCTCCATGGTGCCTGGTGCAGAGGAAGCGCTTGAGAAAGGGTGCTGTGCTAAGATGAAGATAATTCCAAACTCTTCACAAGAAATAAGCTCTGCGGGGAAACCCCAACACTCCCATTTTACAGATGAGAAAACTGAGGCCTAGAAAATGTGGCCCTATGTGTGTCAGCAGAGGAACCAAGCTCATTACTCCCAGGCCAGTGAGTCTCCCTTTTCTCTCTTCTAAATAGAACACCCAGGCCTCAGCAGAGCTGGCTCTTTTATCTGTGTGGTGTGGTGTGGCATTTTACCCATCAGTTGGTTCTAAACGGTCATCTGTTCTCACCTTTCCAGCCTGGGCCACAGCTGACCCTGGGGTCTGGTCACAGGCCACTGGGGCAGTGAGGCCCCCGAGGACTGCAGCCATTATACCGCCCCTGTGTGATGGATCCCGGCCAGCCCTGGGATTTCAGGGTCGGGGTACCCAGCTCGAGACCATCTGCTCTCTGCTGACAGGGGGACCATGCCTCAGGCCCCACCACAGGAGGGAACGGGAGGTTCTGAGTGCAAACTCTCCTCGCCTGAAAGCCGCGCTAACCCATAGATGACGGAGGTGGGGAAGCGAGGAGAGACCAAGGTGGGAGAAGGGTCTAGAAACTGGGTGAGGGGTGGGAGATGGAGACACATTTCAAAACGAAACTCACGGGGGACTCCGATTTTATAGCCAGGAACAGAATCTTCTTGTTTCTGTCTCCCCAGCACGGGGTCGGTGCTCAGCACATGAATGAACGCGTGCGTCCGTGCGTCCACGAGGGCGGGAACGAACGTGCTAGCGTTTGGCTCGGAGAGCTGTTCTGTTTATTGAGATAACTGTGAGGAAGGGCTTTGTGGCAATACCACGGTTGGTTCTCTTGTGCCCGGCCAGTGCCTGGCACGCAGCAGGTCCTCAATTGGATCAGGGTGACTAGAATGACTGGCTTACACAAAAGGGCAGGGTGCTCAAGTGGCAGCCTGGGAGACGCCCAAAGCCATGTGCCTGGGGGTAGGTGCCTTTTCCAGAAGTCAGGGGAGGCTGTGTCCTCTGTCCTCCTCTCACAAAGGAAGCTCAGAGTCTGTTTTGGAAGAAAAGCCTGATGAGCATTGCTTTGGGGGATTCGCGTCCCCTCCCCTAGTAATCTCTGAACCCACCTCCCAATCTATCTCCCAATTCTGAGGATGAAAGAGTGGTCCAGGCCCTCCCCACTGTCCCAAGTGCCACTGGGGCTGCTCACAGTGCCGAGCTCAGGGTCTCAATCGTAAAGATTTCCATCCTGATACTTTCTCCCCCTTTTTTATGGGGGAGCAAAATCTTTTCTTCTTGTATCTGAAGTTTTTCTTATCATGTGTGTAAACAACTTTATAGCAGAAAATGAAAATGCAATAAACTCCGTGTCTTAGTCATCTCGTGCTGCTCTAACAGAAATACTACAAGTGGATGGCTTTAACAAAGAGAAATTTATTCTCTCACAGTCTAGTAGGCTACAAGTCCAAATTCAGGGCACCAGCTCTAGCGAAAGGCTTTCTCTGTCAGCTCTGAAGGAGGTCCTTGTCAACCTTCTCCTGGACGAGGAGCTTCTCCGCACGGGAACCCCGGTCAAAAGGGCGCACTCTGCTCCCGGCGCTGCTTTCTTGGTGGTATGAGATTCCCATGTCTCTCTGCTTGCTTCTTTCTCTCTTTTATATCTCAAAACAGATTGGCTTAAGACACTATCTAATCTTGTAGATTTCATCAACGTAACTGCTGCTAATCCATCTTATTACATCATCGTGATAGGATTTACAACACATACGGAAATCACATCATATTACAAAATGGTAGACAATCATACAATACTGGGAATCATGACCTAACCAAGCTGACATATTTTTGGAGGACACAATTCAATCCATAACTCTCTGAAATCTCTCTTCATTGAGCCAGCCCTAGTGCTTGCCATGGTACACAAGTGTTTACACTGTGCACACCCATCGGGCTGCAGGACACAGCTGGCTCCTTGCCATGTGGACTTTGCCTAGGGTTCTCCTATTTCAGACTCCTTCCTCTTCATGGGCACATGATATCCTGCTGTATTTGCCTAACCAGTTTTGTTTGTGTATGTGTATGCGCGCGCGTGCGCGCACTTGGTGAAAGTTTACAGAGCAAATTAGTTTCTCATTAAACAATACACATATTGTTTTGTGACATTGGTTGCAAACCCCGCAATGTGTTAATACTCTCCCCTTCTGCACCTCAGGTTCCCCATTTCTATTCATCCAGCTTTCCTCTCCCTTCCTGCCTTCTCATCTTTGCTTTTGGGCTGGTGTGCCCATTTAGTCTCATACACATGGCTGAACTACATGTGTTATTGTTTGTTTATAGCCCTGTCTAATCTCTGGCTGAAGGGTGAACTTCAGAAGTAACTTCAATACTGAGTTCGGGGCCCACACTCTTGGAATTTCTCCTGTCCCTGCCTAACCAGTTCTTGATTATCAGGCAACTAACTGCTGTAGTAGGAATGCAACGAGGAACCCTGTTGCCCAAATTGTGTTACTTTTTTCTTTTGGATTTCCCCTCTGGTGTAGCGGCACCAGGGCTCAAAGCACAGTGCTTTGCTTTGCCTTTTAACTCTGGTGACATTTGGCTGGATTGTGTTGTGCAGGGCTGTGCCCACGAAGTACAGGTGCTACTGCTTCTCCACAGAAATTGTCTTACTTTCTAAATGCCTTCTAATTGAATATACATATATTTCACTGGTAGCCTGGCGTTACCACTTATTTTCTTGTATTCATTCATTCACTCATCCATTCATTCATTCATTTAACAGCAAATTTTGTGAGCACCTACCAAATTACAGGTCTCTGGGAATACAGGTAGTCCCTGATTTACGATGGGGTTCCATTACAATGACTCTTTCTTAAGTAGGTTGTGACATAAGTTGAATACCTCATTTTTTTTTTTTTTTTTTTGTTTTCATTATTATTGCCTTTTATTATCAGTATCTTTGTAAGTCTGATCTTTGTCTTTGGGGGTTGCAAACATTACATATAAACTTCAGGATATGATGACATCCACAAGTTACACGCTGCAACATAGTATGTTGTACATATTACTAATGATAAGATGTACAAAAAAAGAGAAAGGGATACTCACGAGTGCTGTTCGTCGTAACTCAAATACGTTGTTAAGTTGGAGACTACCTATACAGTGGTGAATCAAAATAGACAGCCCATGCCCTTAAAACCAAACCCGTTGCCATCGAGTTGATTCTGACACATAGTCCTCAAGACACTCACAATTTAGGTACAGAGGAAGCAAGTAAACTGACTAGTTTCTAGAAGTGAGAAGTGTTGTGCAGAGAATTAAAATAGGGTGAAGGGGAGAGCAAGTCACTGAGTGGCTCCAGTGTGAGTAGCAAAACAACACAAAAAACACAGTCCCAAACCAAAAGAAGAATGGGCAAGGGAAAGGAACAGAGAGCTCATGCGATGGAATATTATTCAGCCACAACAAGGCAGGAAGTACTCACTCATGCTACACCAGGGATGAACCTTGAAGACACTATGCTGAGTGGAAGCAGCCAGACACCAAGGGCCGTATTTTGTATGATTCCACTTATATGACATGTCCAGAACAGACAGAAGCATAGAAACAAAGTCGGTTAATGGTCGCCAGGGGCTGGGGGAGGAGTGAATGTGAAGTGACTTCTAAGTGTAGAGGGGTTTCTTTTGGGGGTGATAGAAATGTTCTGGAATTAGATAGTAGTGACGGTTTTGCAACTTTGTGACTATACTAAAAAATCAATTAAAAACCAAAACAAAAGGGTAATACTGCTGTCATGGATTGAACTGTGTCCCCCTAAAATATCTGTCAACTTGGCTAGGTCATGATTCCCAGTATGATTGTCTACCATTTTGTAATCTGAGGTGATTTCCCTACGTGTTGTAAATCCTATCACTATGATGTAATAAAATGGATTAGCAGCAGTTACGCTGAATAAATCTACAAGATTAGATAGTGTCTTAAGCCAATCTCTTTTAAAATATAAAAGAGAGAAGCAAGCAGAGACGTGGGAACCTCATACCACCAAAAAAGCAGTGCCGGGAGCAGAGCGTGTCCTTTGGACCTGAGGTTCCTGAGCTGAGAACCTCCTAGACCAAGGGAAGATTGACGACATGGACCTTCCTCCAGAGCCAACAGAGAAAGCCCTCCCCTGCAGCTGATGCCCTGAATTTGGACTTGTAGCCTACTAGACTGTGAGAGAATAAATTTATCTGTTAAAGCATCCACTTGTGGTATTTCTTGTAGAGCAGCACGAGGTGACTAAGACAACTGCCCTATCACAGCATCAGCTGGTGAACCCGGAAGTCGAATTGCCAGCCCAGATAAAGTTCAAGCCATCATCCAGGATGCACACCAGCAAAACAAATACGGACACAGTTTATACTCTTATCAATATATGTCTGAAATGAGGGAAACCACACGGTGAACACTTCGCCGCCTTCGACTAGAGAGGTGTTATCTCTCTGCTTTTTGAAAAATGACTAATCTTCCTCTTGGAAAAACATCTTCACAGGCCTACTTGTTGAGAGTGACAGTAGGTCAACACCAGCCATCATTACGGATGTGGCAGGTCTCTGGACGGGAGGCTGGGTCCCCTCAGCACAATGCCGGCTCCAAGGTGGACTTCTCTCAGCCCTTTTCACTGACTGGCCAGGGAGCCTGACCACTGGCTCCCAGCAGCCCCCAGGCCTGGCCTTGGCTGAAGTCTGACCCACCTGTGTGAATACACGCTGCAGAGCCTTGAATGACAGATGAAAAAAGGGATCCAAGGTTTGGGGAATGCTGTGGTAACAATGTATAACAGGCCCCTCTACAGCAGGACCTCTCCGGGGCTTTAATGTGCTGATGTGGGAGGCAGGACAGTGCAGGGGTTAAGAGCCAAGTTCTGGAGTCAGAGAAAGGGCTGACACTGTGGTTCTGCTACTCATTACCTGCGTGACCTTCCTTATTCAACTGAGGAAACTGAGCTGAGCCTTAGTTTCCTCACCTCTTGTTGTCAGTTGCTGTCGAGTTGATCCTGACTCATGGCGACTCCATGTCTGCAGATCAGAACTGCTCCGTAGGGTTTTCAAGGCTGTGACCTTTTGGAAGCTGATTGCTAGACCTGTTTTCCAAGGTGTTCTGGGTGGGTTTGAACTGCCAAGCCTTCTGATAATAGTCGAGCGCTTAACTGTTCGTGCCACCCAGGGATCCTTCCTCACCTCTGAAACGGGAATAACAAGAGCATCTCCCTCCTGGTGTGGCTGGGGGGCTTATATGTGTCAAAGTGAGGTGAACCATTTAACCTTCTGTGAATCAGAGCTTTGCCTGGGCCCCTGTGGGAGTGCAAAGAGAGCAGCAAATTGTGCACCGGGGTTTAGGAGGAGGAATAGGAGCTTGCTGGGAGAGGTGAGGGGGAAGGGAATACAAAGCAAAGGAAACAAGTGCAAAAGCATGAAGGCAGGAATGGTTGTGGTGGGCTTGAGAACTATTGAGACGCAGCTGTTTGGGGTGACTGAAGCACAGTGGGGAGGTATGGGAGGCGGGGACTAAGGAGGTGGCAGAGAGAAGGTAGAGAGGGCGACTCGGACCAGATCCCCATCAGGAGGTGGCGTGGACCTGTTTTAAGAAGCTCATTCTGTCAACGTGCACACACTGGGAAAGGAACGAGAGCTGTGATGGGCAGCGGTGGGCGGGAGGAGGCGCCAGCCTGGAGAAGACCTTCCCTCTCAGCCACTGCTGTCAGTCCTCTCACCTGCTGCGAAGCTTGAAGAGGACGGGGCCAAGCTCAGGAGAGCTGAGAGGGCCCTCTGGGCATCCAGGGAGTCCCCGGGGAGAACTGGGGGAGCTCCAGGCACCGAGCTCCACTGGGAGTGTGTGCAGGCAGCACAGACAGTGTGCAACTAGAATTCCATGCACAGATCTAAGACTCAGAAAGGATCCAAGAGACCTGGGATAAAAAAGGAAAGAAAAGAAGAGGCCTAAAAGTGAAGGGGAGGTGGGGAGCAACGTTCTGGGCCAGCTTCCCTCCTAATACATAAAATAGGACAAGGTTCCCGAACTGAGGTCGCACTTGTCTCCTTGAGAGCACCAAGGGAATGGACAGCCCCTCCTGAACTGAAGAGCTCCGCCGTGTGGCTGAGGAAAGAACACACACACACAGCCACTGAGAACACGCTAGGAGGGAGCCAGCAGTGGGGCCTGGGCCTCCGCGCCCGCCCACGCGCCTGTCCCTCCACTCTGGGAACTTCAGCTCACCCCTGGCTCCTACCGCTTACTCCCAAGAGTAGAAAAATGAAGATTCTGTACCTGGTAGTTTTAACTTAAAAGAAAGTATTTATTAACCCAGTTTCCTTCCCGTGCCACAATACGGAAGCATGACACAGATGGCCTGGTACATCAGCATGAAGGTGTCAGCAAGCCCCACCAGTCACTGACTTGAGTGTTATGTGACTGGCCGTAGGCGGGCAACACAACTACAATTAGAGCTTGGTTTCAGGTACCACACATAAAGCAGACCTACCCCAGGGCCTCTGGCATCTGCCCAGGCTCACCAGCAGAGGTGGCTCCCTGGGGCGGCCTGGGGGCATGGGGGTCAAAGCTTTATACAGATACACCAAGAAAGTATCAGAACACTGCTGCGGTCGTACCTCCCCTTACAGAAGCTGAAGCTTCATGCCCGAAGGCCACTCCTGGCCTGCTTTCCCTGGAAGCAGAGCTGGCCCGGAGGCCTGGTCAGCCTGGCACCACCCTCTGGCTGAGCCTGGCCACCGCCGCCATCTTTCCAGCTGGTCCGTCCAGCTAACGGTGCTACTGCTGCTTCTGTGGAAGGGCCTTCCAGGTCGGAGGGAGTTTTCTGTGGATCAGGGTGAGTCCGCAGAGGATGAGGAACACTCCTCCCCACCACAAGACCTCCTGGCACTCTCCGTACAGCACGTAGCCCAGGAAAGCCTGGAGGACAGACATGGATGTGAGGCAGTGTACAGACAGAGCCTGAGAGACGTGGCCACGGCAGTGGGCCCCACCTCATGCCTCTGTGGTGGGCCTCCCTCCTAGGGGGCCTGGAGGAAAGGCATGGAGCCTGAAGTCCTGGGCTTGAAACCCAACTCAGGCAGGTCACAAGGTAGCAGAGGGGATGCTCCCTTCCTCACAGGACCCACTGTGTGCTGGGCCTAGTGTTCACAGACACGAGCCCTGGCTCCCAAGTGCCCCCCTCACTCAACGCCAGGACTGGCTGGGCTCAGCTCCAGCCCGGGGCAGCCAGCACCACCTTGTTGGCCTCAGGCTCCCAGAAGGAAAAAAGGCCTCAGGGAAGCCTGAACTCAGACAGCTGGGCTGCACAGGGACTTCAGAACCAGGGGGAGCAAGCAGGTCCGCTACAGAGTTGGGCTCATGCCCATCTAATGTGAGAATTGCTCCGTTTGTGAGGCGAGACAGCACCTTGTGGCCGCGACCACCAGGAGGCAGGCTGGCAGTAGGGGCCCCGGGGTCTCACTCCAGCTGTGGGCCTCAGGCTTGTAGCAGTTTTTAAAGAGGAGCACTCGTGACTTGGAGTCTGTGCCCACCACAATCAGCTGGCAGCACGGCCTCAACCCCAACCAATGAACCCATGAAGAAAGCAGCTTGGAGAGGCTAAGTGAGGCGCTGAGGGCCCTCCTGCTTCCAGCCTTACACCTGAGGGCCAGAACTCTGACAGAGAAGCTGGTGGCTTGTCAAGCCCTAGATGTATGTGGGGTGTATGAAGAAGCACCACCACCACCACCCTCGTCCCAATCTCAAGGCAGCTGTGATACCCAATGCAGTGCTCTTCTCTGGCCTTTTCCATCTTCGAGCTGAAAAACGGGTGTGACCAAACTGCCAGGACCATGTCTCTAAGCTCTAGGATTCCAATTCTGGAACAACCTGAACAGTTCTCTGCCAGGCTGTGTTGGCAAGAAGATATTCAGCAAGATCTCCTGTCCTGCACCCTTCAATCCTCACCTGACTCAGGGCCCTCAGGAATAGGCTCATGGCCTTCCACTGAGTGGGGAATACTGTGGCAGAAACTACAGCACAGGCAAAGGAAAAACAGAGTTACCTCAACTTCCACATCCAGGAGCCACCACAGCTGGATACAAGAGCTGTACAGCCCTAGCAAGGGGGCCAGTCCAAGCAAAAACATGAGCAGGAAGCTTTACTGTGAGAAAACTTTAAAATGGTTCTGACAGACTGTTACTGACCACAGTAGACAAAGTTTCCTAGCAAAAACCCAGCTTACACATAAGAACTTTAGGCCAAGCCTACCGAGACGACTGTATCTCAGAGGCTTGAGACAATGAGGCTGCCTGATTCTGTGTCCATCAGAACATACGTGTGTCATGGGCTCAGGCACATGAACATGCCAGCAGCCCAATCCTTCAGCTGGGACTCAAACTGGACCAATGGGAGCCCAATCGCTATTGAGATGTCATAGATAGGGGCTCCTCAGCCTGGCTGTGCACCACAGTTACTAGGCGGGCTTGTTAACAGAGAATCCTAGACTCCACAACCTGGGGATTCTGACATGATAGGTGTGGGCCAGGCCACAGGATGCTATCAGTCTGTGAGCAGCTTGGGATCCACTGGCTTCTCTGTGGTCTGGAATGAATGAATAATTCTGTACCATGTTAGGCCTGTTCACACAAACCCCATGAAGTGATAGATGTTATTAAGTAAAAGACAGGTTGAGAAGCAGAATCAGCAAGCAGCTCTACAAGGACCTGGGGAGGGAGAGGAGAAGATGGGAGAGGACTGCTCAGATTGGCCCACTGAGCCTGTGAGAGCCAGCCCAGAAGAGGCCCTGCAAAGCAGCCATCAGCCACATTCCATTGCCGGCAGGCCGGTCCGAAGGCCCTGGCTGGCTGACTGCACAGGAATCTGAGCCACAGCCAAGCCTCTGCTTCAGTTCCTGCCCTTTCTCCTTTCAGGAAAGCAACAGTTCCCCAAGGACAACTCACCCACATAATGAGTGACAAGCTGTACCTCCCAGAGCCCAGGCTTGGGACAGACTACTCACCGAACTAAGGATGTTTGAAAAAGTCACCGTGACAGATGCAATGGCCGAAGACATGGAGAAACTGAGGCCCCGGCTAAAGAATGTCCACATCATAGAATTGGTGAACGCCATCCCAACAATGCCTAACACGCATAAGCCCATGTTGACCTGCGGGAGAAAAGTGTCACTGCAGCCACCCACCCAGACAGCGTGAGCTGCAGCCCTACTCACAGCACACCCAGAGACGTGGGTGCCAGCAGTCCAGCCTCTATTGAGATCCCACCACCACCCAATGGGGCCTCAGCACTTTCCTGCACCGGGCTTCCCTTACCCTTCAGTGGGCAGCAGACCCATTTTACAGATGAAACAAACTTAGAGAAGACACTAATTCAGCCACCTTGCTGGCCATGTGACCTTGGGCAGAAACAAAAAGCTAATCTATAAGCAGTATTTTCTATTGCACACCAGTCCCTTATTGATCCCACAGTGATCAACGCTTGATCAGTCTTAGAAAGTCAAGTTATCTGTTATTCAGTGTGCAGTATGAGGAAGCCAGGTTCCAGCCTACTCAGGCCGGCCCCACTGGGAATTCTTTAGCTTTTACTCTGCACCAGGCCCTCTGCTAAGTGCTTTGAGTGCATTCTCGCTTATTCCTTCATTTTACAGATAAAGAACGTGAGGTGTAGATTAAGTAACTCGCCCAAATGCCACTGCTCGTGACAGCCTGCAGGATTCGAATCCAGGCAGTGAGACTGCATGCCCTTCACCAGCACACAGCCCTGCATGGAGGAAATACCACCTGAGACTGTATGACTGGTGATCCCAGGTACTACTTTTTGAAAACTTGCAGATTCCTTTTTGCTTTAAGGAGAGCCTTGACATAAGGAGGGTCTGTTGAAGCCTCCTGCACAAAGGATATGCAGACCCCCTTGCTTGGCCCCAAGTTAGAAACCTGCCAGTTTTGTATTGTCCTAGATAGGGCTGCTTCTTCGGGACGTTGTGCCCATCTAGACATCACACCCTAGGATATTTCCTGTAACAGTCTTCCAGCAGGTGAACAGTGTCTTGAGCAAGGGATGCCTTCTTGTAATTTACATAAACGCGTGGTACAGGCATTGTGTAAATCCCTTATAGAAAGGGTGACGGAGGCCTGTTTCACACCTGAGAAGATGAAAACCTCACGGCCCACAGAGTCGCTCATCTTATTTTGGACCACATACCCGGAAAATTATAACTAGGATATTAACCTCAAGCACGGTAGCTCCCACTGGATTAGCAATAGGCTTGAACCGAAATAATCCTGGCCTTCAGTCTGTCCACTGCCCAGGTCAGAGCCTAACGCTGGGTTGCAGAAGCAATGAAACCTCTAGCAAGCAGAGGCTGGCCTATGACTCAGGCTGGGAGATGCAAAGAGGTACAGACACTAGCAGATGTGGGGAGGCAGTTTTGGAGTTCTGAGCGTCCCGAGACTATCCAGAATGGTCCTTTCAGTCTTCCCTTACACCTAGGACACCAGACACTCCTAATTTTCCCATCAGCAGGACAGACTGGTCAGAACACCTGTTAATTACTGAGTAGAGATGGGCAGTAAGCTTTTCACCGTAAGAGGCAACGGGGAGAGATTTAAAATGAGAGGTGCAGGATGGATGTACGCGTACATCTTCCCCAAGAATGAACTAGCCCAATAGGAGGAAAAATTTTAGGTCTCTGGTAAAGCAAGGGGCCTCAGTCCCTGACATCTCTTACCGCCTACACTGGACGAGGGCTTGACGTGATTTAGAGTCGACGGATGCTCTCCCACCCCGGCTCACTGCAGCGCTGTGGCCCAGGGACCAGGCCGCACGGATCCGCGGGGGGTGAGGCGGCGCCCTGCGCCTCCATCCCCGCTCCACCCCGGGAGCCCCGCGGGCCACGCAGCGCCCCTCCTCCACCCAGCACCACCCGCCCCCGCAGCAGCAGCGCCCCGGGCTCGACCTCGCTGCTGAAGGCCAGCTTGGCGGAGGCGGCGGCCAGGGCCCCGAACGCGCCGGCGCACAGGCAGTTGAACACGCCCCAGAAGCGGCGACGCATCGCGCCGGCCTGGAGGTGCGGGGGAAATTCGGCGGGGGTGTCGGGGTAGGCGGCAGGGCACACGGCACCACTCGGGAGCCGCGACCTTCCAGCCATGGTGTTCGGCGACGTCGCCCAGTTCGCCTGCCGCGCCTGCCACAGACAAGGTCGAGCGCGCGCCGCTATTGGACGGCAGGTTCACGTAACGAGGCGCTCACGTGACGTAAGCGGGGCGGCCAATTCGGGTTCCCCCGGCGGCGTGGGGGCGGGGCCGCTAGGGCCCAGCCTCGCGTTTGCCGGAGGGTGCGTTTTCCCCGTGCGCCGTTCTCCGGGGGCGGTGCGCGGTGTCCAGCATTGGGTTTAGGTGGTTTGTGCGCTGGGAGGACGCTGGGACAGGATGATGGAGGCAGGCGCTGTGGTTGGTGTTTTAGACTGTAAACTGCACGTGGCCTATCAGTTTCGGTCCTTCCCACGCAGTGTGGTGTCGCATTGGCCTCTCCTGCTGAATCCTAGGCTCCACCCCAGACCCGCTGAATGAGAATCTCTTCTCTTACAAGACCCCCAGCGGTTGAGAAGCGCAGGTATAAATAACTGTTGGCTGGAACGGAAGATGGTTCGGTAGAGGGCGCTGGAAACCTCCAGATAGAGGAAGGAGACAGGGCTCCTTCTGACAAATCGAAAGCCCCGGATGGGCACACACTCGTAGAAAATTTAGAAAATAGAGATAAGCAGTTGGAAGAAAATAAAATCATCCATAATCACTACACTCAGATAATCAGGATTCCACAAGAGTGGAATTGCTCTCCTTCTACCTATTTCCACTCTTCAGGAAATCCGTCAGTATTTTTCTCTATTTAATCATATATAGTACAAATGTAAAATATACATACATATGTTTTACATAATATGTACGAGACTTTTTAACGAAAACGACGTCACAGTATACATACTGTTCGTTAGCATTCTTCTTTGTTGTTGTTCATGAAGTTTTCGTGAAGTCCTTCCATACCACCCTGCCTCTCATAGGGTGGTTTTGCAGCTCAAATAAAAGCATGGATAATTTCTATAAACTCCTATGTGGTACAAATTGTCCCATTTTGCAGGAGGAAATGGAGGTTCAGAGAGACCTCAGTGCACCATATCACTGAGCAAAGAGCTGGGTGAATCCCAGCACAAGGGTGCTCCCCTCTGAAAGCTGTTACTTTGAACCTTCAGCAAAAAAAGTAGTGTTGCACTTGATCAATTCTGCATGCTTTAAGGATGTAAAAGGAATTTTCTTAGAACAAGTGATGCGTCTACTAGCACTAGAGGTTGAGTATCTCAGAGCCACCTCCTCCATAAAGCAGCCTGGGCCACTTACCAGTCCTGTCACGGATCCTATAGCTTGCTGGTCGTCTCCCAATTAGCCTGCAAACTCCTTGGGAGCAGGGCCCACGTCTTTCTTTCATCCTCCAGGTCCCCACCGCCCGGCACAGGGCCTTGGTCTGGTGATGACAGTTGACTTGACAATCCCTGACCACTCTGTGGGGAAGTGATCTCTGCCTTCTAGACAGAAGCTTTTGCGTGCACACAAATCACCTAGGGATCTTGTTAAAATGAATCTGATTCAGAAGGGCTAGAGCTGGGCTGAGATTCTGCATTTCTAACAGGCTCCCGGTATCGATGCTGCCGGTCAGAGACCTCACTGAGTAACAAGGGTCTAAATGACTTGCCCTCAGTGCCCTTACATACCTTGTAACATATGTGCCTCCCTAACAGGGCTATTGGAGCCCTGGTGGCGCAGTTAGCTCAGCTAACCAAAAGGTCGGTAGCTTGAATCCACCAGTTGCTCCTTGGGAACCCTATGGGGCAGTTCCATTCTGTGCTATAGGGTCCCTATGAGTCAGAACTGACTCGATGGCTATGGGTTTTGTTTGGTTTTATCAGGGCAGAAGTCACGTCTTCTTTGTTCCCGCCACAGTGCCAAATACTGTGACCAGCCTGCTACAAAAGTTTGCTTGAATACATTAGTCTGCTTAACAGCAACAACAACAAACCCTACTAGCAGCAACACAGATAATAAGCTAGAGCTCCCTGACCTGGAACAGTGTGGAGGGGAAGGAATACCCTACCTTGCAATTTATTGAAAAATCAATTGAACAAACCTTAAAGATGGCTTACAAGCAAAAGATGCCCCCACAAAGTTCTGGGAGACCTCTTCACACCCCCCTTCACCTTTAAGGGCCAGAAGTCACAAACTTAAGAGGGTTTAGGGGCCAAGTAAGGGATTTAAGTGTGCGAAGCCCATTTAGTAAATGGAGTGAGACAGTATGGATGGGTGGAGCCCTGCCCTCAAGGGGTTTGCAGGCTAGTGGGGAGACAGCCAGCAAGCTACAGGGATTTAGGGAGTGAATGTCTCACCTGAAGACTTTTCCATCAATAATTCTGAAAATATTTTGCTGCTTCATAACTCAGCTTCACGCTGCATTTAGCCCTTAGGCCACCATCCCTCAACCCTTCCTCCAGTAGTGCTCAGCCAGCAAAGACCAGAGACTCTCCAAGGTCCTCTGGAGGCCACTTGAGGTTGGCCTCCTCAGTTGTTTTGGATTCCATGCCCCTTGCTTTCTCCAAGACGTGGCTTCCTTCTGGCATCATCAGTCTTTCCCAGGCACCACAAAGGCGCTCTTGTGCTATCTTCTGCCCTAAACAAAACAATCCTCTCTTGAGGATTCGGGGTTCATGAGAATTTTTAAATTTTGTTCTGCATTTTCCCCCTTTTGATGGAAAATCTTTTTGAAGGCCCTACACTCTGCTCCTACCTACCCCTCCAACTTCATCCATTACCAGTCTCCCCCATTACACATGATGTTCTAGCCAGACATGGTGTTCTCTTCCTCTGGGAAGCCCAGCTATTTCTCATCTCTACCTGGAATCCTCTTTCCGTGACTCTTCAAGTGGCCAGAACTTTCTCATACTTCAGGTCTCAGCCTAAATGTCAGCTCCTGTAAAATGGTAGTAGGAGTAGCCTCAGAACTTGTCTAACTTCAGGGGGAATAATGACCAGGATCAAGCCCAAAGTTGATTCCCATGAGGTAGAGGTCAGACATCCATCCACTCTCCAATCTTTTTACCAATTCTGACACCAGCCATCCCTCCCACAGCACTCTACTTCTCTTCTGAGTTTGATAATCCATTGCAATGGCCACAAAGAATTCACAGACCATACTTACAGTTAAGTGATTTATTAAGGAAGCAACAGGGTATATCTTGGGATCAGGATCAGGAAGCATGTAGGCAAAATCTCCCTTCTTTAGAGCAGGACAACTCTCTCAGCTCCTCTCGGCTATGCAGGCCTCCTCTCAGCCCCCTGAGGACAGGCTCCTCTTGGCCCTGCCTTCTGTCACCACACCAGCTCTGCCTCAGGGCCCCTTCTAGGCCTGTTGCTGTCTTCAGTGTTTTGGCCCTTGACCCATGTTACAGCTCTTTTAGGAGGTTCCTTGCCTTCCCTCTCCCTCTCTGCTTCTTTCCTCCTTCTATATGAAAAACCTCTGTGGGGTTGGCTGCATATATACACAACTCCTTGCCAATTTCAAGGCACGGCCCCTCCCAGGTAGGCCACAGATATTTCATTTGTATAGTAGGCTAGTTACCTCATTTGCAAATTTCATAGTCACATCATTTGCGTAGTATATTGACCAGTCCCTGCAAGATGCATACCAATTACAGGGCAGGCTGCAGCCTAGGGCCAGACAAAAAGTATCAAACCAAGTTGGTACCGCGTACCCAGGAAGAGTAACAAACCCTCTGGGGTAGAAAACTAGAGCAAAGGTAATTCCTCAAGGTTTGGGGGAAAATCTCTCCAGCTGTTTTTCCAAAGAACCAAGGCAAAAGGCCACATAAAGGAACTTATTTCACCACAGCTCTTCAGATGGGCCTTTTCTGATCACCCTCCCTACCCACTTCCTGCCACACCACATTACTTACTCTGCTATGTCTACAGCTCATAGAACACCACCTGTTGCTTGGTAGAGGCTCAATAAACAGTGAAAGAGCAATCACCTCCTTCTGAGACCTTAGCCCAAGTCCAGGCTCATCTGTCTTGCTCCCCCTTGCCTACCACACCCACTATATCCTCTCTTCCCAGGTATTTTCTCTCCTCCATTCCTTTTTCCCCATCTTCTGTCTCCCTGTTTTTCTCCTTGACTCCTTCCCTGCCTCTCTAGACCTCCCTTTCTCCTCCCGGTCAGCCTCTCTCTTCCCTTCTTCTGTCTTTTCACTCTGTGTTTCCATTTCTCTGCTCCATCTTTGTTCGGTTCAGTTAAACAAAGGAGCACACACTCTGGGCCAGATCCAGTTCCAGGCAGCAGAGTTGCCTAGATGCCTAAGACAAGATCTCTGCACTCCTTGGGTTCCAGCTTTATGCAGAAACTTTGGCTGTAACTCCTTCTCCTGAGCTGCTCCGAGGCCTGGTCTCCTTTCCCTGGTCTGGGTGATGAGACCCAAGCCTCTTTATTACCAGCATCAATACTCTACCTTCTCCCACCTCCCAGGCAGAAGCAGTATCTGCTGTCAACCTTACACTGAACTTTAGTTCCTTTTTTGTTTCTGGTCCTTGGGAGATTTATTATTATTTCTTGAGAGTTCAACTATGCGTTCATTTTTAACATTTTTTTCCTTCAGCTTTATTGAGGTGGAGCCCTGGTGGCGCAGTGGTTCAGCGTTTGGCTGCCAACCAAAAGGTCAGCAGTTTGAATCCACCACCTGCTCCTTGGAAACCCTATGGGGCAGTTCTGCTCTGTCTTATAGGGTCACTATGAGTCGGAATTGACTCAATGGCAACGGTCTTTTTTTTTTGAGGCATAATTTACAAACCACCCATTTAAATTTTTAGTAAACTTACAGAGTTGTACAGTCATTACCACAAACCAGTTTTAAAACATTTCTACCTCAAAAGGTTCCCTCATGCCCATACAGTCATTCCCACTCCCATCCTCGGCCCCTGGCCTATTTCAGACATTTCATCTAAATGGAATCACACAATAATGCGTCTGGCTCCTTTCACTTAGCATGTTTTTTGAGGTTCATCCATTTTGTAGCATGAGTTGGTGGTTTGTCCGTTTTTTATTAGTGAGTAGTATTCCATAATGTGGAAAAATGCTCAGTATCATCTATCATTAGGAAAATGCAAGTGATACACCATGACACACCCATTAATATGGCTGTAGTCAAAAACCTGACAATAACAAGTGTTGACGAAGTTGTGGAGAAATCGGAACACACTGCTAGTGGGCATGTAAAATAGTGCAGCCACTTTGGAAAACTGGCAGCGTCTTACCAAGTTAAACATGTACTTACCATACTACTCAGCAACTCCACTGCTAGGTATCTATCTACTCAGGAAATATGGAACATGTCCACACCAAGACTTATACGTGGATATTTACAGTAGAATTATTCATAATAGCCCCAAACTGGAAACAACTCAAAGGTCCATCAACTGGTGAATGGATAAAATGTGGCATATCCATACAATGAAATATTATTTGCAATAAAAATTAATGAAGCTGTGATACATGGAAGTTCTTTGAGGGCAGGGTTTTTGTTTGCTTTGTTCACTGGCATATAGTAGATGCTCATTCAGTATTTGCTGAACGAACAATGTAAATCACTTTACCAAATTATTTAATCTTTTTCAAAGATTTTATTACATTTTGAAAAAACGGTCATATTTACAGTCATGTAAATGCTCATGAGCATACTCAAAGTAGGAATACAAAAATAATCTATATTAACAAGTCTGCTTTTCACCATGTTGTTAGAAGTTCTAATGCAAGACTCGAAGGAGATTATGGCAGTACACAAGGAGAAAATGTCTGCTCTGACTCAACATCCACTGTAAGAACCAAGGGCTCTTATTTTCAAAAGGCACAAGATTTTTCCAGCATTTACAGCTGATTTAAAACCTTGAAATGGGCTGGTAGCCACCTAACAGGAGACTGCCACAGGGCATGTGTGGATGCATAATGCTTGTCTGAGGGTCAGCCACCACCACCACATATACGTGTAATGATTCACGTCCTGAAATTCAGCTCAGCTAAGTGGGCAAAAGGAGGTCTTACTTTTATGCAGAAAAACAGTCTCTACACAAGATGATGCCTTGTTTGACCACGATCATTATGATTCACTCCTTTTCTTTTCTTTTAAGAACACATTTTCAGCCCGCAACTTTCCTGTCTCCTAGTAAGCCATTAAAAGAAAAAGAAAAGGAAAACAAATTAAAGCTCTAACTCTTATAGCTAGAGTTCTTCTCGGCCTTCATAAGTTTATATTTCAAATTAAGAGTAAATTTTCAATTTGTAAACTACTTTAACATGAAGCAAGAATCTGATGTTTATGATAAGTGATTGAAGTACACTTGGGATGGAGCAATGAAAGAAAGTTATTTGAATTCAGGAAAGTTCCCTGAAGGAAGAAGTCATTGATTCAATAATTAAATTTTAATTTACTTTTAATTAAATATACTTTTTAAAGTGGTGTGAGTGTGTTCAGAGTAAATTTCAGAGTTTACCTCCACAAGTTTGACATAGTCCTTCTTCAGCCGCACTAGGTACTGAATCTTCTGATGTTGATTTTGGTGACCTACCAATTTCCCATTTTCCTCAGCGAGACATTCCACCTGCTGCCTTATCATTTTCATTTCCTGCAGGTAAATCAATCCAAGAAGGGAAAACGAGATGTTTTAAATTTTCTTTTAAAATGACATTATTTCACGCCTTCCAAGAATACGGGGAATGAGAGACAGCCCAAATTCCCAGTTTTTGTGACCATATATCTCTGTGTCCGTCAAAGCCACTCTGAATGGAGGATACCCAATAACAGGTGATTTACACTGATTCGTTCTCTTAATTCAAGGGTCCTAAGTGCCATGAGAAAACAAACAGACAAATGCACCTGGCATGTTCTCTCCCTTTCTTCATACATTTCTTCCAGCTTTGATCTTAGTTGTTCCTTTTCCTGGAATGCTTTAGACTCCAAAGTTCTGGTCCGTTCGACTTCCTCGGCCATTCTAAGGCAGTCCGTCTCTTTGTTCTGAAGGGCACTCTGGACTTCTTCTAGGCTGTAAGAATAAATATCACTTTATAGTATTCCAAAGGAGCATAAGTAGCAAAAGAGCACTCCAACTAGACATTTTTCTCCCAAGCCCAGAATTTTGATTTGAAAATGTCACTAATATTCAGCCCTCCCCTGCTGCTGGCAAACGAAGATTCAAGTGCTGCCCTGTGTCACATGTGCTTTTGTTTTTATTAAATATTTTATTGTGTTTTGTATGAAGGTTTACATAGCAGTGTAGGTTCCTGTTCAACAATTTCTACACAAGTTGTTCACTGACATTGGTTACATTCTTCACAATGCATGAACATTTTCTATTTCTATTCTGGTTGTTCTGTTGCCATTAATCTAGTTTCCCTGCCCCCTTACATTCTCATCTTTGTTTTAAAGTGATTGTTGACCGTTTGGTCTCATACACGTGAGTTTTTAAAGGAGCATAGTACTTGCAGGTGACTGTTTTGTTTTTACCTAAGACTTTCATTTTGGAAAACATCTCACATTATTTTTTAAAATAATAAATAAAATTTAGAATCAAAATTCTTTTTAGATTCAGCCCACTTGGACCAAAGGTAATTTAAACATTGTTACAGTCTGCATCGTTTTTTCAATGCCCCAAACTTTAATAATTTCTGACTTTAGAAACAGATCCTCAGACAATGGGACACCGGTCATTTCTTCAAGGACATGCTATTTAGAATTTAAAAACTTTATACAACTATTGGAGCCCTGGTGGTGTAGTGGTTAAGAGCTCAGCTGCTAACCAAAAGGTCAGCAGTTCAAATTCACCAGCCGCTCCTTGGAAACCCTATGGGGCAGTTCTATTCTGTCCTACAGGGTCACTATGAGATCAATCAACTTGACAGCAATGGGTTTTTTTTTTTTAATACAACTATCAATTGAAAAGAAACATAAGAAACAAGGTTACTACTGTTATACAGAATTTCACTGACCTTATAAAACTGTCTGACTCCTAGATGTTTCCCAAAAGAAACAAATATCTTTTATCTTACAATGCATATGGAATTTTGATTATTGAAATAATGTAATACACAGACTTAAATATACCATTTAAGCACAGCTGAATAAGGAAACCTGGTGGCACAGTGGTTAAGCACTCGGCTGCTAACTGAAAGGTTGACGGTTTGAACCTGCCAGCCACTCTGCAGGAGAAAGATGTGGCAGTGGGCTTCCGTAAAGATTACAGCCTTGGAAACCCTATGGGGCAGTTCTACTCAGTCACATGGGGTCCCTGTGGGTCAGAATCGACTGGGCTGCAACAGGCGTTTTCAGACTATCTTCTGCTAAACCTCAGGAGGAGGGTGTGAGGAGAAGGGCACGATGCTCTCCTAGTTCCTTCAGATCCCCTCCACGTTTGTCTTATCTTACATATTCTGCCTGGGTTTGAAGAAAGGGTCTATATAAGGCAGACACTGCAGTTGCCTACCCAACAGCCAGTCCACTGCTTCTTCCCTGCTGACGTTGTTGTGTGTCGTTGAGTTGATTCTGACTCCCAATGACCCTACAGGACAGAGCAGAACTGCCCCATAGGGTGTCCTAGGCTGTAATCTTTATGGGAGCAGATCACCACGTCTTTTCTCCCACAAAGCAGCAGGTTGGCTTGAACCACCAACTTCCTGGTTAGCAGCCAAGTGCTTGACCATTGCGTCACCAGGGTGCCTTTCCTTGCTGATAGAAACCAAATTTTATTTAGGGGTGGAAGGAAATAATGGTTGGTTTCAGCTGAACATGGTTATCTCTATCCCGCTGCCAGGTACTGGTTTTCTCAGCTTGCCGTGCAGGTAAAAACAGTCAGTGTGTGCCAATTCTGGCCGTGGAGATAAAGGCTGATTCTTGGGGGCTTCTGGGAGTTTTTTCCCCTGACAAAAGAAAGTCCTTTTGAACCCATTTCACTACAACCCATGAGGCTACAAGGTAGAGGACCCAAAGCAGAAAAATGGGAAGGGTCTGGGTCTCTGATGGCATCACTGAGTCAATGTACCTCCAGACCTCTTGTTATCTGAACATCTCTTACCTATAGGTATTCAGTTCCTTGCAGCTTTATGAAGCATCCTCACTTATACATAAGGCTGACATAATGTTTAAAACCACTGGTGCAGGCTGAGACCAATAAAACTATGTGCCATTTGCTGGAGTGCACCTCCCTTGCCCATAAGCGTGGGCTCTTGTATGTTCTAGGGACAGGGAATCGCTGAAGATCCTTGGTTACTCACCTGTTAAGTCAACTACATGTCAACTTAGATAGCTTTTATCCTTTCTTGCTAGAAGGCTTCAATGGATGTTATTTCTAAAACAGCGGCAATTCTGTAAACTATACAGCTGGATTTTCACAAATCCTATAAGTGACCTGGGTTTCCATCCTAGCACTACCACTAACTGACCAAGAGCTGAACTGAACTGCTCCTATGCAATGGAGGGGTTGAACAAGCTCTGTTCCGTACTGATACTATTTGATTCTGGGTATGACTCAATGACTGAGTATAAATCTTTTCACAAGTCAGGTGGTCTTTATCAGCTGATCATGCAAAAGAAGTTTTGATGATAGATCACTATGTGGCTTTCAGCATATAACTTAGACAGAGTTCAAATAACAGAATGACAATACTCTAACAAAACTCCTACTGCCATGAACTTACTGTGGGAATAAGATTTCTCAGCACGTATATCTATAACAACAGAAAATGACATAGAATTGATACTGAATCCTACCTTATTCCAGAATTAAGTATAATGGAACAATGAGCCAAATGAAGAATAAGCATTAAGATGAAATGCATTGAGAGGCACTGCCACTAAAATTTTACTTTCTACGTGTAATAATTATTTATCAAAATTTATAATAAATTTAGGATACTCTGATTAATTGGATACTAATAATAATTGCAATAAGAATACAATCAAGAATAAATATAACACTTAGAGCCATATAATTACAATAAATTTTAAAAAATTACTTTCAATCTATATACATATTTTCATTGCTAAGTAGTATCATGGGGCAGTCCAGAAAAAAATTTCCAAAAACTACATTACATTGGGATAAAATTCTGTGTGGAAGAATGACAAAAACTCAATTTCAAAGGAAAAAAGAACAATGTAAAATTTTAGACTTAAGCGTTTGTTCGTGTATTTTTAAATGGACAGAATGTAGCCAATCAGTTGTATACTTTTAAAAGAATATCATAAGACCTTTATTTTTATGCTATGATGCTGAACAGGTTTCAGCAGAACTTTCAGACTAAAGCAAACTAGGAAGAAAGGCCTGGTGATCTACTTCCGATAATCAGCCAATGAAAACCCTATGGATCACAACGAGCTGATCCATTGTGCATGGGACCACCATGAGTCAGGGGCTGAAAACAACACTGTCAATATGCTGAAACCTCTATCCTTTGCAGTAATTTAAACTTACAATGAAAAATTTCATACCTAAAGTCAACTTTAAACATGTGCAAGAGAGTATATGGTGTTTCAAAATGCTCTTAGGAGGTATAACAAGTGAACACATTTGAGGACGGACATCTGTTCTTTATGAGGAATATTGACCCAGAGAGTACACTATGTTTCTAATGTCCTTTTATCGTTTTATTTGTAATATTGACCAGTTTACTTATTTTGAACCTGACAGAAAAGAGAAACCTAGTCAGTTACACTATTCTCATTGTCCATCAATTCCTCAGGGGAAGCTAAGCTTTTCCTGGCCCTTACTTCTTTAAGACTTTTTTTTGGAGTGGACTCAAATGAGGAACCTCTTTAGCAAGAGATATCTAGGAAAATAATTTTGTAAACATCTATTATGTCTACATATTACTGGAGATTAAATTACAAAACAGTATACTTACTGTGCTTTCATTTTCAGCATTTCTTCAACTAATTTACTCTACATAAGATAAAAATAGAAAACGATGGCTTAAGTTCTTAAACAGCATTGCTAAAAAAATTTTAAAAAAAAGATACAAAGTAACTGGCCCACTCTCCCTCAAGGTAATAAAATCAATTAAAGCAACATCCTTTTCCATAATCCCAGCTACAGGCACATAACCCAAACCCAAACCCAACCCACTGTCGTGGAGTCGATTCCGACTCATAGCAACCCTACAGGGACAGAGTAGAACTGCCCCACAGGGTTTCCAAGGCTGTAACTTTACAGAAGCAGACTGCCACATCTTTCTCCTGAGGAGCAGCTAGTGGGTTCAAACTGCCAACCTTTCGGTTAGCAGCCGAGTGCTTAACCACTGTGCTCCCAGGGCTCCCAGGCACATAACAGAGGTGCCTATTTACAAGGCCTCATTCACTGTGCCCTCTAAGACCTCTGACAGGGACTCCATACTTGTTCCTGAATGAAGACTCTGTCTGGGTATACTGAGCAGAAGACTTACCATTTAGGCCCGAAGACAAACTTACTCTTAATTCTCACCTATGTCTAAATACTGATGGCAGACATACTTAAACAGCAGGAACAGAGAAAATACAAGCATTTAAATAGTAAAATGGTTTCTAAAATATATAACAATAAACACTAACTATAAAACGTAAGTTAAAAAGCATTTCTCAGACAAGGATAAACAACTATTATGCTAAAAAAAAATCATACTTTAGCAAGTCTTTCTTGGATAATTTCGTCTTGTTCATTCTTCAGCTGTTGATTGTCTGGATGATTCGGATCACTGCATAAGTTAGGAAGGGGAGGGAGATGAAGAAACACTGTCAAGTATATTCAAGCATCAATTTCAAATTTCTTATATGCAGCAATGCCAAGTTGTAGAGAGAAAAGGTGACTTTATGGTGATCAGTCAAGTTAGTACAGTTGACAGATGTGAGTGACACATGGAGATGAAATAAGACACCTCCCCAGTTATCCAGTGCTGCCTTAACAGAAATACCACAAGTGGGTGGCTTGACAAATAGAAATTTATTTTCTCACAGTCTAGGAGGCTAGGAGTCCAAATTCAGGGTGCCAGCTCTAGGGGAAGGCTTTCTCGGCTCTGGAGAAAGGTCCTTGTCTCTTTGGCTTCAGCTTCTGGTTCCTTGGAGATCTCCATGTGTCTTGGCATCTATCTTACTCCATCTCTATTTCTCTGCTTGCTTGTTTAATCTCGTTTATATCTCAAAAGAGATAGACTCAAGATACACCTACACTAATCCTGACTCATTAACTTAACAAAGACAACCCATTCCCAAATGGGATTATAACCACAGGCATAAAACAATGAAACCAAACTCATAGCGACCCTATAGAACACAGTAAAACTGCTCCACAGGGTTTCCAAGGAGCAGCTTGTGGATTCGAACTGCTGACCTTTTGGCTAGCAGCCAAGCTCTTAACCTCTGTGCCACCAGGCATAGAGGTTAGGATTTACAACACGTATTTTGGGGGACATAATTCAATCCATAACACCAGTAAGAAAACAAAATACAGAGATGAGAAATCTAATCAACTCTTGGTTGAAAGTAAAATAAAGTAGAAACTTATCAAATGTGAGGAAAAGGGGGCTGAGGGAAAGAGCAGGCCAGGAGTCTGATGTGACTGTGATCAGCTGTGAGGAGGCACGTCTGGTGGCCGGGGTTGCTCAGGCTTCAGGCCCCAGGCTCCCCCTCTGTCTGGATTCCATGGTAGGCTGGCAATGTTCTGATGACCACTCTGGCTTCCCATGTATGCTGACACCAGGAAGGGGATTCCCTGAGTACCAGCCATACCTCTCTTCATGGAAAAGGAATGCTCCTCTGTATACAATAAGAAAATTACATTCTGGATGATATACCAGTCTCGTGTGAATTTGATTAGTGTGAGCCTGACTGCTAAGTTGAATTTCTGGGTGAAAAAAAGTTGTGGGTGCCCTGGCACCAAGGAGATAGTCCCCTTGGAGAACCTGCTTGAAGTGTGCCGCAGGCTTCTTTGGGAACATCTGACTGGTGAGTGAAAGACTGCTGCTTGAAGGAAAACAGAAGCTGCAGTAAGGCTTCTTCCCCTTAACGAAATCTGGCAGCCTAGGTAAAAACTGTATGAGAACTCAACGAGGAAAATACACCAAATCATTAGGAAAGACCTGTTTTCTGTGCTCTAATCCAGGGGTTGGCAAACTTTTTCTGTCAAGGACCATGTAGTAAATATGTAGGTTTTGTGGTCTCTGTCACAGCTATTCAGCTTAGCTATTGCAGTACAAAAGCAGCCATAGCAATATAAACAAAAGCACATGACTATACTTCAATAAAACTTTATTTACAAAAACAGGCTGTAGGTCAGATTTGGCACCTAGGCTGTAGTTCGCCAATTCCTACTCTACTCCGAGAAGAAGGTTCTATGTGGCTCCTCATATAAGGGACATGGGGCTATGAAATAAAGTGTTGTTAATTATGGTTTTACAATTGACCTGGAAACATTCTTATGCTCCATGTTCATACTAACCCTTGAAAAAAGAAAGTATACCAAACACTTTAATATGGCTAGATGTGGGGGTGGAGCATATGGAAACTAGGTGAGCAGACTCTGGACTACTTGCATCAGAATCATCTAGAAGGGGAAGGCACTGTTTTAAGAAATGCAGATTTGTGTACTTCTCCCCAGCCCAATAAATGAGATCTCTGATGCCCACTGTAATTTGAAAAGACCCATTTAGGAACAGACTGTTAGCACAACCACTATCACTACCCTCAAATGTCTGTTATCTCATTTAGATCGGGAACAGGGCATTGTGGGGCTGCTCCAGGACAAGGATGGGAGCTGTATCCCAGCAGGTGACAAGGCTGTTCCTTGGCCTTTGTGCAGGAGTGGGAAGGCTTCAGCCAAAGACTTTCCAGTAACAGCGGGGACGGGGAACACCCCTAATCTGGGAATTTGAATTCAGTAAGGACCTCCACCCCAAATAGACCCTTTTGATTCAGTTCAACTTCCTGCATAATTTTACAGGCCAACCTCATCTCCAATCCCTCACTCAGAAAATTAACAATTGGCAGGCTCATAATCCTACCTTGTTGTACTTAATAACTACCAATTACTGAGTGCCTTTCCTCTGCCAAGCACTGTAACTGGCACTTTACACGCATTGTTTTTAATTTTTGAAACGCCTTTTGAGGCAGTTATCATTATTACTAAGGAAACTAAGGCGCCAAGAGGTTAAAAAAATGTGTCCAATGTCACATGACTTTAAGTGTCAGAGACGGGACATAAGCCGGGTATGGCTGCCCCTGAAGCCATGCTGCGCCATTAGCAAACACAACTACAACACTGCCTTAGCAGAAGCCCCAACAGAGACAGACAGACAGAGACGTCTGAGCCCAGGGGAGCACGCCTCTGTAAAACGCGGAGGTGTTCCTGTCCTGCCCAGGGCCTTTCAGTGGACCACACATCCAGCAAAGCCAACTGGCAGAAAATTCTCCCCTTCTCTGCAGTGCTTCCTCAAGCTTGTCTTGTTGACTTACTTACTCCTTTCTTTTTTTCCCATAGAAGCAGAAACAATTCAAGCATTTCACATATTTTACATTCATTTCAATAGCTCTACAGTAATGCAAAGGTTAACACAGTAGGTAAAACCATGAATGCCTTATTCTCCCACTCTGGAAACAGTTAATACACTCATCAGACCTGATTCAAATGCAACCGATGGAACACCTCCTGGATTAGTGGGAAACATGGTACACACTGTGAAATCAATTCCCACAGCGTTCACGTAACAACACCCAGGCAGGCTCTTTCTCACCTGCTGTCCTTCTGTCTTGTAATGTCATCCAGCTGACCTTGAAGGAGCCAGTTTTGCTCCCTTAACTGCTGAGCTTCCAGACGTAGGCTGTCCATTTCACACAGCTGCTCCTAATAAAAATCAAATCATGTCTTTTCAGGAAATTCATTATAGTAGTTATTACTCTGCTCCCCAAGGCCCTGACTGAGATAGGTATTCCTCTATACAGCTCCTTCACAGCACTGCATACCCCTGGATAAAAAGTCAACTACGACAAGCACTTGGAAGTCTAGAACTGGGATTCATTTTCACAGCCACAGTGCCTTCAACATAGTTTCTAATCGCGTATTTCATTCAAAGTCCTTTATGAGAAAAGATGATCAAGTCTACTTTGGTAAATGTTCTCAACTATTTGATTCCATTTAATAGATTCTAACTAAAAAAAATTGATGCCACAGCCCATCCCTCTAAATACTTAATTAGATCCTAACTTTAAAATCATAAGCATAACCATCCTGAAGAAATACATACTTGTCTGCAACTAGCTTCCGTTTTGATTTACTTCTACTTGTCTACTCCCTGATTTCTTTTTCATGGCACTTAGAGGAAATCAGGGTGACAGCCACAGTCCTGAAATAGCATACTGAGAATGGTCTTCGCCATAAGAAACAAAGCTTAATAGTAATATTGTCTTTTTGACCTAAATATAAAATTGAAAATGATAAAGATCACAGAAGAAAAAGTAGGGACAATGCTAGGAGCCCTAATACATGGCATAAATAGAATACAGACTAAAGTAACAATGCACAAGCACCAGAAGAGAGACTGGGAGCTCCTAAAAATCAAACACTTAGGCTCATCAAAAGACTTCACCAGAAGAGTCAAAAGACAACCTACAGACTAAGAAAAAATTTCTGGCTATGACAAATCTGATCAGCATCTAATCTCTAAAATCTACAAGATACTGCAAAACATCAACAACAAAAAGACAAAT
>NW_004443937.1:23729788-23747286 GCF_000243295.1 Trichechus manatus latirostris | reverse complement strand
GTTCTGCATCCTACTTTGGTGAGTGGCATCTGGGGTCTTAAAAGCTTGCAAGCGGCCATCTAAGATGCATCAATTGGTCCCAACCACCTGGAGTAAGGGAGAATGAAGAACACCAAAGACACAAGGAAAGTATTAGCCCAGGAGACAGCAAGGGCCACATAAACCAGAGATTGCATCAGCCTGAGACCAGAATAACTAGATGATGCCCGGCTACAACCAATGACTGCCCTGACAGAGAACACCAGAGAGAGTCCCTGATGGAGCAGGAGAAAGGTGGGGTGCAGAACTCATATTCTAGCAAAAAGACCAGACTTAATGGTCTGACTGAGACTGGAGGAACCCCGGAAAGCATGGCCCCCAGACTGTCTGTCAGCCCAGAACTAAAATGATTTCCGAGGCCAACTCTTCAGACAAAGATTGGACTGGACTGTGGGACATGAAATGACTCATGAAGAGTGTGCCTCTTAGCTCAAGTAGATACATGAGACTAAATTGGCAGCTTCTGTCAGGAGGTGAGATGGGAAGGGAGAGAGGGTTAGGAGCTGGTTGAATGGACATGGGGAATCTGGGGTGGAGAGGAGGAGTGTGCTGTCACAGTATAGGGAGAGCAATTAGGGTCACATAACAATGTATGTATAAATTTTTGTATAAGAGACTAACTTGAAATGTAAACTTTCACTTAAACTACAACAATAAACAAAATAGTAATATTGTCTTTTAAATGCTTTATGCGACTGTTAAAGTGAGCTATTTTCTTCCCAAAGCAAACTCACTGCAGAGCAATGGGCTCACAGACGAAACTCTGTCTTCTGTGGGACACCGCACCCTCCCTCCATGCACACACACCCCTGCACACCATCCCCCGAGACACTCCTCCACGTATCTCCCACCCCTAAACACAGCGCCCCACCCCACAAACCATACCCCCAGGCAGCTGGGAGAAAAACCAGGAAAATAAGGAAGGTTAAAAGAGAAACGGCGAATAAGAAGAATATTTTTAACTATCACAGACAAAAGTGAATCTCTCTATAAGATAAAGAATATCTATAAATCAATAAGAAAAATTCCAAAAATAGAAAAATGGGTGAAGGAAGTAGAGTTTACAGAAAAATAAAGATAAAAATGCTCAATCTTACTCCTAATATGAAAAATACGCATTTGTAACTACACGGAGATAATGTGCTTTACCTATTAAATTGGTAAAGATCCAAAAGCTGGATAGCGCTGAAGTAGGATTTAAGGAAACAGGCTCATTCATTGCTGATGAGAGTGTAGTACAGCCTATATGATATGATACCATGGTCTAAAAAGCAACTGAGGTAGGGAGAGAATGCTTACAGACTTGACTGTATATGCACTGAAAACCTGTAGAAGAGATAAATAAGAAATGGCTACACTGGGAGCCTCCAGGGGCAGCAAACTGGGTAGTGTGGGGCCAGGCTTGGGAGGAAGACTTCTCTGTCCATCCTTCGGTTCTGCGTCTTTTGAATTTCATATTCTCAGTAACCATGAGGATATGCCTTATCCAAAAAAATTAAAATTTTTTATTGAAAAAAAAAAAAAAAATTACCCAGTTACCTTCATTCTGAGAATTTCAGCGTTTTTGACTTCTCTGTCTTCATTTAGCTTTGTTACCAGGTGTTCCAAGGAAATCTTAGAGGCTCTTCCATCTTCTATCTCTTGTTCTTGCGTTTCCAGGAGTTTTGCCAAATGTGTTTGAAAGTGAGGTGGTGTTTTAGGGCTCTAAAATAAAACCATATCTCATCCAGATACCTGATTAAGCCAGGCACACAGAAAACACTCAGGTTATTTAGCTTGTTATTCTAATTTTTATCCAAGTAAAACAAACCAAAGACTGGTACCTTCATGAAGTAAAAGAAGAAAGAAGATGTTAGTGAAAATCTTTTTCTTTAAAAGACAAAGTTATGGTCTTGGTAATTTCCAAAGTGACACTTTTATCATTCACAAAGTTGTTTTATTCCCTCTGAAACTGCACTCTTTTTCTGAGAAGTACCTGGGGATACTCAGCAGCAGAATCCATCACATGGTCCAATTGCCTCATTTTAAAATTGTATTCATTCTTCTTCTGTTCTACTTCCTCTCTCTCTTGTTTTAGCTGGAAAATTTGAACAGATGTAAGGTTACAAGCTAAGAAAATAATAAGGGGCACCTGGTCCAGTTAGAAAAGACAAGCTTCCCAAAGTTTGTGGGTAGAAATATGCTTGCTACGTTATTTTTTTCAGGAATTGATTAATAATTTAAAACAAAACCATAGCATATTTTAAAGTAGTACATTGTGAAATGTGGGGCTATCTTTGGTGTCTGTCTACCTTGGTTGCTGCTATAACCCAAACATCTCCCTTTCCTTCATAAATTTACACTTTAAAAAAAAATCTTTATTTTTAAATTTCACAATAAAAGGCTCACCTGAGGAAAAATACAAAATACAAAACAACAACAACAGCCAAAAAGAAAATAAAAATCAGCCATAACCTCACCACTGTGGCTAGAACTTGCTGCAAAGTGTCAAGGGTCCAGGGTAGGTGGGGAGGCAACCAGGCACGTCTCAACTCACATGAGTACACCCAAGTCCTTAAGATGCTAAGTCAGAAATCCACACTGTAATCACCAGGTTACCTGACAGCTACACTGGCTTACCTTTGGTTACTGGAGAAATTAGCCACGGCAGGGATGTCATGAAGACCTCAACCGTGGGTTCCTCTCGCCCCTTTTTGGAATATAGCAGTGCCACTCTGCACCTCACCTTGTGCTGCAGCTCCTGGATCAGGGCCTCCTTCCTGGTCAGCTCTTCCTGGGCAGACTGCAGCAGTCCTGAGTGCTTTTTCGAGGCCTCTGTGAGCATGTTCAGCTGCTCAGTGGCGTGAGCCAGGTCCTCACAGAGCATATCCCTCTGTTAGGGGACAACCCCATAAGGAAGAACTTCTTACTTTTGGTACTCCAATGAGGACATACAAATTGTTACTTTGTACAATTCTAAAAAGGTTAAGAAAGTTTTGTCTGTGTGCCAATCCATTCCAAGACAAACCAAGCAGTGAACAGCTCTAGAAATAGTTACAGTAAATTCATATAGGTCTTCCATTTGGGGTTTAATTGCACTCTAGCCCCTCTTCCCTACCCGCAGACCTATCCTCTCACCCCAAGATCTCAAAGCTGATCTGTCTTCTCTAGCTTACCTGTTGTCTCATCAATTGACTCTAGTTCTTTATACACAGGAAGGTAAAAAGCTGTAAAGATGGGGCCCTCTCAAATAGGTGAGGAGGGGTTGGGCAGCTCACCAGACTGTGATACATTGTCATAGGCCATCAAAGCTTCACAGGAGAAGCCTGATGGAAAGTGGTGGAGGGATTAGAAGTCCTGTAGATATGCAGTGTATATCCAAATCCATTGCTGTGGAGTGGATTCTGACTCATAGCGATCCTATATGACAGAGTAAAACTGCCCATAGGGTTTCCAAGGCTGTAATCTTTACAGAAGCAGACTGCCATGTCTTTCTCTCATGGAGCGGCTAGTGGGTTCGAACTGCCAACCTTTCAGTTAGCAGCCAAGCATTGAACCACTGTGCCACCAGGACTCCTTGCAGTGTGTATAATACCTACTAAATTGGAGCTGAATTTGTTTATCCTTCCTTTCCTTTCCAAATGTCTGTGTGTATTAAACATATATTATGTATACATATATACACATGTACATATGGTACCATTCTTTCCATGTTTTTTATTAAACTGCTTTTAATACTTGCTATATTACAAACATTTTTCCTTATCATTCATTCCTTTATTACATCATTTTCATTGGATGGGCTCTATTTCATCTTAGGGATATACCACAATTTAACCCATCACTGAATATTTTGGTTGATTTGAATTTTTCACTATTATATGCATCTTATTCTCATTTATCTTTTTTTTTTAGGCTAAATTTCTGTAAGTGCAAACTCAAAGCATATGCAAACAACTTAAGGTTACGTATTTTTTGAGGCCTCCCCAAAGGCTAAACTTAAACTTCACCAGAAGTTTCTCTGCACATCTTCCTCAAGTCTTCAATTTCCTATTTGTAAGATCACAATGGCTCCCATTTCTTTGATTCCAAAGAGGCCCATAAGCCACCTATATTCCTTCTCTGGGGAATTACTCATGCCTCTTCTTATGGTCATTGTCCAAACGGGAGTGTTTCATTCCTTCTCATGACTCGTGCGTGCTATATGTATTAAGGAAATCAACCCATTGTCATCACTTGGAAATATTTTCCTCCAGTTTACTGTTAGTCTTATTTCTGTTTTTAATATTCTGTAACTTTCCTTTATGGTTTCTAACCTTAGTGTCAACATTTTTTTCAAAGTATTACCCAATCTCAAGATTATTTAAATATGCATTTGTATTTCCTAACACTTCCATGATATCGTCATTTGTACAGAACTCAAACCCACTGGAACTTATTTTGTTTTGGTAAGAATCTAACCTTATCTTTTCTAATCGATTAGACAATTTTCCCAACACATTTGCCAAAATCAGCCCCTCCTGTCTTCACTGTTGTGAAATACTGGCTTTACCATTACACTGATTTCCCTCACATTCCCCGGGGTTACCATAATCTCTCCTTCTATCATCAGTCTGACACTGGGTATAGTTACCATCTATCTTACAAGTCCCTCCACATTATTCTTATTTTTCTAAGTTCTCTTGGGAAATCTTGTGTATCTGATCCAAAGGAACTTTAAAATCATCTTGCCGAATTTTTAAAAATTGGGATTTGGGTTGGAAATAAATTTCTCAATTAATGTCCTGTCCAAGTCTCTTTTCATATCCCTTAGAAAGTTTTATGTCATTATTAACGTGTTATATTTTCTCCCTAAGATTGTGATACTCTTTGTTGTTTTTGTTCCCGTGCTATTTTTCAGCTGGTTATAGCTAGTACATAGTAAAACTATTCTTTTATGTATTTATTTTATTATGGATTACCTCACTAAACTCTTGTTATTTCTCACAGATATGCAGGCAGTGTTTGGAGTTTCCATGTGGAACACTCATATCATCTGCAAAAAAGGGTCGTTTTCTATGGGACATAAAATGATACTCGTGAAGAGTGTGCTTCTTAGTTCAAGAAGATACATGAGACTAAATGGGCAGCTCCTGTACAGAGGCCAAGAGGAGAAGGTGGAGAGGGTCAGGAGCTGGTTGAATGGACACGGGAAATCAGAGGTGGAAAGGAGGAGTGTGCTGTCACAGTATAGGGAAAGCAATTAGGGTCACATAACAATGTATGTATAAATTTTTGTATGAGAGACTAACTTGAATTGTAAACTTTCACTTAAAATACAATAAAATAAAATTTTTAAAAAAAGGGTCCTTTTTCTTTCAGTTTCTATAATATCTGTATCTCACTTATTGTTCCCATTTTATTGCATTGGCTGGGAACTCCTAATGTTGAAAAACAGTGATGCATAAACAATTTGAATGACAATTCACAAACCATAGCCATAAACCTAAACTTTAGCTAACAAAGACAGGAGAGACCTAAAAGGGAAGGTGAGCTGGCTGTTTGTGGAATCAGTTCCACTCGAATCCAAAATACTTCAATATGTGCGATCACAATTTTTTTTTTAAGAGAGGACGGAAGGAAGGAAGGAAGTGTGTAGGAGCATTCTAAAACTCAGGCACTTGGCATGGTAGAGGCATCTGTCTGACGTGTAGGCTTGACTCCATTTTGTCGTAATTTACTTCTCTTTAATGTGTCATTTATAAGTAAGGACAGGATGGAAAGTTTTACAACACGTGCAAACTAAAATTGTGTTGTTGTGCTGTCGAGTCGGTTCCAACTCTTAGCGACAGAACAACAGAACAGAACACTGCCCGGTCCTGCACCATCCTCACAACTGTTGCAGCCAGTATAAATTAGGTTATGCTAAAGAATGTGGTTTTACTTGCCCCCATTTTGTTTGCACAGATGTTCTAAAAGCATGTGACTTTAATGGTTAGCCAATTCTCAGAAAGTGCTCCTTGGCCCCCCTTGAAAAATGTTTTTACAACCTTATACTTTTCCATGGCTATGTCTCAACTAATTTTAAATGTTAACCAATCATATTTTATGCTGAAAAGTTCCTCATCCTTGTGGTTTCTGCCTTTATAAGGACTTGTCAGGATCAGCTCTTTGGAGCACTTAGTGGTTTCACTTTGGGCTGCCCAATTCACAAACTGCATTTTCCCTCAAATAAAACTCTTGCTTTACTTTAACAGAGTTGAGGTTTCATTCTTTGACGGAAGGAAGGAAGGAAGGTAGGTAGATAGAGCTTTTAGGTGAACTGCCATGAGCTCTCATCGTTCAGCTACTCCCACCCAAATACCTGGATTCCCCTTGTACTTTGGCAACAGCAAGTGCAGAACTGAATTTTTAGCTCACATTTTATACTTTGCATAAGACCGCAGGGTATGGCTTTTGCGTACTAATTGAAAGTATCACCAGCTAACATAGATCGAGCACTTCCATGGTGCCAGGCAGTGTTCTAAGCACTTTACAAGTATTATCTCATTTCCTCTTCACACCTTATTCAATAGGCAGTAATGTTATTTCCTTGGAGCTCTGGTGGTGCAGTGGTTAAGAGCTTGGCTGCTAACCAAAAGGTCAGCAGTTCAAATCCACCAGCGACTCCTTGGAAATCCTATGGGGCAGTTCTACTCTGTCGTATAGGGTCGCTGTGAGTCAGAATTGACTCGACACCAATGGGTTTGGTTTTTTTAATGTTATTTCCACTTTACAGATGTGAGAAATGAGGCACAGAGAGATGTGTAACTTTCCCAAGGTCACACAACCAGAATTCAAAGCTTTTATTGCTCCCTGCTGCTACCACTGCATCCAAGGAAACTAGTTTCCACCCTGCTTCCCTTACTTAAGGGGACAGTAACCTGGACTTACCATGGTGTCAGCACAAACGAATGAAAATAGATCAACTAGATAAAATAACAATTTTAGTACTATCTCTTAAATACCTGACTATCCTAAGGAAAAATTAATCTAATTATTAATTGTTCATTGAAATAATCCTGTATTTATTCATTAATAACTTCATTAATAACAAACACACATATTGACGAGTAATAAAGCGAAAAAAGTTATGATGTGTGAACATCTACCTCTATGTCCTCAGAGAGTTTTCTCAGTCTAAGGGCTTCTTTCAGATCCAGAATCTCCACTTCTTGTCTCTTGATCAACACTTTGCTCTCTTCTTTGTCAGCCAAAGCAGAGTTGTATTTGCACTGCAGAAAAGAAAGTCATGATACCAGAGCTGTCTGCTTTATTACCTGTTTATTGTAGATTAAGATAACTTAAGAATGAGTCTGAATTTCAAGGTGATAATCAATTCCATTTCCACACATGTTAATTCAATAAATACTTACTGAATGAAGAAATGGAAGAATAAGTGCACGAATGGTAAAACCAAAAACAAAACCAAACCCGTTGCCATTGAAGTCGATTCTGACACATAGCAACCCTATAGGACACAGTGGAACTCCTCCATAGAGTTTCCAAGGAGTGCCTGGTGGATCTGAACTGCCGATCTTTTGGTTAGCAGCTGTAGCATTTAACTACTATGCCACCAGGGTTTCCACGAATGGTAAAGAGAAGTGGAAAAGCCCCACAAGCATCAGTACTAAACCATCTGGTTTTTGATCTCTGTCAGGAGCCTGCCTTCAGAAATAACGTGGAGCGCAGCAAGCTCCTGCAGAGCATAGCAGTGAAGAACATTGACAAAAACCTTCACCTTGACCCAAGGGAAGGGGGAAGCATTAACATTCAACTCAGAAGTATGTTGGAGAAATAACTACTTTACAGAACCCCAAGTCCAATATTGGGTAAATAAACTCACTTTCTATATAATTAATGTCTCTGAAAAATGTGATTCTTTTTTCCCCTTGAGGCAACTAAGGAACGCCACACGGCCTTAACTGTCACAGGCAACAACCAGTCAGTGTCTTATCTAGTTTCGACTGGCGAATCCCTGATGGTGCTCAGAGAACAAGTGCTGCAGCCTACACTGCATGTTAGATTTTAAAGGCTCTGACGTCCTGCAAACACAGAAATCTGCTGGACTTTAACTGGCATTTCCAAACTTATTTGAACACAGAATATTTTTTTCTGGTGGAGCATTTATTAATTTCTTGCAGAGTCTGTGAAGTGTGTCTCATGCACAAATTTAACATTGCCTTGCTGGGGACAGAACTTACATTAATGTCCTTCAGTTCTTGCTTCAGGGTGTCTATAGTTTCTGTTTTCCCACAGAGTGATGTTCTCAGTTCCTGGATCTGACTCATGAGGTCAGCTACAACCTCCTGACAAGGACAGAAACAAAATCTTCATACTCAATGGCATTAAGGAGGTAATCATTTTTAAATAACTCAGCTATCTTTCCTAATGGCAAAAGAAGTCAATTTCATTTTAGCAAAATATCAGAAGTCACACTACATTATTAATATTACCAATTTAAAACAACGGCTTTGTACTATTTATTTAATCTGTAAATTTTCTTTGGTTTTAAGAACAAGTAAGGGCTAAACACCTAAGGAATTTTTATCTAATTTTATACTTGGATATACAGTGAAACCTGTGAGAGCAGGAACTCAATGCAACTGCCTTGTTTTCCAGGTCTGGAAAGTTTTCTGCCTTTGACAGGGTGCAGTCTTACCACTTCTCTATGGCTCTCTATTAGTGGAAATATTTGAGTTTTCCTTCTCTGACAGGTGTCTGCCTTACACAGGTTCCTGCTTTCACAGATTTTACTGTACAAATTATTTTTATTATACTAGTTAAAAGTTGACAGCAGGGATTGGAGAATCTGTATCATGAACTCAGAGTCAGAGGACCTAGCAACCTTACAGGATGAGTGAGGACTAACCGCATAGGTAAATGCCAGCTGTCAGGCAACCACAGTCACCCCAGGAGGTGTGAGATAGAGCACGAGGAGACGAGAATGTTAAAGCAGATCGATAAGTCACTGAATTGTACCTGTAGAAACTGTTAAACTGATGTATGTTCTGCTGTGTATATTCTCAACAGCAATAAAAATAAAATAAATTATTGTTTTAAAAAGCAGTGATTATAAGAAAATCCACAAAGAGATGCACTTTCAAATCCTACCGACCTTGTCAGCATCTCTAGACTTCTCCAGAGTACTAATTACTTTTTCTGAAGCAAACAAACTCTCTTCTAGTTTCTGTACTTTTGCCACCTATGGGGAAAATTAAATATTTTGGAAAAATAAGTATTTTTAGAAACAGAATTAAGTCACAAAGTTAACCACACACATATAAAAAAAACTAAACTGAAATCTGTGTTCCACAGTATAGAGTCTACACTATGAGCAATACTTGACAACGATAAATTGGGTTGAAAGACAATGACTCTGTGGTCTCTACGAGGAAACCACCAAGTTATGCTTATAGGCACCTGGGAGTTAGAAAAACAAGACATGAAAAATAACAAAACCATACAAAAATTTCACCATTTTACTCCCAATTTCCAACTTCTAAGAGCTGAAAACTTTTTTATTTAAATAAGTCTTTTTAGATAACATGAATGAAAGTTACACGCTTCAAATTCAAATGTGAGAATAGTCATACATTTACCTGCTCCTCGTACTTGGCCATCTCTTGCTGTTTCTCCTGACGTACAGTCTCAAGAACTTTTAAGATTTCTCTGGAAGAAAAGAACTATCTTTCACCCCTGACTTCATTCAGCGGAAGCAGGAACTAAGTCTATTAGTATAGAAGAGATTCAAGGCAATGCAATAGAACATTTTTAGGCATGTAACTTGGGGCTAGATATCATACTCCAGCAGAAGTCAGAAATTTGAATGTAAATAACTCTAACAACTCCAGTGAGAACCCATTTTTGTGCCAGGGCAGGTTACTTTTCTTCAGAGTGCTCAATACCCCCTAACATATTACGTATGCATTTGTTTATTATCTGTCTCCTTTGGCTGGAATGCAAAATCTATGAGGACGAGGATGCTCTGTTCATTGTTTTACCTCTAAATGTTCTGGCATTTACCAGAACTGTACCTGCCTTGTTGGATATCACTTAATGTTTGAATGAATGACTAAATTAATCACCTGTCTCCCAACTAGATGTATACTCCTTGTTCACCAATGTATACCAGGGCCAAGAAAAGAATCTGTCTCATAGCAAGAGTACTATCCATCTGTTGAATACATAAATTCTTCTCATTTGAGTGATAATCAGTCTATTGACTGAGGCCCAGAGACTGACTGAGATTACCGAGGAAAAGAATTGAGAGAGGAAAGAAAGACAATGGCATTCATATTAAAGGGTCAGGAAGAAAAATGAGCAGCTAAAAAAAGGACAGAAATAAAAATCAGTCTCCACATTTCAATGATAAAAGTTAGAAGTCATTATATATATACATATATATACATATACACACGTATATATATACACACACACGCATATACACGCAATGTGATTTACTTATAGAAGACCCTGTGTTCGGACCTACCACTAAATGCTAGTCGTCTAAAAAGTGTTATAGCTAATTTTTGAATGCTTTGAAAAATTGTTTCTCTCCATAACAATTTATACAAAAGAAGCTTATGTTCATTTTGTAATACTTTTAAAACAATAACTTTTTACAGGGTATTAGCGATTTAAAAAAAAAAGATATAAAAAAGTGTCAATAAATCTAGTCAACTAACAGAAAAATAAATAGCACTCACTTAGAACTGTTTTCTTTATCTTCTTCAAACTGCAATGACAATTTGTTATTGCGTTCTTTTTCTGCCTCAAAAAGCTCCATCAAATTCTAAAAAACAACATTGTATTAGACTTTAAGTAACTGTTATTAGCAACATGTAGTTAGGCAGTCAACAAACCCATCAAGTACCTATTAAGTGACAGGCACTATGGAGCAGTATAGGAAGTTAGGGAGAAGTTTAAAACAGTCTTTGCCCTACACCCAAGGGAAGCAGCCAGACATCCAGGACAAATTCACCAATAACCAGTACTCTTCTTAACTTACTTTCAGATCGGATTTTAGAGTTTCGTTCTCTTTTTTGTAGTTTTGGAGGTTTTTTGAAAGTTGGTCAATTTCAAACTTCATTTCTTCTTGTAAGTTGTCATAGGAATCCTGTAGGCAGGCTTTTTGCTCAAGAAGCTTTTCATTTTCTAGTCTTTATCAGAAAAAGATTTTGACAATAGTAAATATAAACATTAAGTATACTTCTGCCAGCCAGATTATCTGCACTCCAATTTATCCAATCTACAGACCATTCCCAATTCACATAAACCTTGGCTTATGTAAAGCTCCTCATGGCCTTGTGTGAAATGTCAGTGACACACAAACATGTAAGGTGCCCTGGACCACAGAGGAGTCTAGTGGGGATAAAAGAAGACAGGCAGAACTGTTAGTCTGTAGCCATCTATGCCTCTACTTTCTCTGTTTCAATACCATGTGCTTAATTAATTGGTAAATTAGGATGATTAGACCATTTAGGGATTTCCAGAACTAAACTCTCATGTAAGCTAGGAAGTGGCTATTAGCAGATTTTCTAGAGGAAGTACTCACAGCCATATCACATTCACAGTATCACATTCAAAATGTCCAGGAGTAAATTATGGCCATAGATCCAGGAGACAGTAACAAACACACAAAATGGTTTTGTTAAGTTACATTACACAAAAGGTTAAAATTTGCAAGAAGAAAAAAACAGTAAAAAAAAAAAAAAAAAAACACCCTATTTACATTTTAGATTTATATTAGATGTAATGTTGATTTAATTTAGATTTAGATTACAACTTGGATTATTTTTGTTTCAAGATTGCCAGGGCTTGACCAACCAGCCAGCCTCTGGAGGGTTTCTGGGGACAATGGTAACAGCTATTGTTTTGGTCTACCTTGCACTGTCCCTTTTTCTGGGAAGAGCACACCTTCTCCCTGGAGCAGGCACATCACCTGTGTTGGGCCAATACCACCTCACACCCTTGGTAAGTGACTAGCCCAAGATAGGTAGGTGATTCAAGTCAATTCATATTTTCCCTGGGACTGATACATGGCTGTTCGGAGAGGATTTCTTCGCTTGTTATGCTGGGAAGCAGAATATGGGGCTGTCTCCTGCAGTCTGTTCCCTGTCACACAGAGGAAGGCCCTCAACAGTAGGAGGTAATAAGGACAACATGCAGTGGGAAGAAGAGCTGAAAGAAAGAGAGCACTGACAATATTATGTGAGACACAATCTAGTTTGTCCCTGAAACCAAACTTGCCCCTGGGCCTTCCCGATATTGTGAGCCAATAAATTACCTGTTCTTGTTTCATTAGTTTGAGCTGGGTTTACAGCACTAGCACTTTAAGGAGTTTTGGATTACAGGCCAGTCAGGTGCCTTAAAATCATAACAGAACAACTCTACCTGACATTATCTAGCTGAAGCTGTACGTGCATGTGTCTTTCCGAAAGTTGGTTGAGTTCTTTCTCCTGACTTTCTTTGAATGAACTATACTCCAATTTCACCGAAGATAGCTCCTTGTCCGCAGAATGAAGAACTACTCGAAGGTCATGCACCTCGCTTTTCAGAACTGAAAAACAAAAAAACAAATCCTCAGCAGGTTTCCTTGTAAGTATTTTTACAAAGTAGGCACATAAATTTGATAGGCACCCTTCCCATAATCAGCAGAACAAAGCAAAGACACCATCTTAAGTGAAGCTGTTAAACAACTAAGCAGTAGGCAGGAACACCGAGATTTCCGCTTTCCTCTGGTCCCTTGCTCGTGGTTTTTGTTACATTTCTATTTACAAAGAATCAACATCTGCCCCTTACTTGCAGGTTACTTGACTTTTCTAGATTTCTCCTGTAGAATGTGGATCAAAACTCTTTATATACAAGGAAAAAAAAAAACAACAACAATAGATTTGATATATTTTAAGTGACCTAATCTTACTTTTTGAAAATTCCTTAGAAATGTACCATGATTTTCTAACATAGGTTAAACAGTTCTGGTTTTCTAAGGAAACTCAACTGGAGATAATAACTTTCCCTTCAGATCACAAAGCTCCCAGTTGTTCAAACTTACAGTCATTCCTAGTTTCTGTGTCTCGAAGCTGCTTTTCAAGGTCATTCAACTGTGACAGATACTCCTGCTGCTGTTTGGCCCAATCAGTTCTTTCTGATAAGAAAAGCTTTGGGAAGGAAACAAATTTATTGGAAAAGGGATACTGGCATGTTAAGACACACTTCAAATCATTAACTTGTTTTGTTTTTAAAATTCAGTTTTAAGGTCTCTAAAACCCATTGCCATCAAGTTGATTCTGACTCAGCGACCCTATAGGACAGAGTAGAACTGCCCCATAGCGTTTCCAAGGAGCGGCTGGTGGGTTCGAACTGCCGACCTTTTGGTTAGCAACCATAGCTCTTAAACACTGTGCCACCAGGTCTCCAAACAGGGCTCCCATTAACTACTGTGAGGATGACCACTGTAAAGACCTGGACTGTCCACTTTGCTTACTTCCAAACAAACAGCAAGGAATCCATTGTACTATCAGCTAAGTCAACCAGAACTCAGTCTAAGGAATGTTTGTCTTATTATCAGAGCAGGTATGCTGAGTAACAAAGTAGAGACTAAATCGCAGATAAGCCGTGACTAAGGTTTTGTGGACCCATTTCCACCTGTAATACTCTTACTTGGAGGATGTTTCATACATTTTTTGAGAATGCAGTCTCGGTCTCACCTCTTGTATTTGTGTAGAATGATGTTCCAGTTTGTCAATTTGCTGCTGAAGCTTTACATTTTGATGCTCTTTTTCATCCAACATGACTTGAAGAGAACTCATTTGTTCCTGCAACACAAAACTTTCAGCTGTCAGAAATTCTTTCAATGGAATTCTCAAACATTCCACCATTTCTTCTGCATTACAAAATGAAGAAAGAAAACTAAAAACCTCACATGCACAAAGTGTCAAAGACCCATTTGGAGGCAGAAACACTCTCCAAAGCCTACACTACTGATTTCCCATAGTTCAGAACTACACCTGTGGTCTATCTAAGTGGATCATGTGAAACACAAAGAAATGATTAAAATTAAAACCCCGGACTAAATCACTGCACAATCTTGAGACTTCTAAGAAGCTTGCTCAGGGCTGCCAGGAGTGACCTTGCCAGGTAGGCCTCCATGCCCTTGAAAGGGCTAATTACTGGGATTTGGGGTGATCTGGCCCACTACAAGTTTTACTGGATAGTGGTAAACTTCTTTAAAAAAATTACCAAATCAACAGAATTGAGATAATCAAATTTCATGATATTTCAAATACCCCAAAAGTTGTCTGTAAATGTGATGTGATAAGATTCTATCAACTATTTTAACTTTTGTTAGTAGATACAGCATTGTACCATAAAAACTAGTTGTGGAATTTGAAACTAGGGGCAAACTGGTCATTTTACACATGAGAACACCGAAGTCCAAGGAGATCAGAGAGTGACTTGCTAAAGATTGCAAGGCAAATTAAAAGAATAAAAGTGGCTGACTTCCAAGCCAGGGACCTTTGCACACCCCACACTTAAAAAGACACGAATTTAATATTAAATAGATTTGAATACTGCAAATTACAGAGTTAAAATTATAGACAAAGGAAATTTGTTTAAATGAACATCCATCCACATATTTATTTCTCCTAAAACTAAACAGTACCTGCACCATTCTAAGCTCCTCTGAAACGGCCTCAAAAGCTTGTTCACTCATCTCAGGTGGGACTGGCTCATTGAAGATATCATTATCTAATTTACTACAATTTTGAGCAGCCACAGAGCCACAGCTCTCCATTTCTGAGCTTAATCTTGGAACTGGGCGAGATCGAAGTTGATAAACCTTGGTTGGTGTAGTTATAATCTGCAGTAAAAAATGATTATGGAAATCATTAGTAAAAATTAAAAAAAAATTTTTTTAATCCCCAGCATATTTAGCAATTTTGTGAACAGAATGGATAAAACTGAAATTCTATTTATCAAAAGAAAAAGTGTCCTTCAGAGGCAGCATAAAAACGCCAAATGGAAACAAATCTATCAATTCAATGCAGTCCCAAGCAAAACTAGTTAAGATTTCTTTTAATGAAACTTGATAGGCTGATTTCAAACTTCATCCAAAGAATAAATGTGCAAGAAGAGACAAGATAATAATAGAACAAACTAGGGAGACTTGCCTGGCCAATGTAAAAATACAGAAGGGTACAGTCACTAATACGTGCATTACTAGCACACAAAGAATCAAATAGAGCATTGGAAAAAATATAATGTCCAGAGATAGGTCCATTTATACACAGAAATTCAAAGTAGTGGGGAAAAAAATAGGCTATTAAAAAAAGTTAAGATTCCTACGTTAAGATTCACACCATTCAAATATAAATTAGCAGCTGGATTAAAAAGCACAACGTAAACAACAAAATTATATAAGTAGTAAAAGAAAATAGAATATATTGATGATCTTGGGATTATCTGGGCCTTTAAAAAGACATAACAGAAGTAACAAAAATAAACTAAATCTGGTTATATCAAAATTTTAAAACTTGTGTATAACAAAAGGCATCAAATGCAAAGATGAAAGATAAGGAACACAACAGGAGACTATAAGGACAGTATATGTAACAAAGAAAAGATTAATACATAAACACTCCTAGAAATCACGAGAAAACGATAAACAACTAAGAAAAAAAAGGGGGGCTCTTTTTTTCACTGAAAAGGATATACAAATAGATGATGAACTCACAAAAAGATGCACGACCTCACTACAAATGAGGGAAATGAGAATTAAAACCTTAACAAGATGGTACAGCCACTGTGGAAAACAGTTCAGCAGTTCCTCTAACAGTTAAACACAGATTTACCATATGACCCAGCAATTCCACTCCTAGGTATATATACCCCAAAGAATTGAAAGCAGGGGCTCAAACAAATGCTTCTTCATTAATGTTCATGGCAACATTAATTACAATACCCAAAAGGGAGAAACAATCCAAGTGTCCATCAGCAGACAAATAGATAAATGTGATATACCATACAATAAATATTACTCAGCCATAAAGAGAAATGAAGTTTTGACACATGCTACAACAAGGATGAGCTTTGAAAACATCATACCAAGCGAAATAAGTCAGACACAAAAGGACAATTATCGTATGATTACACTAATATGAGATGTCCAGAATAAGCAAATGCATAGGGACAGAAAGCAAATTAGAGGTTACCAGAAACTGAGAGGAGAGAAAATCAGCAGGTACTGCCCAATTAGTACAGAGCTTCTGTTTCTGGTGATAAAAAAGTTCTGGAAATAGCAGTGGGGTTACACAATGAGAATGTAATTAATGCCACTGCACTGTACACTTAAAAATGGTTAAAATGGCACTATGCCGGCAACTCAGGATGATGCTTAGAAATGAGTGCTCCCATACTGGGAAGGTACATGGTGCAGCCTCTTGGAGAGTCCTTCAGCAGGATCGGTTGAGATGTCCTAAACCACTTTTCCTTCGGAGAATTCACCCTGAAGAATGTTTACACTGGAAACCACCTAAACAAGCTATGGGTCGGCCAAACCATGGAAACCTAGGTTTAAAATGATGAGGTAAAGCTTGGGAATGTGGGAAGACCCAAGACATATCACTGAGTTTTAAAAAAGCATATTGCAGAATAACGTGTAGAATGATACTATTTATTTTTTAAAATAAAGCAAAACAATCCTACATACTTTCTCAGTTCATGTCCCTATACTGTACAAAAATGCTAAGAAAAAGAATTCCTGAATTAATAACAAACTATCTCTGGGGATGGGGGATGAAGGATTAGATTGGCCCCAGATTGGCAATGACACTCAAAAGGTTAAACTTCACTTGGTTAAACACACACACATGTACATCTTTTAAACAAGGAGAATGTATTAATAAAGTAGTTGTGCAATTAAAAATTAACAACAGCACAAAGTGATGTTGAAAATCTGAACAGACCCATAACAAGAGAAGAGACTGAAAAGGTAATAAAAAAAACTCCCAACAAAAAAACAATCCTGGCCCAGATGGCTTCACTGGAGAATTCTACCAAACATTCAGAGAAGGGCTTACACCAGTACTATTCAAAATATTTCAGAACATAGAAAAGGAAGTGACACTTCCAAATGCATTCTATGAAGCCAGCATAATCCTGATACCAAAACCAGGCAAAGACACCACAAAGAAAGAAAATTATATACCAATATCTCTCATGAATATAGATGCAAAAATTCTCAAAATATCAAGAATACTATAGGCTCAAAATTCTAGCCAAAAGTAACAGACACATGAAGAAATGCTCACGATCATTAGCCATTAGAGAAATGCAAATCAAAACTACAATGAGATACTGTCTCACCCCAACAAGGCTAGCATTAATCCAAAAAACACAAAATAACAAATGTTGGAGAGGTTGTGGAGAGGCTGGAACACTTATACACTGTTGGTGGG
>NW_004443937.1:23725735-23729509 GCF_000243295.1 Trichechus manatus latirostris | reverse complement strand
ACTAACTAGATAGTAGACAAGAATTATCTTAGGTGAAGGGAAGGACAGCACACACTACAGGGGAAGTCAGCACAACTGGACCAAACCAAAGCTAAGAAGTATCCTGAATACTACCAAACACTCCGAGGGACACAGTAGCAAGGGCGGAGGTCTGGGGACCATGCTTTCAGGGGACATCTAGGTCAACTGGCACAACAAAGTTTATTAAGAAAATGTTCTTTATCCTACTTTGGTGAGTGGCGTCTGGGGTCTTAAAAGCTAGCAAGTGACCATCTAAGATGCATCAACTGGTCCCAACCACCTGGAGTAAAGGAGAATGAAGAACACCAAAGACACAAGGAAAGTTTTAGCCCAAGAGATAGAAAGGGCCACATAAACCGGAGACTTCATCAGCTGAAACCAGAAGAACTAGAGGGTGCCTGGCTACCACCAATGACCGCCCTGACAGGGAATACAACAGAGTCCCTGATGGAGCAGGAGAAAAGTGGTGCGCAGAACTCAAATTCTAGTAAAAAGATCAAACTTAATGGTCTGACTGAGACTGGAGGAACCCCCAAAAGCATGGTCCCCAGACTCTCTATCAACCCAGCACTAAAACCATTCCCAAGGCCAACTCTTCAGACAAAGACTAGACTGGACTATGGGACATAAAATGATACTTGTGAAGAGTGTGCTTCTTAGCTCAAGTAGATACATGACTGAAAGGGCAGCTCCTGTCCGGAGGCGAGATGAAAAGGCAGAGAGGGTCAGGAACTGGTTGAATGGACCCGGGAAATCAGGGGTGGAAAGGAGGAATGTGTTGTCACAGTATAAGGACAGCAATTAGGGTCATATAACAATGTATGTATAAATTTCTGTATGACAGACTAACTTGAATTGTAAACTTTCACTTAAAGTACAACAATAAAATTAATTTTAAAAAAATCTAGGCAATAGAATTCAGCATCATACACCACGACCAAGTAGGATTTATACCAGGTATGTAAGAATGGTTCAACATTAGAAAATCAATCAACGTAATCCACAACATAAAAAAAAGGCAAGAATCACATGATCATCTCAACTGACACAGAAAAGGCATTCGACAAAGTCCAACACCCATTCCTGATAAAAACTCTTAATAATAAAATAGGTATAGAAGGGAAATTTCTCAACATAATAAAGGGCATCTATACAAAACCAACGGCCAACATCATTCTTAATGGAGACAGGCTGAAAACATCCCCTTGAGAACAGGAACAAGACAAGGATGCCCTTTATCACCACACCTATTTAACATTGTGCTGGAAGTTCTAGCTAGAGCAATAAAGTGCGAAAAAGAAATAAAGGGCATCCAAATCGTAATGAAGAAGTTAAACTGTCCCTATTTGCAGATGATACGATACTATACACAGAAAACCCAAAAGACTCCATGAGAAATTTACTGGGGATAACAGAAAGATTCAGCAGAGTAGCAGGATACAAGATAAATATACAAAAATCAGTTGGATTCCTATACACCAATAAACAGAATGACGAAAAGGAAATCAGGAAAACAATACCATTTATAGTAGCCCCTAAAAAATACTTAGAAATAAATCTAACCAGGGATATAAAAGACCTATATAAAGAAAACTACAAAACACTACTGCAAGAAACCCAAAGAGATCTAAATAAATGGAAAAACATACCATGCTCATGGATAAGTAGACTCAACATCGTGAAAATGACAATTATACCCAAAGCAATCTACAAATACAATGCAATCCCAATCCAAATACCAACAACATTCTTTAAAGAGATGGAAAAACTAATCATTAACTTTATATGGAAAGGGAAGAGGCCCTGGATAAGTAAAGCACTATTGAAGAACCTCAGAACCTATTATACAGCTATGGTAGTCAAAACAGCCTGGTACTGGTATGACGACAGATAGACTGACCAATGGAACAAAACTGAAAACCAGATGTAAATCCATCCATTCATGGTCACCTGGTCTTCGACAAGGGCCCAAAGTCCATCAAATGGGGAACAGACAGTCTTTTTAACAAATAGTGCTGGCAAAACTGGATGTCCATCTGTAAAAAAATGAAACAGGACCCATACCTCACACCATATACAAAAACTAATACAAAATGGATCAAAGACTTAAATATAAAACCAAAAACTATAAAGTTCATAAAAGAAAAAACAGGATCAATGCTAGAGGCCCTAATACACAGCTTAACGGGATACAAACCATAACCAACAACACACAGACTCCAGAAGATAAGCTAGATAACTGGGATCTTCTGAAAATTAAACACTTATGCTCATCAAAAGACTTCACCAAAAGAGTAAAAAGAAAATCTACACACTGGAAAAAAAAAATTGGACATTACAAATCCGACAAAGTTCTAATCCCTAAAATTTACAAGAAAACCCAACACCTCGACAACAAAAAGACAAATAATCCAATTAAAAAACGGGCAAAGGAAAGGAACAGACACTTCACCAAAGAAGACATTCAAGCGGTCAACTGACACATGAGGAAATGGTCGCAATCACGAGCCATTAAAGAAACGCAAATCAAAACCACAATGAGATACCATCTCACCCAGGCATTACTGGCACGATTAAAAAAAACTGGAAATAACAAATGTTGGAGAGGTTGCGGGGAGATCAGAACTCTTATACACTGCTGGTGGGAATGTAAAATGATACAACCATTCTGGAAAACGATATGGCACTTTCTTAGAAAGTTAGAAATAGAAATACCATATGATCCAGCAATCCCACACCTAGGAATATATCCTAGAGAAATAAGAGCCGTCACACAAATAGACATATGCACACCCATGTTAATGGCAGCATTGTTCACAATAGCAAAAAGAAGGAAACAACCTAGATGCCCATCAACAGATGGTATGTACTATGGTACATACACACAATGGAGTATCACACAACTATAAAGAACAATGATGAATCTGCAAAGCATCTCATAACATGGATGAATCTGGAGGGCATTATGCTGAGGGAAATAAGTCAATTACAAAAGGACAAATATTGTATGAGACTACTACTGTAAAAACTCATTAAAAGGTTTACACAAAAAGAAACAATTTTTGATGGTTACGAGGGAGGGGAGGGGTGGGGGGGGACACTAAACAGACAATAGATAAGTGGTAACTTTGGTAAAGGGTAAGACAGTACACAATACAGGGGAAACCAGCACAACTTGTACAAGGCAAGGTCACGGAAGCTCGACAGACACATCCAAACTCTCTAAGGGATCGAATTGTTGGGTGAGGGCTGTGGGGACCATGGTCTCAGGGAATATCTAGCTCAATTGGCATAACACAGTTTATAAAGAAAATGCTCTACATTCTACCTTAGTGAGTAGCGTCTGGGGTTTTAAAAGCCTGTGAGCAGCCATCTAAGATACTCCACTGGTCTCAACCCTTTAGGAGCAAGGGAGAATGAAGAAAACAAGATACAAGGGAAAGATCAGTCCAAAGGACTAATGGACCACAACTACCACGGCCTCCAGTAGGCTGAGCCCAGTACAACTAGATGGTGCCCGGCTACCACCACTGACTGCTCTGACAGGGATCACAACAGAGGGTACTGGACAGAGCTGGAGAAAAATGTAGAACAAAATTCTAACACACAAAAAAAGACCAGACTTACTGGCCTGACAGAGACTGGAGAAACCCCAAGAGTATGGCCCCCCGACACTTTTAGCTCAGTAATGAAGTCACTCCCGAGGTTCACCCTTCAGCCAAAGATTAGACAGGCCCATAAAACAAAATGAGA
>NW_004443937.1:23706356-23725635 GCF_000243295.1 Trichechus manatus latirostris | reverse complement strand
AAACAAAATGAGACTAAATGGGGCACAACAGCCCAGGGACAAGGACTAGAAGGCAGGAGGGGACAGGAAAGCTGGTAATAGGGAACCCAAGGTCGAGAAGGGAGAGTGTTGACATGTCGTGGGGTTGTTAATCAATGTCATAAAAGAATATGTGTACTAACTGTTTAATGAGAAACTATTTGTTCTGTAAACCTTCATCTAAAGTACAATTAAAAAAAAAAATTAAAAACAGCAACAAAAGATCTGAACTGCTATGCCAACCATGACAAACCTTTTAATCCCCTTAGTCCTGTTGCTCCCCTATAAACCAATGAGGTAGGACTAGAAAGCCAAAGTGCTTCAAGCTCTATAATTCTACTGTGCTAAGGTCCTGCACTGGAGCCCTCGTGACGCAGTGGTTAAGAGGTTGGCAGTTCGAATCCACCAGCTGCTCCTTGGAAATCCTATGGGGCAATTCTACTCTGTCTTATAGGGCCTCTATGAGTTGGAATCGACTCCACAGCAACAAGTTTGGTTTGGTTTTAAGGTGTTACAAACACAGGGTTATAAGATAATTTGCAATATTCTACAAGTATTTTAAAATAATTTCCTACACTAACATATTTTAAAGGCTACTTTTTAAAAAAAAAGCAGACAAAAAAAATTCTACCTTTCAAAGAAAAAAATTGCACTTTCCAGGTTAAGTCATGTTATATCCATAAAACAGATTTTTGAACAAAATGAAAAACCAAAAAAAAGGAGAGCACTTCTTTTCCCTCAGACGTGGGACTAACTCTAAAATATCTTTATACTTAGAGTAAGAAGACAAAAAAACAAAAACACACCCGAGGTGTAGAACAATGTGCATAATATGCTACCGCGTGTGTAAAAGAAGAAAGTAAGGAAATGAAGGAAAATAAAGCACGAGAAGACTTGGTAACACTGATTGCCTCCAAGAAGGGTCCTGGATGGCTAGAAGGACAGCAGAAGGAAAGACACTTGTCACTGTACTTCCTTTGCACCTTTAAAAATTTCTCATGTGGATAAAAAAAAATGAATAAAATTATTTTAAAAAGAAGTCTTCTACAAAAAACAGCCCTACTAAAAACAACCATTATAGATACATAAACTTCTAATGTTTTTAAAAAGTTTAAGATGCATAAGGAAGGTTTTTTTTTTTAACCCTCAGCGAATTTGGCACAAAAGCTAAAATTATCATCATCATCACCTTCCAGTGCTTTCCCTCTGCGTTTCCCCTTCTCCCTCCTCATTCTCAGATGCTCGCATATTTTTTCTTTTTGGAGGGCTATGGCTTTTAGGGAGAAAACCTTCTTGTTATTCCCAGTGTTACCTACAATCCTTCAGTGGTCTTTGTCTTTAGGATTCCTAATCTTCCACTGCAAGTTGAAGCACATGATACATGAGAGCAACAGCTGTCATTTACTGACATCAACTGCATGCCAGACATTGTATTAATGACCTCATGCAGCGCTCTAACAAACCTGCAATTAAATCATCCTCATCCGCAGTTTAGAGACAAGAAATACGAGGCTCAGAAGTCAAGAAACCCTGTCGAAGATTAGTGGCAGACTGGAATTTGAACCTAGGTCTGATTCTAAATGGTGCATTCTTTCCTACACCACCCTGCCCGTGGGGTACGTGTCAGAACACGAGAACCAGTGCCACCCCAGGGTTAACTGACTGGAAGGGATTCTACCTGGAGCTAGAGGAGAACCATGCACCCGTTCCATTATTAGCAGAACGAGATTGCACGGATTTAAGATGAATTATTGCTTCAGACTACCTACCTTAAGCGTCTCAGCATGAATTTTATTCAGCTGAGAAACTTCTTGCCGCTTGCAGACTTTGGTTGCTTCCAGAAGGTTTTCAAGATTAAAGTTCGCTTTTTGCAGAGACTGAAGCTCTGATTCCAATTCTAGCTGCTTTTTCCTAAAAGATATAATAAAGTTGAGTATTTCAGGTAATAAGTAATGTCATACATTTGTAGAGTACTTTATAATTTATAAGGAGCCCTGGTGGCACAGTGGTTAAGCGCTTGTTGGTGGTTCGAACCCACCAGCTGCTCCACGGGAGAAAAATGTAGCAGTCTGCTTCGGTGAAGATTACAGCCTTGGAAACCCTATGGAGCAGTTCTGCTCTGTCCCACAGGGTCTCTATGAGTCGGAATCAACTCAGCGGCAGCGGGTTGTAATTTATACTCTCATATAACTTTACAGTTGTATCTTTTAATCAGAGACATTCTTTCAGATTATTACCCTTATTTTCCAACTGGATAATATACAGCTTAGAGAAGTTGATGACTATTTAAGGCACACAACTAGTAAATAGTAGAGCTCAAATTTTAAAAGCCCAAATAATCCATAATGATGCCATACACGTTATTTTTAAAACAAACATTTCCTTAACTATATTTTATGACTGTTGCTGCTATTGTTAGGTGCTGTTAGGCTGTCAGGTGCAAGCTGATCTGAACTCATAGCGACCCCATATGACAGAGTAGAGATGCCTTAGAGGGTCTTCTAGGCTGTAATCTTTACAGAAGATCGTCAGGTCTTTCTCCTGCAGAGCTGCTGGGTGGGTTCGAACCACCAGCCTTTCAGTTAGTAGCTGAGTGCTAAACCATTGTGCCACAAAGGCTCCTTATATTTTACAATAGGATGAATTTTAGTTCTAATATGAATTATCTTTAATATTATTTATCTGTTTTCTTTTACACAATGAGCATCAAGTAAGAATATTAATAAACATATAATTTCTAAAACTCCTGATTTAGTTCACAACAACAGTGACTGAAATTAGGTAACCAGATGAAGAATGTACAATGTAAGTCCAATAGACACTCATCTCAACAGAAGCATCACTTAAAACATTCACATCATACAGCTCATTAAATGTATTACTAAAGAGCCAGAAGCAAGCCTTTTCTCTTCAGGTCAAAACAAAAATTAGTTGCTAATGTGGGGGTTTAATATTTAAAGTGAAGTGTCTAATTAAATCACCAATGTTAAACACTAAAGTGAACCAGCATTAAAAGATACTAAAATAGGTAAGCATGTATGTATATTTACACTTTACCTCGTTAGTTCTTTGAATTCTTCATATTCTTGCTTTGAATTATTCAGCTCTGTCTGAATTTGTAGGAGTTGTGCTTTTAACTTCTCAGTGTTTGCCAATGAGCATGGCTCTTTTGGAGCTTTAGGAGAGAAACCTTGCTGACCTGATAAGAAGGAAACCACCTCAGTCTTTGAAATGACAAAAAATAACAGAACACATTTTCTAAGTGCTTTGTCAGGTGTCAATCTGAGGCACAAGGTGGAAAAAGAAGAGAAATGGGTTAGAAGGTGGGCTCTATACCACAAGAGCCTGTAATTCAGCAGGAGACACAGGACTCAACATCAAAGAGTATTAGAAGTTGCATTTAAGAAGCTGAGAGGCCACAGGATGGAGGAGCATATTTAAGGCAATGCTTTTTCCAGCTGGAGAAGGTGCAAACAATGAGTGAAGCAACATGCATAATGCTGGATGGAGAAACATCAACAGTTGAACTTTGCAGCAATTAATAGTAAAAGCTAATGTTAACAGTCTATGGATTATTTAGAAAAGGAAACAAACAGCAAAGGCAGCAAGGTGAAAGAACTTATCATCTACTAGGTGGTGGTTGTTGTTAGGTGCCGTCAAGTCAGTTCAAACTAACAGCAACCCTAAGCACAGCAGAACTAAACATTGCCTGGTCCTGCGCCATCCTCATAATCATTGCTACTATGTTTGAACCCATTGTTGCAGCCACTGTGTCAATCCATCTCATCGAGGGTCTTCTTTTTCGCTGATGCTCTACTTTACCAAGTATGATGCCCTTCTCCAGGGACTGGTCCCTCCTGATAGCATGTCCAAAGTACATGAGACGAAGTCTCACCAACCTCGCTTCCAAGGAAGGAGCACCCTGGCTGTACTTCTTCCAAGACAGACTTAGCCTTTCTCTTGGCAGTCCATCGTATATTCAATATTCTTCTCCAACGCCATAATTCAAAGGCATGAGTTCTTCTTCAGTCTTCCTTATTCACTGTCCAGCTTTCACATGCATACGAGGCGACTGAAAATATCATGGCTTGGGTCAGACGCACCTTAGTCCTCAAAGTGACATCTTTGCTTTTGAAGACTATAGAGGTCTTTTGCAGCAGATTTGCCCAATGCAATACATCATCTGATTTCTTGACTGCTTCTTCCATTGGCATTGATTGTAGATCCAAGTAAAATGAAATCCTTGACAACTTCAATATTTTCCCCATTTATCATGATGTTGCTTATTGGTCCAGTTGTGAGGATTTTCGTTTTCTTTATGTTGAGGTGTAATCCATACTGAAGGCTGTAGTCTTTGATCCAAGTCCTCTTCACTTTCAGCACGCGAGGTTGTGTCATCTTCATATCGTAGGTTGTTAATGAAGTCTTCCACTAATCTTGATGCCCCATTCTTCTTCATATAGTCCAGCTTCTTGGATTATTTTCTCAGCATACGGACTGAGTAAGTATGGTGAAAGGATACAACCCTGACGCACACTTTTCCGATTTTGAAGCACACAGTATTCCCTTGTTCTGTTCGAATGACTGCCTCTTAGTCTATGGACAGGTTCCACATAAGCACAATTAAGTGTGCTGGAATTCCTATTCTTCCCCAGTCATATTTTGAGTGACTTCCAACCTGAGGGGCTCATCTTCTGACACTATAACAGACAATGTCCCGCTGCTATTCATAAGGTTTTCACTGGCCAATTTTTTCAGAAGTAGACTGCCAGGTCTATCTTCCTAGTCTGTCTTAGTCTGGAAGCTCCACTGAAACCTGTCTACCTAGGGTGACCCTGATGGTATTTGACATACTGGTGGCATAGCTTCCAGCATCACAGCAACACACAAGCCACCAGAGCATCACAAACTGACAGATGCATGGTAGATTTACCAGGTAGAAAATACTAATTTTCAGAAATTGCTTAGAAGACTGAATACACTGAAGAGAGCCTACTGAGTTTCAGTGTGGGAAAATATCAGGTAAGAGTGCTTTAGAGAATGATGGATGTTTACAAGCTAATGGGGCCTAGAAATTCCCATTAGCATCTGTTGAAAGCAGTAAGTCAAGGTAGTATTGAGGCCACAGTGGCCAATGACACAGAACACTGTAGGGAAGAACAGCTGAAATAATACAGAAAACATGATCCTAACTTTGTGTTTAAAATCTTAGTCTCTCCCCAACCTCAATACCGTGAATTTATTAAGCCGTAACAGCACGAATGAAGGCTTGGAGAAGAAAATTTAAAAAGCAAAAAAACAAATACATTTCTTTATGAGGGCAGATCAGAGAGATTAGGCTTTTGGAAAGGCAGTGATGGTCACACAACATGGTGAATGTAATTAACGCCACTGAAGTGCACACTTAAAAATTATTAAAATGGCCATTTTTTTGTCATATGTATTTTATCACAATAAAAAAAAAATTAAGGGGAAAAACTGATCAGGACTTTCTCAGTTTCAACCTAAAACAACAACAACAAAAACAAAGGCAGAGACAGGGTGTGATAAAAGACCGTGACAATGTTAACTCTAATAGGGCAAATACAGACTCTGCTACCAAATCCCAGGGGATTAACACTTACAGCTGTCAAGCCTGTAAGTTAGATTTAGGACTGACTATGTCACTTTTCCGAGAGTAAAAGTAAATTGATGGAAATAACATGTAACAGAGTGTATGCTGGCAAGTATGACCGGCAATCACGACATCAGGACCAAGACATTGCTGGGTGGATCAGGAGTCTGACCTGCCTGGTGTCGCTTACAGTGAACGGAATTTAACCAGGCTGATAAGCACTTCAACTCTGCATTTACTCATGGTGTGATTAGTTAAGCTTTAGAAATACTTTAGAAAATTCCATTTAATAAAAAAATAGAAGTATTATCTGAAGAAATCTTTTCTCAATAAAACAGAAATTTGAAATATAATGGGTACTTCCTTGCTCTATCAGCCTACATAATTTACTACTGTGATTTTTTTTTTTTTTTTAAAGTTTAGAAAATGTCTCTTGATAACATAAAAGAATAACACGTACATAAGATGTTGGCAGATCAGGTCTGGAGGCTAAAACGAAGACCCCAATTATAAGGCACAAACATGCTTTAAAAGGGCCTCCCTTACAAGGTATTTATACACTCATCCCTCACCTTTGTCATTTTTTTCTGCGTCACATACTTCAGAGAAAGCTTTTTCTAGTTTTGCAATGGTCTGGGCGTCCATTTCTTGGGCTTTTTTCACAGGCTGTAATAATCTCAGTCTTCTATTCTCCTCCCTGAGGGAATGATTTTCCATAGCATACTTTGCAACTCTGGGGTGGTGCTCGATCTGTGACAGAAGAATTACAGACATGACATATTTATATACATTTTCTTAACGAACAAGGCTTTCCAAAAAGCCAACCACTGTGGAAAGTTAACTTGGCATTTGTGATCCGACTGAAATGTTCATGTAACAACTCTGTCATTCTACATCTGATTCTACAACTTCTACCCAGGGGCCCGAGGAGATAAGCACAAGGGTGTGCACTGTAGCTGACTCTTCATGCAAAGAAATATACGGTGGGTGTGGGGGGAGAGAAGAAGGAAACTCTGACAACCAAGTTTGAACACCCTCCAAGATACAATACTAAATGAAAATGGCAAGGTGCAGAAAAGTACATATGGTGCACTGTCTTTTGTGAAAAAAGGAATAAATCTATACAAATAGTTTGAATATACATTTAAAAAAAAAACCTCTGGAAAGATACACAAAAAATTGATAACAGATTATCTTTGCTTTCTAACCATGGGCCTGTTATTTACCCATCCATCCTCCCCAGGGAAAAAGAAAAACAAAAAAACTTTGAAGGGCTCAACTCTAAAGAGACTGACCATTCAGATAACCACAACTGCCCACTAGGGTAAAATTATGCTTGGCCTGCTGCGGTTGAGTTCTATCGCAGCAGCAACACCACACCTTCCTACCTTTTCCCTTCAGGTGTCCTATTTTGGAAAGGGGGAAAAGGAAATATACAATCATACTGTCAGTTCAATTAAAATAATTTTCATTGTACAAAATTAGAAGAATTCAGTGACAAATTAACATTTCCTCTGAATTTCTTTTTAAATGCCATGTACTCACTTGTTCTCGCAGAGTTTGAATCTCATCTCTTAACTCTGAGAGCAAACGATCCTGCTCCTCAGGCAGAAAGCTTCCCCGAGATTCCTTGTGGAGCTTCTCCAGCCGCATTATTTGATCTTCTCGAAATTTCACAATCATTTTATTAGATTGAATAAATTTTTCCTTTTTGATGGTGAGGTCTTCTAATTGGGTAACTTTTTCTATCAGGGCCTTAAGAAAGTCACAATTTGGTTAAACAAGAAAAATAATTCAGCTTCCTCAAATTTTCATAAACCCACAAATAAACACTAACTGCACATTTAATCTTTTGTTTTTATTTTTTTTTTTGATAGTATTTTACGGTGTGTTTGGTGAAGGTTTATACAGCAGTTTAGGTTCCCATTCAACAATTTCTACACAAGTTGTTCAGTGACATTGGTAATATTCTTTACAATGTGTGAACATTCCCCATTTGCATTCTGGTTGTTCTGTTTCCATTAATCTAGTTTCCCTGCCCCCTTACATTCTCACCTTTGTTTTAAAGTAATTGTTGACCATTTGGCTACATATGAGTGATTTTTTTAATTCACATTTAATCTTAAAGGCGAAATTAGATTTTTCACAGCCTTCCTTTATTTACTTGGTGCCATTTACTTCATTTAGTAAGGCAATAATAACCACACAGTAAAATCCTGAACTATCTCAAATCCCCATTATACCAAATTCAGTTTCCTACCTTCCTTTCCTGTTCAGATTTCTTAAAGAATAACATTGCCTCTCGGAAATACTTCACATAATTAGTCTTCTCTTGGTTTGTAATTGATCCAGTAAGGAAGAAAGGAAAAAAGGGGAAAAAAGGGTTTATTTCTCAAAATTTTAAAACCAAAAGATAAACTAAAACAGGCAGCCTTTGATGGACTGCTCTCAACTAACCTAAAAGAACCAGATGGACATCACAGGATTATAGATTCAAATTAACCCATTCTACATATTATTCTTTAACAAAAAATAAGTTTCTTTATTTAGTAAATGTATACAGATTACATACAGTTATGACAGAATCTTAGAAGTGGCTCTAAATAAATTGAGTCTCGTTGGGTTGTGTGCCTATCTTTCTTGAGATCTAATTCACTCTCATGGTTTTATGGATTTCATATTAACTCATGCTACACATTAGCTATTCTTTGAATAAAAATTAAATCTCTCTTATCCTATTTTGCAAACATAAATAGATTATATACAGTATGACAGAATCTTAGAAGTGGATCTAAACAGAATTTATTAGTATCTCTTTTTAGCACAAATTACGGATGAATTATTCAAAATTATTTCAATTCCCTCTTCCCACCATATCTCACAGAACTCAGTGCCTCTGGTATGTGTGTCTGACTACAGACAAAGTACCATGTTCCTGTGCAGGTGAAATAAGCAGAAAGGGATAAATATGGGCAGATACTTGTGGAAAATCCTGGGTAGTATTATCATGTTGTGCCAATCTATCATCAAGGGTTCTCATACTAGTATTAGCACGTGGCCTTCCCAGGATAAAGGACATGGTGCTCATCTTACCTCTGGTCAGAAAGCTCTCTGGTAGTACCTGCCCTGAAGTAAACTGGGCCAGTTGTTCTTTGAGTCTCTTCACTTCAGCTTGCAGCTGGCTCACATTTCCTTGGGTGTCTTCATTTACCACTGCCTGTTTAAGAATTTTTAAGGAAGCGTTGGAAGAATGTTCTTTGAATTGTACAGTCCTATGTTTACATTTGTTTGTCTGATGTGGAGTGAGGAACACCAAAGGAAGCTGCACTTCCATCTCACCAGCAGTCCAAAGGCCACCGGAATCACAGTGCGCTGGCGTGGGAAGGAAGCTTCCCTTCTCTGTGCCTTCACACGTACGGCCAGAGAGAGACCAGTGCCAGCCAGCTCTCTGCCCCCTCACTACTCCTCCCCTCAGCTCCCACTTACCTTCCACCTCTGCTGACCAGCCCTGGGTGCTGTTGGACTGGATCACCCTTGGGCTCTAGGTATGTTCACCTAACACTTCCTTCTCCCAAAGGACAGCTTCTCTGTCCCAGAGAAGAGTACACCCCTCCATGGGTGCATCGTCCCGTCCTAGCACACAGTGGTGAAGGAGCCTAGCCTATAAGAGCGTGATGACCTGCAGGGCTGGCCTGAAGTCCATCAGCTTGGCAGAAACAACCCTTCTCAGAGGAATCCAACCCTGTATCTCTTAACAGCCCTCCTGGAAGGATAAGGTGGCTTGACAGCTCCATCTGGTTTTCACCACACTAAATATCATCTTCAGTTTTCTTAAAGAAATGCCTCATTTGAGACAAGTTCTAAAAGGCCATGACACCTACAGGGTGACCACAAGGGCCAATAGCTGAGCACCACCCAGGTTAAACGTACTCAGTTCTGAAACACCTGACACTCAATGAGGGAAGAAACCTGCTGGCAGCCCCAAGGTCCCCTGAGTTCTTGTCGTAGGCTCGTCTGCCCATTGGGAGAGATTTAAATAGCTCATCTTTAAACAAGTCCCAGAGAGCCTGGCCCCTAGCAATGAGACAGTTCCCACTGCTAGGCTGCAGCAGGGGGACTTACCATAGATAGTGACTAGTATAAGGATCCTAGCTTTGCTGTTTTGTGTGTTAATAAGCTATTTTCAGTTGCTTCCAATTCTTATGGCCAGCCGCATTATGAGGCATGCCTGTACATTTTGACATCAGTATCACATTGGTGACATCATAATTCTAATTGTCACTGCAGGTCTCCACTCTCCAAAGGCTTCCAGTAAGTCCCAGAAGTAGGGACAGAAAGCTCTAGTCATTTTTTCTCTTCATATTACAAATCCCTCACTACGGATTATACTCTAAGAAAATAAGATGAATGACTTTTCTGATTTACCTAGGTGTGGCCCCAAAAAGACGTTTAATTTAAAAAAAAAAGAAAGAAAAGAAACAAAACCTACAAGTTGATCCCCATATCCATGGATTCCATATTTGCAAATTTGCCTACTTTCTAAAGTTTATCTGTAACCCCAAAATCAATACTTGCAATGCTTTTGTGGTCATTTACGGGCATGCACAGAGTGGCAAAAAATTTGAGTCACTCAAGGCACACATTCTCAGCTGAGGTCGAAGAAGGCAACACTCTAGCTTTTTGTTCCAATTCCCAAACTATAAACAAATGTCCTTTTCACTGTCTCTTTAGTACCACATCTTTCGCATTTTTGTGCTTTATGTCAGTTATATAAAATGGCCCTCAAGCATAGTGCTGAAGTGTTGTCTCGTGTTCCTAAGTGCAAGGCTGTGTGATGTGCCTTACAGAGAAAATATGTGTGTTAGATAAGCTTTGTTCAGGCATGAGCTATAGTGCTGTTTTCGAGAGTTGAAAGTTATTGAATTAACAATACATATTTAAAAAGTATCTTTAAACAGAAACACACAGAAAACAAGGTAATATATGATTTGTTGTTGTTAGTTTCCGGCTCTGACTCATGGAGACTTTATGTATGACTGAATGAAACACTGCCCAGTCCTCCGTCACCCTTATGATCACTGGCATCTTTAAGTCCATTGTTCTGGTTATATGTCAAACCATCTCATTGAGGGTTTCCCTCGTTTTCGCTGACCTTCTACTTTACCAACCATGATGTATGCATACATTGATAGGTTGAAGAAAATGTTGTTAGCAGAGGCTCATAGAAACCAACCCTGTATTTCTCCTAGGAGCAACGGCTTAGCATTCACTATTTCAGTGTTCGCGGCAACTTTATAGAACATAAGTAACACAAATAATGAGAATCAACTATACTTCCCTTGAATGTTGTATGTGACTACCTCAGGGGTTGAGGGGACTGTTCTAGCTGAAGGTGAAGGGGCAACATGGACCTTTTCACTCTCACCATAATTAGATGATCAGATGATCTTGGCACTTACTTTTGAGATAAGAATGACCAATTTTCCCCTTCTAAGGAGAGAGGAAATTAATCAGCCAATTTATGGCACTAGGATTCTTTTATCTGGAACCAGAGAGGTCTCCAACCTCTTCAAAGCAAGTGGTGAACTCCTTGGTCCTTTGACAGTCTATACCAGGGCTTGGCAAACTACGCCCATGGGTCAAACCCAGCCCACTGCCTGTTTCTGTAAGTAAAGTTTGGTTGGAACACAGCCACGCCCATTTGTTTACACAATATTTATGGCTGCTTTCCGCATTAGAAAGCAAAGCTGAGTAGTTAGGACAGAGACCAAATGGTCCAAGAAGTCTACAAGAAAAGTTTGCCAACCTCTGGTGTATACCAACATCAGGAAGCTTCTTGTATATAAAGTAAAACGTGGAATCCTTGGAGTCACAGACAACTTGAAAGACAAAGTTGTCAATGTTATCAAATCATTTTCATAGTGGACCACCCCCCAACAGACAGACAGACAGACACACATATACACACACACACACACACAGACAGACACACACACACAGACGTCTGCTAGCATGGTTTAGGCAAGTAAGTTTAGTCTCCAGACCAATTACAAAGGAAAAACTAGTTTTTCTCTTAAGAAAAACTAGCGAAACAATAACACCCATAAGATCTAACCTGGGTCTCCAATCACACTCATGATACAGAGGCCTGCTACATGAAATGGCTGTATGAAAAAAAAGATGGAAATCTTGAAGTTAAGATAAGCTTTCATAGAGAAATAAAAAAAAGTAAGGTTAATATTAGGGTAATCAGAGAAACAGGATGCTGCAAGTGTAAATATTTTTCTAGTTTGTTTAATAAAGCGTGCTCAGAAGAATTTTTACCTTGTTTTTAATCAGCTTGGCTCTTTGAGCAAAATTAAGCGTTGATAGGGTTTCCCCAAAACACCTGGATCCAGGATGAACATTAGCAATTATGGCTGTTTTGGCATTACCTCCAAGGGAATCCTGTTTAATGACATGAATGGTGCACATTTTCAGGTGAGAAATCACAAGGCCTTTCTAAGGCAAAGGGTAACATACATTCTTGCCAGGAAGGCTGAGAGATTGTCCCACTATCTGCCATAGTGAGCATAATCAAAACAAAGAGCCCCGGAACCCGCTGATCTACTTTACCCGCAGTAAGAAGGTGAGTTTGGAGTCTCTGTAGCAAACGTGCCTCTGTTTCCCGTTGCCCACATCAACAAGCGCAGTAATCACTTGGCCCAGGCAGCTCAACGATCGGTTTATATTACCTGCTTCCTGAGGTGTTGGGGAAAAACAAAAAAAGTTAGGTACACTGGTTACTTTTTGGTATTCTGAATTAAAGTAGTTCAAGGAGGGGTGACAGCTCTGGATGGAAAGACAAGGCAGGGACAATATTAGTTAAGGATAACTAATTTTTCAACAAAAAGATGTGCTCAGCTATCAGTTACCCTGCTCCAATTTGATAGACACTGCAATTTAGTGTTCAAAGACAAGCACAAAAAATCATGTGAAGGAAAAAAATTACATCAGTTCCCCTCATGACTGTAACAATCCAAAAACTGATCTATAGGTAAGGGAAAAGACCAGAGGAAAAAAGTTGGGGTGGTACATTAATAGGCATATTTTCCAATCCTTGTGTTAAATGTTTGCTATATTATAAAAAATATGCATTGCTGTCAAGTCAATTCTGACTCATAGCGACCCTACAGGACAGAGCAGAAGTGCCCCATAGGGTTTCCAAGGAGCAGCTGATGTATTCGAACTGCTGGCCTTTCTGGTTAGCAGCTGAGCTCTTAACCACTGCGATACATTATAGGGATGTGATAACTAATAACCTACCTTTCAGCCCCTCAAAGCCACTGACGAACTTATTACAAACAAAATTCAAATTCTATAAAGTATAATAAAACCTAAGCCTTGTGATTTCCTGTTCATTCTCTTCCTGTATCATGAAGAGGGCACAGAAAGAGGACAGGGAAAGGAAAATAATTTGAGGATGTTCCTCAATGGACAAGTATTCCTCTCACTGCCCTTTACAAATTTCCTACTAATGATTTTGGAGGCTGTTGGAGTCAGCTCAGACTTGTGGCAACCGCATGCGTGCCACAGTAAAACTGTGCTCCCCAGCATTTTCAATGGCTGATTTTTCAGAAGTAGATCACCAGGCTTTCTTCTAAGGTACCTCTGAGTGGACTTGAACCTTCAACCCTTCAGTTAACAGCTAAATGCATTAATCGTTTTTATCACCCAGGGACTCCTAAAGTATAATAATACATTGGGTTGAGAAGACATGAAAAATATTTGGGCTAAGTAATCATATTGGATTTTTACTGTAGATAGCATACTTCAGTATCTGCATCTGCAATGGTGGAAGTATAGGCAAAAAAAAGAAAAAGAATGAAAAGTATAAAGCAAGATGTACTAAATTCAGAGTTGCTACTATTCATTATCACTGAATAAATGAGAAAGGCGGTATAGTACCATGGCTGAGAGCACTGTTCGTGGAGCTAGACTACATCAGCTTGAATCTGAGCTTATTAGCTGTGTGACCCTGGATAACTGACTTCTGTTTCTTTAACCTTAAAATAAAAAGGATAATAGTACCTATTTCCCAGAGTTGTTGGGAAAGTTAAAGGAGTTAATATATATGCAGCACACTTGGAACAGTGCTGGCATGTGTGCTATTATAAGTGTATGCTATTATTATTATGTGTCAATAGAAACACAAGCCTTAAATTGCCTGAAACTGCTGAGAGCTTAAAGGCTCAAATCCTCACTTATAATGCAGTAAGATCTTTCCTCCACCATTCCCAACTCTCCTCCCCTAGCCCACATACATCCTATAGAATCCACATGTATTTTATTGACAACATGTACTGCAGTCTTATAACACATGCAGAACCTCTGATTCCACTGCTGACACCTTAGCCTAGGACTAGGCCCTTAACCCTTCACACCTGAAATATTCAACAGCCTAACTTGTCTCCTTTCTCTTCAGGCTCTCCCCTCTTGAATCTAGCATTGGAGGTCCAGATGGCTAAGTTTTTATAATTCTTCATGAAATCACTCATCTACTCAAAACTTTTAAGGGTTTCCTAGTATCAGTTGAGTGCAAACTTGGCCTGGCACTCCTGGTCCTCAATGATCTGGGTCTACCTGCTTACCTAACCCTAACCCAGCCACTGGGTCCATGCTGAAATGTCCTACTTGCTTTGCAACCACAATGACCCTTGAGATGTCCGCCTGCCAAGCATGTAGTCTCTGCTCCTCTCTGCCTCCCCAAATCTTCTTCCCTTTGAGACTCAAGAACTACTTCTTTTCTAGCCTTCCCCCAAGCAGTTCACGTCACACGCTTCTTCCTCAGACCTCTGCGGCAACTTACACCATTAACCCGCTGGTATGAATTCAAACACTCCTGCTTCTGACAGACTTGTCCTATTCCATGTATGTTTACTGTCTCCACCCCACAACAAAATCTGTTTCATTCAGATGGAAGCAATTTCTTATTTCTTTGTAGCCCACACAACACTTTGTTTGGAACTGACTTCTAGTAAGAATTCACACACAAGTTGAAGACCATAATTTCACTGTTACCTTCAATCTCATCCCTTCTGCATGGGTATCTTTTTGCCTTTCAGAGCCTGCTAAATCCACCATGTTGAGGAGGGAGGTCCGGATGTTCACAGTCTCATTTATCTTCTCCATTGACTCTATTGTAATTGTGAAGACTGCATGAGACCTAGAGGATTCTCTATTCATTGATGTCGACGCCACACGTCTGTTTCTCCATCCTCCAGACAATACCTAGGCAAAATGAAAATATGTGAAAAGAAGCAACAGTAAGTACATTTAAGAAAAACTTAAGACATAAAATAAGCACCAGAGAATCATTCATTTTAATAAGAAAAATACTGGCATATAGCTAATTATCTGCTTAAACAATATTTACACAAAGGATATCTCCCCTCTAAAATAGGGGTGGGCAACGTATGGCCTTGCCACTGTTATCTAGCTCACTAAGTGAAATTATAGTATCACAAGTGGTACAGAACAGCCAACAAAATTATCAGTAGGAAATCTGTAAAAAGTAGTGAGAAGGAATACTGGCCCACCGGGGAACATTCTCAAATTATTATGGGGAGAGAATGAACAAGAAATCAGAAGGCTGATGATCTAGAACTGGTTTTGCCACTCTCTGTTTGTATTAACTTAATGCAAATCACAAAATCTCTTTGAATGTCTTTCCTTGTATAGACAATAAGAAAGTTGGACAAGATAAATCTCTACATTACCTTGAAAGCCAAAGTTTTGTCAGCAATTTTGGCCTTCAAAGAATTGTTTTTTTCCTTCCCTATTCCCTATGAAACCACGAAGGTTCAGACTGCAGTTTCTCGAATCAGATGAACCTAAGTTCAAACCCTGGTTCCATCATTTATGAGCTGCATGGTCTGGAGCCAGTTTAACCTTTTCAAGGATCAGTCCCCATATTTGTAAAATGGGAATGTGGGTACTTATCCCATAGGGCAAAACATCTCAAACTTTAATGTGCATATGAATCACCTGAGGATCTTCTTAAAATGCAGATTCTGATTCAGTAGGGCTGAGGAGGCTCTCAGAGTTGGCATTTCTAACAAGCTCCCTGTCTTAGTCACCTAGTGCTGCTATAACAAAAATACTACAAGTGGATGGCTTTAACAAAGAGAAATTTATCGTCTCCCAGTCTAGGAGGCGAAGTTCGAATCCAGGGCGCCAGCTCCAGAGGAAGTCTTTCTCTCTTTGTTGGCTCTGGGGGAAGGTGCTTGTCATCAATCTTCCCCTGTCGAGGAGTTTCTCAGTGCAGGGACCCTGGGTCCAAAGGACGCACTACTCTCCTGGCTCTTGTTTCTTGGTGGTATGAGGTCCCCATGTCTCTCTGCTCACTTCTCTCTTTTGTATCTCAAAAGAGATTGACTTAAGACATAACCTAATTCTTGTAGACTAACTCATGCCTCATTAACATAACTGTCACTAATCCCACCTCATTAACATCATACAGGTCGGATTTACAACACATAGGAAAATCACATCAGATGACAAAATGGTGGACAATCAGATAATGCTGGGAATCATGGCCTAGCCAAGTTTACACAATTTTTGGGGGTACACAATGCAATCCCTAACATTCCACCCTTTGGCACCCCAAAATTCATGTCCTTGCCACATGTTAAATACATTTACCCTATCATATCATGGCGAAAAGTCTCAAATCATCTCCAAATCCAAAATCCAAAAATTCCTCTTCATCTGTGAAATCTAGAATATAAGTTATCTGCTTCTCAAGTACAATGGTGGAACAGGCACAAGCTAGACATTTCTACTATAAATGGGAGAAACTGGAGGGAACAAAGGGATAACAGGCACCAAGCAAGTCAGCAGAACACATTACATTAGCCCTCAATATAATTAGCCCTGAAAATAATCCTCTGTTCTCTGAGACAATTTACACAATGGCCCTGCCCTCCAGACTCTAAGTATTGGTCACACTCTCCAGATTCTACGTGGAGGCCCCTTGGCCCTGGCCATCAGCTCCGCCTTCCAGGCCCACTGGAACGGCAACTCTGCTCCCTTGAATTTGGGCGACCCCGTTCTTCTTGTCCATCTGAGTGGTGACTCCACCCTTTGAGACCTCAGAAGTCTTGGCTCTACACTTTTTGAGACTGAGGCAACTCTGCTTTCGGTGTTCCTTGTCTCTTCGACTTCTGCTTCTTGGTTCCTTGGCCTCTTGGCCTCTGGGCCTCACCACCCGCGTCTGCCCTGCTGGGGCAAGTGTTCCAAAGCCCTGTAGCTCCACCGATAAGTGCCTGTAGGCACCCTACTCCACCAGTAAACTTCTGCCGGAAGGCACTGAGCTCTCTTGTTCTATGGATCAGCAAGCCTAGATCTAGTGATAAATGCTCAAAGGCACCCCACTCCACCAGGAAACCTCCTGCCAAAGGTACTCAGCTCTCTCGCTCCGTGGGTCTGTTCCAGCACTGTTTCGCGCTGGTCTCCTGGTTCTGCTGCTGCCATTTCTCTTCATCTGCATTGTCTCCAGCATAACAGTTCTCCTCACTTTCTTCTGAGTCGTCACCAGAATTGTCTTTGATGTCCATAATTCCAACAACAGTCTCTTCGAGGCAATCTAGGCTTTTACTACTAGGCACTTTACAACTCTTCCAGCCTCTATCCGTTCACCATTTCAAAATCACTTCCACATTTTAGGTATCTGTTAGAGCAGCACCTCACTCTCGGTACCAAATTCTCTCTTAGTTATGTAATGATGCTATAACAGAAATACTACAAGTGATGCCTTTAACAAAGAGAAATTTATTCTCTCACAGTCTAGGAGGCTAGAAGTCCAAATTCAGGGCACCAGCCACAGGGGATGGCTTTCTCTCTCTGGGCTCTAGGGAAAAGTCCTTGTCATCCATCTTCCTCCTGGTCTAGGAGCTTCTCAGCACAGGGACCCTGGATCCAAAGGATGTGTTATTATCCTGGCTCTTGTTTCTTGGTGGTATGAGCTCCTCATGTCTCTCTGCTTGCTTCTCTCTTTTATATCTCAAAAGAGATTGACTTAAGACACAACTTGATCTTGTAGATTGAGTCCTGCCTCATTAACATAACTACTGCTAATTCCACCTCATTAACATCATAGAGGTAGGATTTACAACACATAGGAATATCACACCAGATGACAAAATGGTGGACAATCACATGATGCTGGGAATCATGACATAGCCAAGTTTACACACATTTTGGGGGGACACAATTCAATCCATAACACTACCAGATGATGCTGATGGTGTGAGGTCCACATTCTGAGCACCAAAACGAAACCAAACTCATTGCCGTTGAGTCTATTCCAACTCATAGTGAACCTACTGGACAGAGTAGAACTGCCCCATAAGGTTTCCAAGGAGCAGCTGGTGGATTTGAATTGCTGACCTTTTGGTTACCAGCAGAACTCTTAACCACAGTGCCACCAGGGTTCCACATTTTGAGTTTTGAGGTCATAATATGTATATGTAAAAGGGGTAATTAAAAACTACACCTCAAAGAGTATATTGAAAACTAAATGAAATAATGTATACAAAGGAACTTAGCACAATACTTGGCACATTCATTGTTGTTATTAGGTACTGTCAAGTCGGTTCTGACTCACAGCAAGTCTATAGGACAGAGAACTGCCCCATAGGGTTTCCAAGGAGTGGCTGGTGGATTTGAACTGCTGACCTTTTAGTTAGCAGCCAAGCTCTTAACCCCTGTGCCACCAGGGCTCCATACACAGTAAGCACTAAATAAATGTTAGCCATTATAACCCTCTCTTATTAACCAGCAACAGTATAAAATGGAAATTATTTGTATCTTTTATATTTTTTTTAGATAGTACTTTATGCTTCCTTTAAAAATATCAAATATTGCATATTAAACATTAAATAAATCATGGTAGATTCATATAGCTGCAGAAAAACAAGAAAGTCCCTCAAACATGGAAAAACTCCAAAAAACTACAAAATATATTTTAAAAAAAGCAAGGTACAGAAAATCTGGTCAGTATACTATTATTTTTGAAAAATAAGTGAAAAAACAAATGCAAGCATATACAAAAATCAAAATACACATTAGAGAAATGCAAATTAAAACCACAATGAGATACCATCTCACCCTGGCATTACTGGCACGAATCAAAAACACTGGAAATAACAAATGTTGGAGGGGCTGTGGGGAGATGGGAACTCTTACGCACTGCTGGTGAGAATGCAAAATGATACAACCATGTTGGAAAATGATATGGCGCTTCCTCAGAAAGCTAGAAATATTCATACCATTCGATCCGGCAATCCCACTCCTAGGAATATATCCTAGAGAAGTAAGAGTCGTCACTAGAATAGACATATGCACACCTACGTTCATGGCAGCCTTGTTCACAATAGCAAAACAATCGAAACAACCTAGATGCCCATCAACAGATGAATGGATAAACAAACTATGGTACATACACACGATGAAGTACTATGCAATGACAAAGAACAATTAATCTGTGAAGCATTTCATAACACGGATGAAACTGGAGGACATTATGCTGAGTGAAATCAGTCAATCACAAAAGGACAAATATTGTATGAGACCTCTATTGTAAAAACCCATGAAAAAGTTCACACA
>NW_004443937.1:23674815-23705632 GCF_000243295.1 Trichechus manatus latirostris | reverse complement strand
TAATATGTTGTGGGGTTGTTAACCAATGTCATAAAACAACATGTGTACTACTGTTTCATGAGAAACTATTTGTTCTGTAAGCCTTCACCTGAAGTACAACAAAATTAAAAAAAAAAAAAATCAAAATACAAACATACAAAGAAAAAAAAAACTACTCAGTGACTGTTCTTGGATATAGTTAAGATGTTAATTCTCCCCAAATCTATAGATTCACCACAATCCCACTCAAAATCCCAGCAGGCTTTTTGTAGATATTGACAAGCTGATGCTAAAATTTATATGAAAATACAAAGGATCAAGAATAAACAAAACAATTGTTAAAAGGAACAAAGTTGGAGGAACTACCCTACCTGATCTCAAGACTTACTACTCAGCAACAAGCTACAATAATCAAGACAGTTTTGTATTTGCAAGAAGGTAGGTTGATCAATGGAACAGAATACAGTCCGGAATAGACTCACATCTACACAGTCAATTAATTTTCAACAAAAGTGCAAAGGCAATCTAACCGGAAAAAAAATTTTTTTTCAACAAATGGTGCTGCATGCTGGATCAACTAGATATCTCTTTGAAAAAACTGAGCACTGACCCCTACTTCTCAACATACCCAAAAATGAACTTGAAATGGATCATAAGCCTAAACGTAAAATGAAAAGCTCTCCAACTTCTAAAACATAGAAAAAAATATTTGTGACATTGGGGTAGGTAAAGTTTTAGACAGAATACGAAAACTATAAAAGAAAAGATGGATAAACTGGACTTCACCAAAATTTAAAACTTGCTTTCCAAAGGATACCGTTAAGAAAATGAAAAGACAAGTCATAAACTGGGAGAAAATATTCATAACACATATATCAGACAAAGGACTTGTATCCAGAATTCATAAAGAACTCTTACAACTCAATAATAAGATAACCCAATTAAGATACGGGAAAAAGATGATTTGAATGAATACTTCATAAATATGCACGAATCAGCAACAAGCACATGAAAAGATACCCAGTCATCAGGGAAATGCAAATTAAAATCATAACGAGATTTCCACTACACACCTATTAGAATGGCTAAAACTAAAAAAGACTGACTGCACCAAGTGTTAGCGAAGATGCGGAGGAATGGGAATTCTCATCTACTGTTAGTGGGAATGAAAAATGATACAATCATGTTGGAAAACAGTTGGACAGTTTCTTAAAAGGTTAAACATAAACCTTTCATATTACCAAGCCATTCCACATTTAGGAATTTACCAAAGAGAAGTGAAAATATACGGGCAAACAATGACTTATAAAATTGAAAATTTGAATTCAAATTGAATATTTGATGATATTAAAGAATTACATTTAAATTTTTTTTAAGTGTGACAATGGTATTGTTGTTCTTTTTTTCTTTAAAAAAGAATCTTTATGTCTGAGATACATACTGAAATATTTACAGAAGCATTGATATTATATATGGAATGTGCTTCAAAATAATACAGAGTAGGAAAGTAAGTGGGGATGTAAATGAAACAAGATTGCCAGGAGCTGATGTGCACGAGTCCACGTCTACTCTGCCGCTACCTACTATACTGTATTTTTACGTTCTCTATAATAGAATTTTTAAAAGTCTGCTTTACTTAATATTGCTTCTTACTGACAGAGTCTTGACTGATGTTCTTTTTGCCCTTCATTGGTTCCTCCAGACAAGGCACAATCCCTTTTATTTGAGTAGTTTTACTGGAAAAATCTCTTAATACAGATAGTGAGGCTCATTAGGCCCCTTTAACCTCCCCCTCCACACACACCTGTAAGAACTTACTTTAGCCAAGCCTTACAGCCTTGCTGCCCAACGTCAAGGCCTAAGGATGGTGCTTTCGCCCAAATCAGTAACATGTATCCTATTTTAGGCCAAGAAGACAAATAAAGCAACATTCACACCTAAACACACTATAGTGAAAATACAGAACACCAAAGACAAAGAGAAATCTTAAATACAGACAGAGAGAAGTCAGATCACTAGAAACAAACTACAATTAGTATGACAGTGGACAGAAGACTATGGAAAAATATCTTCAAAGTACTGGGAGAAAAAAACTGTTAGCCCAGAATAGTATAACCCGGCAAAATGATCTTTCAAGAACAAAGAAAAAATAAAGACAATTCCAAATAAACAAAACACAGTAATTAGAATCAACAGATTTTTCCAGTGACCTGCAGAATGGTTTTCACTCTTTTAAGATCAAGGTGCTTTCACAGCATGCCACATCGAGGCATCAAAGAGCTCAAGGCAGAGTACCTGATAGGCTTCAGCAGCTGAGGTTACCACTTGCTCCACTGCTCCAACAACAAAGACTCCCTTCTTGATATGCTCCCTTAAATACAGTCCAGCTGATGCAGAATCCAATAGGTCATATATCTGCTCGTTGTAGATTTCAATAAAGGAACACTTACAAAGGAAACTCATTCCAGCCCCAGCCTGTAAAAGAGAAGCTTTGCTTAGATATATTATTTTCACCTCTATTTTTCATGAGAGCTAATCTTTCACTTGCCTCATAAGGTGTATATTTCCTACAGTATTACCCTTTAACACAATATAAAACACTTAAAAGTTAGCTTTAAAAAAAAATCTAGATAACTAGTTTCAACACATTACATTTTAAGGAAGCATGAAACCAACATTCTCGGAGCCTGAGAGGTTTCCAAAGGTGCCTCAGAACCACCACACGGAGATGGCAATCAGGTAGTCTACTTGAGCAATTCCACTTTTTGTCTATCTTATATCCTAGCCTTCCTCGTAAAGTTTTATTTGAAGCAAGTATTATGTTCTTTAAAAGACTGAAAATAATTTTAAAAGCCTCTCTATAGGATTTCTAACTAGACTTGTGTGATGCTAAACTTAAATTACTTCACTGGTATTCAATGTGTGTGTCAAACTGCAACGGTTATGGAGAGAGAGTTCCTGCAAAGGAGGAAATGGTAAACCTATGTTATGTGTCAATTTCCTTGACAGACAAATGATAGAGCACATAACACTCATGGCCGTTCAGCAGGAAGCACAGTCTGAGAATGGCCAAACTGGGAGTCAATGGAAGAGGGACAACCACATCCTCAGGATGACAGAGCCACACCACACTTGGAGCAAGGGGATCTTGGTCAGGTGGTAGCACATGCTGCAAAGGAGGTAAGGACAGGCCTGTCACTACTGGATACTGTGAGTATGTAGCAAGTCATCTGTGAGCCCAGGTACAGGTAGGTGGTGGAGCTTAGTGTACCTGCTTTCCTCAGTGGAGATTTTTATACTTTCTCTCCTCTGAAATCCAACAGCCTAAGAAGCACTACTTTCTTCTTTTTTTAAACCAGCAATCTAGGTTAAAGGATGATGCATCTTTTATCATCTAAAAGCCCAATTAAAATTGAAAATGAAAAAACTTAATGTTATCCTAGGAATTGAAGCTTTTTTTTAACAACACTATCTTATCCACAATGGAGAGTGCCACCCATTCCCCTCCGTGTACCACAAGCTAATTATTAGTAACTAATTACTCAGAACTAAACATTTCATAAAACCACTTTATTTTTACAGTGAGTTTTACCTTCTCTTTTTCACGATCAATTAAGAAAAACAAATATTCAAAACTTCGTGGGATTACTCCTCTCAGGTTATGAGAAAAATTATCAGATTCAGATGGTCCTAAAAAAAAGTTAAAAAAAAAAAAAAAAAACTGTTCATTTTTATTCTATTTTAGGAGTCCTTTAAAATGGCAACACAAAAGGCAATTTATACAGAAACAAGGTGACACACTGTATAATCAGTTTCCTATTTATGCTCCGAAATGAGTTAAATTTAGGCCTGTGAGAGATACATAATAGCACCTGCCTATCAATGGGACTAAGGGAAAGGCCCACAACCACCACCAACCAATTTAAAAAGTAGGTGCTGTTTGATAAACAAAAAAAACCCAGCTAGGAATCAAGCTTGAAATTTTTTCTACTGCCAGGTACCAAAATCAACAGAAATGTCAAATAATTGTATTTTATTTACTACATACGATATTCAGTTCTGACAGGTAGCACAGGCTGATCTTGCTCTGGGCTGAGGCCCTACACTGGCTGTGTCACCATAAGCTAATCTCTCATAAGCTTCAGAGTTCCCAACTATAAAATGGGGATAATAATGGTAATAACTACCTCACAGGGCTGTTGGAAAGGATTGACTGAGAGCATAAAAGTAAAGTGCTTAGAGCAGTGCCATTGAATCAACTCCGACTCATGATGACCCTATCAGTGTCAGAGTAGAACTGTGCTCCACAGGGTTTTCAATGGCAGCTTTTTTGGAAGTAGATCACCAGGCCTTTCTTCCAAGGTGCCTCTGGGTGGGTTCGAACCGCCAACCTCTTTTCAATTAGTAGCCAAGCGTGTTAACTGTTTACACTACCCAGGGACTCTCTTAAAACACATTAAGTACTAAAAATTAGTATTAGCTTAGATGAAATAAAATCAGAGTTGAGAAGAATCATCAGATGACTGTTTCTCAGTGTGAATCAAGTGTTGAAAAATGTAATTCCTTTTCTTAAAAAAAAAAAAAAAAAAATCCTTCACATCACTCAGAATAAAATCCAAAATCCTCACCAAGGCCTATCAGACCCTATATGACCTGGTCCCAGGCTACAGCTCCTGCTTCCCTTCCTCCTAGCCCCTTATCCAAAAACTCCACTCTAACCAAGTCGTTCCTGAATACTCTTTAGCAAACTCCCACTTCGGAGCCTGTGCATTTGCTGTCCCTTTGCCTGAAGATTCTTCTCCCAGATATCCTCAGGCTCACCGTCATTTCCTTTAGTATTCTCTTCAAATGTTATCTCCTGAGACCTTTCCTGAATCACCTACCTAAAATGGTACCCTTTGCCTGCTCTTTTCCATTCCCTCACACTGCTTTATTTTTCTTCATAGCACTTATTACTTCTAGTATAATTATTAAATATTTAATTGATTTTTAACTGTACATCTTCCCCTAAGAATATAAGCTCCATGAGAGCTTGGACAGTGCCTTGCACTCAAGTAGACCATAGATGCCTTGAAGAGTGCTTGTTGGTACCTTGGAGGTACTTAATTATTTGTTGTTATAACCTTAGAGAGGGAAGACCTTTCTTATTACAACTTACAATTCCACAGCCATAAGAAAAACAAAATCAGAAGAACTCTGAAATTCAACCACGTAAGAATAAAAAATCTAGCACAGGGAAAAGCCTCAAGTCAAAAGAAAAATGAAAAACCTAGAGAAAAACCTATAACCTATATCATAAACAAAGGGCTATTCTCCCTATTATATAAAGAATCTCCACAAATCAGTAAGAAAAAAAGGCTACTTTTAAAAATGGGAAAGAAACTAGACGGGGCATTTCACAGAGAGGCTATCCAAATATCCAATAAACATTGTCATTAGACGTCAGAGAAGTACAAATTAAATATACAATGAGATAATACTACACATGCTCTGGAATGGCTAAAATTTTAAACACTGATAATACCAAACGTGGGAGAGGATGTGGAGCAACCGGAACTTCCATATACTGCTGGAACCACTTGGGAAAACTGTTTGGCAGTATCTACTAAACCTGAATATACATATACCTTATGGCCCAGCAGTTTCACTCCTAGGTATATATATACCTAATAGAAATGAGCATCAAAAGACACACAGACACATACAAAAAGAAATTCACAGCAGCACTAGTCATATGGTCCCAAACTGGAAATAATCCAAATGTCCATCAACAGCAGAATGGAAAATCTGTAATACATGCATACAATAGTATATTATGCAACAACGGAAATAAACTACTACTATATGCAGCACAGGAGCCTTGGTGGCGCAATGGTTAAGCGCTTGGCTGTCAACTGAAAGGTCGGTGCTTTGAATCCACCAGCCGCTCCTCGGGAGAAAGATGTGGCAGTCTGCTTCCACAAAGATTACAGCTTTGAAAACCCCATGGGGCGGTTCTACTCTGTCCTATAGGGTTGTTATGTGTTGAACTGACTCGATGGCACACAACAACAACAACGTATGCAATGTAAGAAGCCCTGGTGGTGCAATGGTTAAGCACTCAGCTGCTAACCGAAAGGCTGGCAGTTAGAATCCACCCAGCAGCTCCACGGAAGAAAAGACCTGGTGATCTGCTCCCATAAGATTACAATCTAGAAAATCCTATGGGCAGTTCTACTCTGTCACGTGGGGTTGCTATGAACTGGAATCAACTCAACAGCACCTAACAACAACAAAATATGCAACATGAATGAATGTCATAAACTTAACATCTAGAGAAAGGAGCCAGAAACAAGAGTATATACTGTGTAATTTCATTTGTAGGACGTTCAAGATTAAGCAAAACTAATGATGATAGAAGTCAGTAACGGATACTTCAAGGGACAGGGTGGGGTAGTTACTGACTAGGAAACTTGATTTGGGTAGTGATTACATAGGTGTATAAACACGTAAAAATTCACTAAAGTCTTGAGTTGGGGAACATGTCTACAAGCAGGATTGATACACAGCTACAAAGGAACTAGAAATTTTGCAGAAGCCTGGGAAATATCCCTAATTTTATTGGGTCAACATTATATATAGAAATTATGCCTTCCCTCCAAAGATGTATCTTGTTGCTATTATCCGAAAAAGAGCAAACCAGCAAATGTTAACTTTAATTTACTCACCCATCATAGTAAATGTTTTCCCTGAGCCAGTCTGTCCACTGGAAAAAAGAAATTTTACATGTTATTTTTACACATAAAATCAGAAGACTGCTCTATTTTAATATGGTCTACTACTGTATAAATTCTCCCCCCAAAAGCTTATGTTCTGTCTTTTCTTAAATTATAGACAGTAAAAAATTAATGATCCGCCTAGTCTCCCTCCAATCCAACCCCTAATAGCTCACCACTGTTAACTGTCCGGTAATGCTTCCAGATTATACAAACACACCCGTCAGAGTTTTCATTTAATTTTTATTTATGAAAACTAGGATCATGCTCCTCATACTATTCTGCAACCTGTTTTTTCCCTTAATTTTAGCTCAGCTATCTAAGTAAATAGAGATCTACCTCATTATTTTTAATAGTTACATAATATTCTTTATCTTTTTTCTTTTTTTAATTTTATTTATTTTCTTGTTATTTTTGTTGAGAATATACATAGCAAAACATACACCAATTCAACAGTTTCTACATGTATAATTCAGTGACACTGATTACATTCTCTGAGTCGTGCACACAGTGCTTTTGCAGTCTCCAGTTTATATTTCAACACTAAATCTGTAGCTCCTTGGAAACACTACAGGGGCAGTTTACTCTGTCCTATAGGACACAGTCAGTTGCTTTGAGTCGGAACTGACTCAAAAGCAATGGGTTTGGTTTTTTTGGTTTATATGAGACGATAACATTAGGGGAAGCTGGGTGAAGAGTATATGGGAACTCTCTGTACTATCTTTGTAACTTTTCAATAAATCTCAAGTTATTCCAAAATTAAAAGTTTATTAATTTAAAATATCTGCAGTACAGAAAAATGAAGACTATATCTAGATATACATACACACACACACACACACACACACACACACATATTATGAATGATTAAATGATTAAAGTTACCAATTCAAAACGTGGTAAAAACCTACCTCACATATACTTTCATACTTCTTGATAAGCACTATGGTAGGCAGATAATGGCGCCCCAAATATGTCCACGTCCTATCCCCAAAAGCTGTGATTATGTTACCTTACATGGAAAAAGGGAGTTTGCTGATGTGATTAAGGTTAAGGACCTTGAGAGGGGAGGGTATCCTGGCTTATTCAGGTGGACCCAATCTAACCACACAAGTCCTCAAAAGTGGAGAACGTTTTCCAGCTAAGTCAGAAGAAGGATCAGACGTGCAACCTTGCTGACTTTGAAGACAGAAGAAGGGGACTATGAGCCAAGGAACGTGGGTGGGAAGCTAGAGAAAACAAGAAAACAGATCCTCTCCTAGTGCTTCCAGAAAGGAACAAAGCCCTGCTGACACACTGATTTTAGCTCTGTGAGGCCTGTGTTGAACTTCTGACCTACAAACTCTAAGATAATAAATGTGTGTTGTTTCAAGCCACTAAGTTTGTGATAATTTGTTACAGCAGCCATAGGAAACGAATACAGCACTTACTATTGTACGTTTGTGTAACGGCAGAGTCAGCTACTTACTATGCAAAGATGGTACCATTATAACCACTCATGCAAGACTCCACAATGCTTTTGGCCACAGTTGAGAACACAGACTCCTATAAATGTAAGCACCAAACATGTTAATGTTTCAGAAAAACGAGAACATTTTTTCCTAAGTTACATTCTACAATACAAAAAATGAAAACTGTGTTTAGATTTTTAACACTTGTGTTAAAGTAACAGGAAAATTACACATACTATAGAAAAATGGCTAATACATCTAAGATGATGAAACTTTAAACATAATTATATCCATTAATCTCCTATACAGACAATTATAGATTTAAAGTTCACATCTAGACTTTATACAGAATTTTGTATAGTATATTGCACGCAAATAATATACTGGTATTAGCATAAAATACATAACCTTACATTTTCTTCAGTAATTTTCTTAGGCGCTTGTACTAAATACACCCAGTCCTAATGAGGAACACCAAAGTCACAAGGAAAGCATTAGCCCAAGAGACAGAAAGGGCCACATAAACTGGAGACTGCAACAGCCTGAGACCAGAAGAACTAGATGGTGCCCAGCTACCACCAATGATCACCCTGATGGGGAACACAACAGAGTCCCTGTTGGAGCAGGAGAAAAGAAGGGTGCAGAACTCAAATTCTAGTAAAAAGACCAGACTTAATGGTCTGACTGAGACTGGAGGAACCCCAGAGAGCATGGCCCCTGGACTCTCTGTCATCCCAGCACTAAAACCATTCCCGAAGCCAACTCTTCAGTCAAAGGTTAGATTGGACTATGGGACATAAAATGATACTCGTGAAGAGTGTGCTTCTTAGCTCAAGTAGATACATAAGACTAAATGGACAGCTCCTGTCCAGAGGTGAGATGAGAAGGCAGAGAGGGTCAGGAGCTGGTTGAACGTACACAGGAAACCAGGGGTGCAAAGGAGGAACGTGCTCTCACAGTATAGGGAGAGCAATTAGGGTCATATAACATGTGTATAAAGTTTTGTATGAGAGACTTACTTGAACTGTAAACTTTCACTTAAAGTACAATAAAATGAAATTAAAATAAATACACCCACTCCTCACTCAGCAACATGGTTAGGTTCCAAAGACCAGGTCGTTATGCGAAAATCAGCGTCATTCGAAAATGGAGGATTTTTTTTTGTTTTCAGACCATCCATTTGTCCGATTTTTTTTAATTTACAAAATATAATCATAGAAATAATAACAGTTACGATTTACTGATGTGCTCATCACTTCGACAAGTCCAGTTATGGTTTATTCCTCTGAGGAGAAGGAGGCTTGGAGGAAACAAAGCTGGATAAAGCCAGCTTGTGAGTGGAGGGCCCATGGCTTAACCACTTCCCTTTTCTCCTGTGCTGGGTCAGAGCTTCCCTCACAGAGCTGCCTCCAGGGCTCTACTCCCACCCTTGCACTCCCATTAGCCCTGTGTTCACGATCCAGAGCCTGCTCTGCCCTCCGAGCTTGGGGCTTCCTTCAAGGGTGGTGGAAGCCTGGCTGTGCACTGGGTGGAGGCTTCAGGCCCAGTTCGGCTCACTTTGGAATGTCATTAAACTCGCACACATTTCTTCCAAACACCTACTCCAGTGCTTCTTTCTTTCCTCCCTTCCCACCTGACAGCAATTTTGAGCTGTACGGCTTCAGGCCGTATAGGAGCTGGGAACCCAAAACAGGCACCCGCTGGCTCGGTGCTGCCTGTGCGTCCCCCCAGTGGACATGGTCACAGAGGAGGCCACCTCAAGCAGCGGATGGATGTGGCGCCCCGACCGGCAGGAAGGAGCAGAGGACACGGGACAGCACGGCTCAGCTTCCTGGAGGTCGCCAGGAGACTCTCCTCAAGGGAGGCCACGCTCAGCAGCTGTTGCTGCCATGCCTGCTGCCTCGTTAATACGAAAAACAGTCAGAAAATAGATTTTTTACTATTGTCGTAAATGCAAAATGTCGGATAATGATACAGTAAGTGAGGAGTAGGTATAATCAGTATGTGATTTTTAATTTTCATTTTTACATATAAGTAGACACAGCCTTATCAACCATGCAAGAATCCTAGACCTATGTGTCCAATACAGTAGCCATGAGCTAAATGTGACTATTAAGGTCCTGAAATGTGGCTTGTTCAAATTGACACGGGCTATTAAAAGAAAAGTCCTTGGGGAGCACAAATGGTTTGAGCTTGGCTACTGACCAAAAGGTTGGCAGTTTGAATTCACCCAGTGGCGCTGCTGAAGAAAGGCCTGGTAATCTACTTCCATAAATCACTGCAAACCCTATACAGCACAGTTCTACTCTGATACATATGGGTTCACCATGAGTCAGAGTTGACTCAATGGCAACAGTTTTATGAGTGTAAAATAAACACCAGATTTTGAACACTGAGTATGACAAAAGGAATGGAAAATCTCATTAATTTGTTTTACATTGATTACATGTTGAAATGATATCTTGAATATACTGTTGTTAGGTGCCATTGAGTCAAGTTGTTCTGTTATAAACAAGGTCGCCATGAATCAGAGCCAACCTGATGACAACTAACAACAACTAGAAAATTTTAACTTATGTATGTGGCTCACTCTATATTTCTATTGGCCAGCATTGCCTTAAATGAAAAGAAAAAATATCTAAAGTTCTAAAATGTCTCAACAAAAATATTCAGATTCATCAGGGAACAATCTAGATGCGTGATGTCCAATACAGTCATATTTCAAGTTTTCAATAGCCATATGTGGCAATGCATCTGAGGAAGTGAATTTATTTAATTTTAATTAAACTCATATAGCTACGTGGCTAGAGGCCACTGTATTGAACAACACAGACACAGAACATTTCCATCATTGCAGAAAGTTCTATTGGATAGTGCTGACTAGATTTTAACTAAATTGTCCTTAATTAGAAAAGCAGTTATTGACATCATAGTAATCCTAAATCTATCACTCTCTTCAAACTAGGCAGCTTAACACTAGTTATCAATCATCCAAGTAGCTCTGAAAAGTACATCCTCACTAATCTCCATCAATGCATGAAAAGGTGAAGAAAAGCAGGTTTGTGTTATTCTGATACAAAGTTTCATGAAGGAAGAAGAAAGCTATTTAATTAGATTAAAAATGTTTTAAGGAAAGTTTGAACCTCCTTATCTGAGATCTACCAGAAATGAAATCCTACAAATAAAAGCTTATACGTTCCAAGTGAAAAGTTAAGTTTCCAAAATCATCAGTACCTGAGTGATGTTCATGTCTGCAACATGATCAAAGGTGAAGGTCTTGGGCTCAGGATTGGAGTGCAGCCGGAGAGTGGTGGAGGAGAGCACAGATAAGCATAAGCTTTGCTCTCCCTCAGCTGATCCAGGACCCTCTGCAGGCGGACGAACTCGCACAAAAACTTTGATGGCATCACCTTCATTACTAAAGATAAAAAATGTAAAAACTAAGTTTACTGGAGAAAAGAAAACAAAAAGGATCTAAGTCTTCTACCACCTGTAATGTTTCTATACCGAAAGTTTCCCCAACAAAACCCCAGATCTGCCCCATTTACATTTACCTCTCTAGAAAGGGCCTCCCATGACCCACACCCTTTACTGATTTACTTCCCAACAGGCATCTTCACAATCTTTTACTGTGTCAAGGGGAGTTCATTTCAAGCTCTAAGCACTGCTTGTCTCTCAATTTCTTCTTAGCAGCAACAATAAAAAAAAAGTCATGTCAAGGGAGAGTTAGGCTACTGATTCCATCTTTCAGCATGAAAGTGAGAGGGCAGGGGAAGGATGTGTTTTTCTCAGATTTCCAGTTAGCACAGGACTAGGTTTAATTTTGAAACAAGTACCCCCTACTATAATAAATGATTATTTTAGGAATATTATCTAATTCTTTGGGAAGGAGCCCGGTGGTGCAATGGTTAAGCTCTAGGCTGCTAACCAAAAGGTTGGCAGTTTGAACCAACCCAGTGGCTCTGGGGGAGAAAAGACCTGGCGATCTGCTCCCATAAAGATTACAGCTTAGAAAACTCTGTGGGGCAGTTCTACACTGTCATATAGGGTCGCTATGAGTCAGAGTCGACTCAACAGCACCCAACAACAACAATTCTTTGGGGGCTCATCAATAAAAGCCTGTCCTTACCTTGTTTGGTTAGACTGCGTATTTGTCATACTGCGTAACTCAGCTAGAAAATAAGACAAGAAATCATTAAAGTTGTTTAAAATTCCATTCTTATATAGCCTGCTCCTCAGTTGTTGATCCCTCCATCTCAGCCTCCTCTGCTCCCTGACACCTTGACAGTGGAGGACTCCAGGGCTCAGGCCTCGATCCTCTCTTCTAACCACACCGTTACTGACGGCATCCCATCTCAGGGTTTTAAATGTTACCCATATGCTGATGACTCCCAAATTTAACCCTTCTCCCTGGACCGCTCTCCTGACCCCCAGACTCTTATATCTAATTGCCTACTTGACATCCCCAGTTGGATGTCTGATAGGCAATGTTTCAAATTTACTGTGTCTAAAAGTGAGCTTTTGATCACCCCTTTGTCCCAAATGTGCTTCTCCATCTCAGTTAATGAAGACTCTATCTTTCCAATTGCTCAGGCCAAAAATCTTGAAGTCATCCCCGACCCCCTTCTTACTCACACTTCATATCCAATATGTCAACAATTCCTTCGGCTCAATCTTTAGAATACATCCAGAATCCTACAACTTTTTGCCAAAACCACTGTTACTATCCTGGATCAAAGCCAGCAACAACTCTTACTTGGGTTATTTCAACAGGGTCCCTGCTTCTCTCACTCCCCCTACCCTGACCCCATCTAATCTCAACCCAGCAGTCAGAATGGTTCTGCTTAAAAAAAAAAAAAAAGTCAGATATGAGTACTAGATGCATGTATGATCCTGTATTGAATTTGGGTCTGGGTAAAAACAGCTATAAAATACATTACTGGGACATTTGACAAATGTAAAACATGGACAACAGTACTATATTAATGTAAAATTTCTTGATTTTGATAGTTGCAATGTGATTAGTTAAGATAATATGCTTGTTCTGGGAAATTACACACTGAAGAATTTAGTGGTAAAGGTATACAATATCCCCAATTTACTCTCAAATGGTTTAGAAAAAAATAATATGCATGCATATATTTTAAATATATCTACATACATATACGTTATATAGAGAAAGAGTGACAGAATAGGGAAGAGAGAGAGAGAATGATAAAACAAATGTGGCAAAATGTAAACTGGTTAATATAAGCTGTTGTTAGCTGCCATTAAGTCGATTTCGACTCATGGTGGCCCCACAGGTGCAGAGTAGAACTGCTCCACAGGGGTTTTCATGGCTGTGATCTTCTAGAAGCAGACTGCCAGGTCTGTCTTCTGAGGCACCTCTGGGTGGGTTGGAACTGCCAAGCTTAATATGGGTAAAGGGTATTATACAAGAATTCCTTGTACGATTCTTGCATTTTTTCCCATAAGTTTAAATTATAGCAAAATAAAAAGTTACTAAAATAAATATACATACATGTGGACATGTGTGTGTCATAGCAAGTCACCCTGTTCAAAACACTGCTGTGGCTTTCCATCTCATTCAGAGTAAAAGGCAAAATCCTTACAATAGCCTACGTGACCCTATATGATCTGGTGTAACCATCCACCCTGTGCGCCACCCTTATACCCCCTCCTTCCGCCGCCCCCCCCCACCTCCACAATTCATTTCCTGCTCCACAACTTACTCCACTCCAGCCAAACTGGATTTCTTGCTTTTCCTTGAACATGCCACATTTCAGTACCTTTGTACTTCCTGTAGCTTCTGCCTAGAACATTCCTTCAATTTCTTTAGGTATTTATTCAAATATCACCTTCTCAATAAGATATTCCATAACCATCCGCTACATGACACAATAGCATATCTTCCCTCCCACCCCCCCCGCATCACTCTTACTCCCTTTCCACAGCCCTATTTTCCTACAAACAAATTTATTATCGTTGCCATCATAATATATATTAATTTGTTTATCCTCTGGCGCTCCCAAACAGACTATAAGGCATTATCTAGAGCAATGCCTGACACTTAGTAAGCACTCAACAAACATCTGTGGATGAATAAATATTAGGACAACAGTAAAAAAGGACTTAATTTCTGTTCTGCTCATAGCATAAGAGCTTAAAGCAAAAAACTACCATAATACAACTCAATTTCTGGAGACCATCATTCCAGCTGTACCCTCAAGTAAATGAATGTCTGTGAAGCAGGAAATAAACCACACATCGCCCAGTCCCCACCTGCCCTGCACAATCCCCTCCCCCTCAAGAATTCTGGCAGCAAAGAAACCATTTCTCTATACTTTTAGCAAAATAATAATAATAAATGAGAAGACCCAAAGATACAATAGGAAAGCTTTCACGTTAGTAAAGATGAGGTCTGGTACTTATAAAAAGCTGGAGAAAGAAGAAAATTAGCATTAGAATAGAGAGCATGGGCAGAGCTCCGTATATGTCCCAACAGTCGAAAAGGTCGGTGCCAAATAGAAACACAGGCTGAAGTCAGACAGGCACTTGGGTGGTGTTTTGGAGGTCTCATGGGGAGGAAGGGTCAGAACAGGCACCTAAATCTCAGCCATCCTTCAAGATCATGGACAATGCTAAAGGCAGTCAGTGAACGCAGTCCAGCTCTTTATTCTATACAAATGATGGCATCCCTTTCACCATCATTTACAACCATGAATCCTCTAGATGACAGCAAAAGATAGCACAATTTTACAAATGCTTTAAGGTTCAGGCCACCCCTGCATGCCAGCACTAGTAATAGTGGAACCAGGATGTGAGTGGCTAGGTAGGAGTGTAGCACAAAGAGATGACACTAAAACGTGCAGCAGTTATAACCTTTCTTTATGTTAATAGGACTCATTTCAGTCTTCTTTCTTTTTATGCTGCCTCAGACACAGACTGTTTTGATCTCTATTCTGGAGTAAAACCATAATTCATTAGAGCCAGGCTTTCCTTACTATTACAGTTCCACTGATTGATTCTACGTACAGAACTAAAGGATTAGTTTATTTCAGACCAGCCCTCCTACCTGAGAGCAACTAGAAACGCTGACAAAATACAGAAAACATCTATCGGAAGGCACTGGAGACCTACCAAGGCAGTAAGGAAATGTGGGGCCAAAATCCAAGAGAGGACGGGAACCCAAAAACGTGAGCCCAGCATTTGAGCTCCTTTTCTCCTCAAAGGGATGGCTGATTCTAAAAACTGCAGCTAAGAGGCTGAGAGAAACAAAAATTGAGGTTCAGAGCCCTGGTAAATGCTCCAGGCTTTCAAATGGGAGACCAAAAGACTACACCCTAGGAATAAAGATGAACCACAAACAGGCTTCTACTTTCAGCCACAATGTTGTAACAGGAGCTGGATTTACCCTTCTGTCCTAAATAACTGGGAAACTAGACAAAATATATGCAACAAGTTTTCTGACAACAGGCAGCAAAGTAAAGTGATCCTGAGGTAAGGGGAGCAAAACCAGTGTGCCCTTCAATTGCCCAGTTTCACCAGCTTAACTGCCTCGAGTTTCCAGGCCCCAGTGCAGGGAGGTGAGCCTCAACAGAGCTTGGTGGTCTCACTGAGTTGAGGAGAAAGAGATGATTCAGAGTTCAGGGAAGCTGAGGCAGCTAGCATTTGTAGGGTAAAATACCAGAGAAGTTCACAGAGAAAGGACTCCTCAAATGATTGGATGAATACTAATCTGCACATGTGTGCAATTTTTCTGTAAATCTAAAATTATTCCAGAATAAAAAGTTTCTTTAAAAAAAAAAAAAAAGGAAGCAAAGTTAATAAGCCAATAGTGGAGATAAAATGCCATTAAAAACTACACAGAGGTAGACAGTTCTAGCATTATTCTTAACTGAGATATGAGAAGACTGAATCACAGAGAAATGCTAGGATTTGAACTCAGGCATTCTGGATCCAGAGTTCATACTCTCAACCAAGTCATTATGCTCCAGGAATTGACAGAATACCAACTGAGATGTTTCAACAAACAGATGCAATGCTGGAAGCACCCACTCCTCTATGCCAAGAGATTTGGAAGATAGCTATCTGGCCAACCAACTGGAAGGGATCCATAGATCTATATTTGTGCCCATTCCAAAGAAAGGTGATCCGATGGAATGCAGAAATTATCAAACAATAAACATCATTAATATTACACCAAAGTAAAATTATGCTAAAGACAATTTAAAAACGGTTGCAGCAGTCCATTGACAGGGAACTGCTAGAAATTCAAGCTGGATTCAGAAGAGGACATTGAACAAGGGATATCACTGCTGATTTCAGATGGATCTTGGCTGAAAGCAGAAATTACCAGAAAGATGTTTACCTGTGTTTTATCAACTATGCAAAGGCATTCAATTGTGTGGATCATAACAAATTACGGATAACATTGCCAAGAATGGGAATTACAGAACACTTAATTGTGCTCATGAGGAAACTGTATATAGACCAACAGACATCAATTTGAACAGAACAAGGGGATACTGCATGGTTTAAAATCAAGAAAGGTGTGTGTCAGGGTTGTATCCTTTCACCACACTTAATCTGTATGCTGAGCAAATAATCTGAGAAGCTGAACTACATGAAGAATGGGACATCAGGATTGGAGGAAGACTCATTAACAACCTACATTACACAGATGACCCAACCTTGCTTGCTGAAAATGAAGAGGACTTGAAGCACTTACTGATGAAGATCAAAGACTACGGCATTCAGTATGGATTGATTATATCTCGACATAAAGAAAAAAAATCCTCACAAATGCACCAATAAGCAATATCATGACAAAGGGGGAAAAGATTGCAGTTGTCAAGAATTTCAGTTTGCTTGGATCCACAATCAATGCCCATGGAAGCAGCAGTCAAGAAATCAAACGACGCATTGCATTGGGCAAATCTGCAGCCAAAGACCTTTAACTTTAAAGTGTTAAAAAGCAAAGATGTCACTTTAAGGACTAAGGTGCGCCTGACCCAAGCCATGGTGTCTTCAATTGTCTTGTATGCATGCTAAAGCTGAACAATGAATAAGGAAGACTTAAGAATCGATGCCTTTGAATTATGGTGTTGGCAAAGAATACTGAATAGACCATGGACTGCCATAAGAACGAACAAATATGTTTTGGAAGAAGTACAGCCAGAATGCTCCTTAGAAGCGACGATGGCTTGGGCATGTTATCAGAAGGGACCAGTCCCTGGAGAAGGACATCATGCTTGGTAAAACAGAGGGTCAGCGAAAAGAGGAAGACCCTCCGGGAGACTGATTGACTCAGTGACTGCAACAATGGGCTCAAACATAACGATTGTGAGGATGGCGCAGGACGGGGCAGTGTTTCGTTCTGTTGGACATGGGGTCGCTATGAGTCGGAAGCGACTGACGGCACCGAACAACAATAACATGCTCATCCCCAGCGCCTAGAACAGCGCCTGGCTCGTAGCATGCGCCCAATACACAGATGGAAGTGATGTGAGCTGTTCCATCAGTGTATTGTCTCTGAGGGGCAGAGAGATTCCAAACACCCCTCGTCGCTCAGTCACCCCGCGCCCTTCACACACAGCAGGGAACCTTCCGAGCAGCAGCGGGGCGAACCGTCCTTTTGCAACTGTATTCGGGGGTGGGGACGGGGTCACGAAGCGGGAGCTCTGTACTTACTTTTGCAGCCGGGCGCCATGGCACCCACGCTCCCGGATCCTGATCCAGATACCTCCTCAGCCGATGCCTCCGCCTCCAGCCGCGCCGCGCGCCGAGAGTCCGCCCAGTCAAGATGGCCGCGAATTTGAATTTGGCGCTCAGGTCAGACGTTGACGCCAGCACTGAGGTCGCCTTGTAGCCCGGCTTCCGCCCTAGGGGGCGGGCCTCGTGTGACGTCACGGTGAAGCGCCGTCTCCTACGAACGTCATAAGTCAGGGCTGTGAGTTTGTTGTCCCCGAGACCGCCATGAGCAAGCGGAATCAGGTGTCGTACGTGCGGCCGGCCGAGCCGGCGTTCTTGGCCCGCTTCAAGGAGCGCGTTGGCTACAGGGAAGGGCCTACCTTAGAGACCAAGGTAAGCCCCAGCTAGCCGCGTTACCCGGGAAACCGCGGCCCATCCCACCACTTCCGGCTTCTGCCTTGACTTGGAAGCTGGGTAGTAACCGGACCCTCCCCTCACCCACGCCCGGCTCCCAAAATTGTTTTCCAAAAATTCCTTTTCAGACAACCAGTTCTTTTGCGCACAGGAAGATCTTTGTCGTTTTCGGAGCGTTGCTGTGTTCTTAAAAATGATCTGATGCAGGTAAAGCGCGTGGTCCTTGGTAGATTGGTTAAGAAATAATCACTTTGCTGCCTTTTCGTTCTCACTTGCTTACTTCAAAACTTCTGAGGTAGCAGGGTGGATAGTGCGTCGTCTCCGTTTTTCAGATAAGGAAACTTGAGGCCACTGTATCAAAGAACTCGATGTCCTAGGACTCGAGTCAAGCATGTTGGTAGGAAGGCCCTGGATCTAGCCCTATGCTTTGTTACCAGAAAAGTAAGCCTGAGAAAGAGTGGATCTGAGTCAAACCGTGAATATCCTAGATCGGAATAGAAGAAAATTTCAGGAAAGAACCACACTTGACTAGTTTAGGGATGGGGGTCTGTGGGAATCAACTTCTGAGTCCTCACAGACTTTCACCCTAACAGATTCACACCAAAACCTGCGCTTCATCTCTCAGTAGTTAGAGACCATTATGCTTAGGGGATGTCTGGAGAAGTAATTTATTTTATACTCCCTGTCTAGCACTTACACTAAGATCCAGCCTTCAAGTCTCTTAAAGCATAGAAGAGACCAGATAGACTCACTTGAAATTATTCAACCCAGTGAATATGTGCTAAACCAAGGCACTGTGCCAGGCTCTGAAAGGACAAAGAGATGGATTTCAAAAATGCCATACTCTAACACCTTCCGGCCCAGCCTCTTTCCTACTTTCACAGGTCACCACCCCTGTGAAGCCCTTCGAATCTCCCCCAGTTACTCCTTCTCTGTTCTTCTCTTCACTTTGTCCATATCTCATCTATAATACTCATCATTTTGCATTGCAACTACTTGCTGTCCTGTGTATCTCCACCACTAGACCGAACTTTACGTTAGTACCTTAATCCTCTGTACTTTCCCAGTACAAAACACAGTGCCTGGCACCAAGTAGTGATAGATCAGTTACATTGGTTGGATGACTGTGCTTGTAACAGTTAAGGCTTCATGGAGGAGTGAATATTTAGATTGGATTTTGAGCATAGATAGGTTAGGAGGTAGAGATGGGAACAGCATGGGTAGAGGGGTAGAGGTGATGACTGCATTTAGAGGTGAAAGAGGGACTAATGGAAATGAAGTGTGGTATGTTTACAGTATTTATCATTATTCCTAAACATTTGTTACATTGTTTTATTCAGTAGGCAACAAGGAGCCATTTTTGAGTGGTGATAACATGATCAGGGAGTGACTGCTCCCCGGTATCAAAAACTGCCATGATGCCAAAGAGGATGAGGTTTGAGAAAAGAGGAATACATTCAGCAGTGAGAATATGAGACCTAACTTTCCAGTTTGCTTCAGGTCCTGGTGATGATTATGTACCCATAGTTAACACCTTGAAGATTACAGCGTGGAATACTGTCTTAGGAGCACACTGGGGGAAAACACTTTCCAGTCAATATCAGTGATTTAGGTTGACTAATTTAATCAAGAGGTTTTTCTTTAGAGCAGTACCTATGTTCCTGTATTTGAGTGACCAACTTCATCCTTAATCGGTTTGACTATATAATTAGCATTCTGGTGAACTATTAACAAAAAGAAAAGAGTTTCATGGGGAATCATTATATAATTGAGGTAAATGATCTTACCTTCTTGAGAGATAATTCAGGAATAGCTTTGAACAGTCTTCAGTGGTTCTTGCCACTGTTACTTAGACTGTTTCTCTTGCTTGTCTAGTTTAAAAAAAAACAGAAGAGAATCAAAATTACGATTTTCAGTGTAGTGAACACCAGGAATTATTTTACTTCACTTTTCCATTTCCTTGGCTAAAAATACTAATTACCTACTTGTTTGTGATCATTTATTGGAAGCTTTCAAAGAAAAATAGGCAGAAACTGATTTTCTTAGTTATCTAGTGCTGTTATAACAGAAATACTACAAGTTGATGGCTTTAACAAACAGAAATTTATTCTATTGTGGTTTAAGAGGCTAGAAGTTCAAATTTAGTGTGCCAGCTCTAGGGGAAGGCTTTCTCTCTGTGTTGCCTCTGGGGGAAGGTCCTTGTCGCCTTTCAACATCTGTGGGTGCAGCTTTCCTTGGAAACCTCCATGTGTCTTGGCATCAATCTTCCCCTGGGTCTAGGAGGTTCTCGGGTCCAAAGGACGTGCTCTGCTCCTGGCTCTTCTTTCTTTGTGGTAGTAGGTCCCTCTCTGCTCACTTCTCTCTCATTTTATCTCTTGTAAGATAAAAGGTGATGCAGGCTACACCCGGGGGAATCTCCCCTTACATGGAATCAGGGCTGTGACTTGAATTAAGGATATTGGCATCCCACTCTAATCCCCTTAAAACTGATTGGCTGGTCACATCAGATCACATCGTAGGGGATGATTACATCATTACATAACTGCCAGATTGCATCATTACCTAACTGCGAAACCACTAAGAATCATGGCCCAGCCAAGTTGACACATATTTTTGGGGGGCACAATTCAGTCCATGGCTCTGATGAATAATTAGTGCATTAACATGGATATCATTAAAGACCACCATCCATCTGTCAGTTTGTCATGCTCTGGTGGCTTGTGTGTTGCTATGATGCTGGAAGCTATGCCACTGGTATTTCAAATACCAGCAGGGTCACCCATGCTGGACAGGTTTCAGTGGCGCTTCCAGACTAAGACAGATTAGGAGGAAAGGCCTAGCGATGTACTTCTGAAAATTAGCCGATGAAAACCATATGGATCACGACAGAAAATTGTCCAACTCACTGGCTTTGGACATGTTATCAGGAGGGATCAATAGCTAGAGGGTGCCATCGTGTTTGGTGAAGTAGAGGGCCAATGAGGGCAAGGGAGACCCTTGGTGAGATGGATTTGCACAATAGCCACGATGATGGACTCAACCATACTGGCTATTATAAGGATGACGCAGGACTGGGCAGTGTTTTGTTCTGTTGTTCGAAACAGGTCTCCATGAGTAGGAGTCAACTCAGTGGCAGCTGATGACAGTAACATTAGAGTGATCGAGCAGACTTGGAAATTTGGGGTATAGACAAAATGGGTGGATGTGCTTGTGAGTAATTTGCCAGGGCTTTAGATAGTTCGTCAGTTTTCATCACTATTGGTCTTTTGTGAATAGATCACCAAATATTTTTGTTGAGTTTCTGCTGTGTGCCAGGCTCTGTGCCCTAGATACAGAGATGAAACACATTGTACCCTCTTGAAGGAGCTCACCTAGTAGACATAGAAAGACATTTATAAAACAGTGTGATGCTTGTCACTTAGGAGCTATGCACAGTGTAAGAAAGAAGAGGAGGTGAGGTCAGGCAAGCACTCCTAGAGGATCTAAGTCTTGAAGGCAGCTTGAGTAGGAGTTGGCCAGGACCAGTTTAGGCACTGGGAACTTGTTCAGAGACCAGGGAGCAAAAGAGCTAATATGGTCATAGATGCCAAGTACTCAAATCTGGCTGGAGTCTAGAGGCCATGAGAGAGTGGTGGAGGATAAGTTGTGGTTGTAGGCTGGGGCTAGATCACTCAGGGCTTTGTTGCCCTGTTTAGGAGACAAGGAAGGCTCTGTGAGAGGTGGAGTAATAGAAAGTATTGGAATAATGTATGAAAATTTTTGGTATGCATGCCTTTGAACCCAGCAATTTCACTTCTAGGATTTTATCTTACATATAAGGTCACAAAAGTGAACAAAAATATGTTCAAGAATTTTTTGTAGTAGAAAAAGCTGGAAACGACCGAATTTTTTATTTACAAAGCACTGGTGGACAAATAAGGAGCCCTGGTGGTGCAGTGGTTAAAGCACTTGGCTGCTAACCGAAAGGTTAGTGGTTTGAACCCACCAGCCACTCCACGGGAAAAGATGTAGCAGTCTGCTTCCATAAAGATTACAGCCTTGGAAACTATGGGGTAGTTCTACTCTGTCCTATAGGGTCGCTATGAGTCGGAATCAACTTGACAGCAACGGGTTTGGTTTGGTTTGGTTTGGGTGGACAAATAAATCATGATACAACCATATATATAATTAAATACCATTGTTTTTTAAAAATCAGATAATCCTATATGTATCTCAAGTATATGAAAAGATATTTTTTAAGTAAAAAGTTGGGGGAGTGGGACTTTTATGGTATGTAATTTGTTTTTTAATCTGAGCCAGTTGGCAGACAGTTACCATTTGTTACATATGTATAGTGAGTACATGGTTTCTGTTATGTTATTCTCTATACTTTTTTATATTCAAGAAATTTCATCATTTAAACTAATAAGGAAAAGAAAGGAAAGCAAGTCAGGAGTAGTCTCCTATTTGTACACAAAATGTTTCATATGCCTACATGTTTGTATACCTGTAGAAAACAGCTGAAAGGATGCCCACCAAACTGGGGCTGCTGGAAGGGAGAAGGGTTGAGCATAGGTGGGAGAAAGAGTACTATTTATTTGTTGCTTTATGAACTTTGCTGCTGGTTATTTTTTGTCTAACTTTGAGAAGAGATGGAGGTGACAGGGTTGGTGAGGAGCAGGGAGGACCCACCTGGTTAACCACTGCTCCATGTAGGCTGGGAATGATGGCGGCTTATGAAGCGGAGTCCCCACAGTGGAACTTGCAGGCTGGGGTGCTGCTGAGATGGAAATGAATCCACTGGACGGGCACCCAGAGTGACTGGCAGTGGGCCTGTTTCCTCATATGGGGAGGTTACGCTTTTGGGAGTTACTTGAAAATTCATTGCCAAACACATATTTATTCAATAAAGTTACCGCTGTCACTTTTGTAATCGCAGTTTCTCACAGAGCCAGTGGGTCGTGTTTGGGTCAAGGTCAGACTGTGTTTGTTCTTTCTCCTAGAGAATCCAGCCTCAGCTCCCAGACGAAGATGGTGATCACAGCGACAAAGAAGATGAACAGCCCCAGGTGGTGGTTTTAAAAGAAGGAGATTTGTCAGTTGAAGAAGTCATGAAAATTAAAGCAGAGATAAAGGCAGCCAAAGCGGGTATGTCTGAGAGAAGTCTGGTTTTTCTAAGTTTAAGGATCCTGGAGTATGAAATGGCTTTATTTATGCAGTGGTATGATATGTTAGGAGCACAGGGTTTGAAGAGGACAATCCTAGTTTTAAACCTTGGCTTTGACACTTAATAGATTAGATGTATGATCTTGAGCACGTTATTTCACCTCAGGCTTAGTTTCCTCATCAGCAAAGTAGAGGCAATCATTGTACCACCTCATTGGATTGTTAGGTGGATCGAGTGTGAATTTAAGTTAAAAGCATCCTTTTAAAAAAAATAAGGTGGTTTAGTTTGCAGACCAGTCAACAGAGTTCTCTAATAAGTATCTGAAGTGTGGTTTTTTATTATTGCTAAACATGTATTACATTGTTTTAGGCAGAAATGCTGGAGTTCCAAACAGTCACTTTTCAGAGTACTTATAAAATACAACCTGATTGTAATTAGCTGGGTACTGACAAAAGTATGGAATACTTCAGTGGGTTTTTATTGAGTGACTGCATGTCTTGTGGGGCATATAGCTAGAGGCAGTGGAGAAAACCAGACTGAGTTGACTCCAAGACATCCTTAACACAATATGAGATGTTCTTGCCATTTGACTTGCCAATAAAGGCAAATTATATATAAAGGGAAAGGAGTCCTTGGGTGGTGCAAATGGTTAACATGCTTAGCTGCTAACCAGAAGGTTGGAGGTTGGAGTCCTCCCAGAGGTACCTGGGAAAAAAGGCCTGGCAATCTACTTCAGAAAAATTTAGCCGTTGAAAACCCTATGGAGTACAGTTCTATTCTGACACACATTGGGTCGCCATGAATTGGAATCTACTCAACAGCAACTGGCTTTACAAAAGCAAAATGGTGCAAAGGGAAGAAAGTTCTTTAATTTCGTTTCTGCTGCAGATGAAGAACCAGCTCCAACCGATGGAAGAATCATGTATCGGAAACCAGTCAAGCGTCCCTCTGATGAAAAATATTCAGGCTTAACAGCAAGCTCAAAAAAGAAGAAGACAAATGAAGATGAAGTACATAAGCAGGAGTCTTTTAAAAAGAACTCACAAAAGCAAATCAAAAATAGTAGCCTCCTTTCTTTTGGCAATGAAGATGAAAATGAATAATTGTACATATTTTGGACTTAGTCTCCTTTGAGAGTTTATGGGATGTTTTTTAAAATAACATTTTTTCCTATTATAAAACTTTGTTGATTTCGCGTCAGTTCTCAGACTCGAAATGCCAACCATATAGACGTTACAATTAATATTTTGTTATTTCTCATATGTGGGTATGTGTGTATGTAAATTATATTTTTTAAAACAAAATTGAAATTGTATCTGTTCTGTGTCCAGCTTCTCACTTAACATTATAAGCATTTTCCCAGGTCAGTAAAATTTAAAAACCTGACATTAATAGCTATAGAGGATTTCATAATTAAATGGATCACCTTAATTCTTCCTCATTAGTGAACCTCACTTTAGGTGGGAGGGATGATAATGTGCCTAGTTAAAAATACCTCCCCAGCTCTTGCTAGGGGAAGTCATGTGACTCAGCTCTGGGGAGTTAAGAGATACAAGCTGACAAAACTAGTGGTGTTTTGATTTCAAGGACAGACTTTGCAAGCACGAACTTTTGTCCTCTCATCATCCTGCTTGGAACATGGATGGGAAACCTAGAAGGGCCAGAGCCATTTTCAGGCATAAAAAAAGCAGCTCCTTGCTCTGGGTGGTACAGTGGAAGGACTTGTAGAGCTTGGGTCCCCGATGGTGTGCCTCATGGGGCTGCTGACCAGCTGTGGACTGCCGACCTCTGGAACTCTTGATACGTGAGCAGACTAATCATCCTGCTTAAGTCTCTGTCAGCTTTCTGTTACATGCAGCCAAATGCAGTCCTAACTGATACAGCAGTTATAGTAAAACAGTTCAGAAATGCTTTTGCAGAAATCTTTGAGTACATTTCTGATGATTTCCCTTAGAATAAATTACTAGAAGCAGAATTACTGGATCAAAGCATATGAATAGTTTTAAAGCTATTAATGCTTACTGTCAAATGGCTTTCTAGAGAGGTTACCTAAAATTTACTTACTACCATCTACCTTAGTCATCTAGTGCTGCTATATCATCAGAAATACCACAAGTGGATGGCTTTAACAAAGAGAAATTTATTTCTTCGCAGTCAGGTAGGCTAAAAGTCCAAATTCAGGGCATCGAATCCAGGGGAAGGTTTCTCTCTCATCAGTGTTCCCCAGGACTAGGAGCTTCTCCACACAGGGACCCTGGGTCCAAAGGACACGCTCTGCTTCTGGCCCTGCTTTCTTGATGGTATGAGGTCCCCCTGTCTCTTTGCTCACTTCTCTCTTTTATATCCCAAGAGATTGTCTCAGGACACAATCCAATCTTGTAAATTGAGTCCTGCCTCACTAACACAACTGCAGCCCATCCTCCCTCATTAACATCACAGAGGCAGGATTTCTAACATACAAGAAAATCACACAATACCAGGAATCATGGCCCAGCCAAATAGACACATTTTTTGGGGGACATAATTCAATCCCATGACACCATCTATGAGAGCCCATTTCACCTCAACCATGATAACTGCACCAGCCTGGGACTGGCACCAGCCTTTTAATTTTTATCAGTTTGATGTATTGAAAATGGTACTTAATAGTTCAATTTAATTGGCATTTTCTTTGCTCTGCCAGAGAGGCTAAACTTTTTTATACATTCATGGGCCATTTTTTTTTAAATTAACTTTTTGTTCATTTTCCACTAGTGTAGTCATATTTCTCTTACTAATTTGTAAATTATTGAATCTGGCAATCTTTTGCTTTATTTTTGTTGTTCTATTTCCCAACCTCTGTATTCAATAATTATATTCTCTTGTTTTTATTATTTTTTCCATTTTAAACTTGACTTCATCTGGAATTTATTTTGGTATACCTTTTTTCTTGAATAATCAGTTGCCGGAGAACCATATCTATTTTTCACTGATTTGAAAGGCCATCTGAATGAGAGAATTCTTTACAATTCATTTATGTTTATTTCAGTTGGGTGAGAAGAAAGGAGATCCAAATGATTGAATGGGGGAGGGAGGGAAGCCTTATAAAGTCTGAGCCTTTCCAGGTGATTCCTCAAGACCCTGCTTAAATCTAATAATTTTCCTCATTAGAGTAAGTCAAAAACCAAAACTGGGGGTTTGTTAAGACCACATCCTCCACCAGCCACATCCATCTGTAATTATTCATTTCAGAACATCTTTATCGTAACTTTGGTGCCATATCTGTCTCTTCCCCCATTTTAACTGCTTACTGTAAAGAATGCTCAGAAGTGATCATGTGGGTGGGCTAGGGAGTCCTGAAATAGGCTCTCCTAAATCACTCTAACCAGTCCTGAAGCCATTCTGCAATATTGTCTTTAATGCATACTAGTTATATACACCAGGTTTTGTTTTCTAATCTGTATCATTGCTGTATCTGTTCTTGTACCAATACCACACTGTTTTGGTTACTGTAAATTTTAATATGTCTTAGTATCTGGAGGTGGGAGTATTGAGGGCAGGGACTGTCTTATTAACTGCTGTATCCTCAGTACCAGAATAGTACCTGGCACATTCAGTGCACAATAAATATGGTTAGAATGAATGAGAGTGTTTGTCTACAGCTTTTTAAAGACCTCTTGGGGGTTGTGACACATAGCCTTCTATACTTGACATTGCCCTCCTGATCCTACCCGCTGTGGGACAGAGAACTTGGTTTGGCCCTTTGGCTCTGGTTTCTGAAAATAACCTGAGCAATCAAGATGCTTCTGTCTTCCAAAATAGGCAAGTAGGGGCTACACAGACCCCACATCTGGTGAACTGACTTCAGGAGAGAGGGGGACATAATGCAGCCATACATATTCATGGATTGTATTCATCATAACTATGCTTTAAGACCCAAGCCATGCATATTCATTGAGGTCTTAATGACTAGGAGACTGGGACCTTGGAGCGCTCTTTTTGGAGCCGCCTGGATCTGTGAGAACATCCATGCACAGGAGAGGGAGCAGCAAGCCCCTGGGTACAATAGAGGCCCCGTGCCAGGAACACTCCCAGACCTTGCCTGATGCATCTCTTCACTTGTTTCCTCTCTGGTTATAATAAATGGGTAACTGTAAGTATAGATAACAGTCTCTTGTGAATTTTGTGAGCCATTATAGAAAATGAACCCACAGGGTCAATGCGCCAGCAGGGGCTGAGAATACAGAGTTGATTTGTGTAGATCCAGCTCTGGGTGGTTGGTGTTAGGAAAAGGCTGCACAGGCAGTTGATGAAGAAGGATAAAGTCCTACCTTGTAACCTAGTCCCGGGGGACGAGGAGTGGGGGCAGCTGGTCTTAAGTGCAGGGAGTTGTACAGACTTCTGAGCCTACGGCTGCTCCCTGATGATCCAGCCTCAGGTGGCAAAGGATGTTTTGACCCAGCTCAGGATAGCTGGGGATGAGGTCTGATATAACTCTGGGTGGTTACGGTCAGAGGAATTGTTATGGAAGTGGCTGGCAGTGAGGAGTGGAAATGTGGGAAGGTGAGGCCTGGATTCACTTCCATGCTGATCCTTGTCACGCGGTTAGTGATAAAGGTAGGGTTTGCCCACCTCGTCCCTTTTACAGTGCAGTTTGTAGCCTCGCAGTCCTTGCACCCCCCAACCTTAGAGCACACATCCTAAAATAAACTTCTGTTCAACTACCCCATAATATTCCTGGGACCAGGAGACAGAGCAAAACTTGGCCTTCAGGTCAAGCTATCACCTTGCCCCCTGCACAGGGTTGCACACCACCTCCTCCCTGACACACACAATTTGAGTTTTGAAGATAAATCATGTTTCTCTTATTGTTCTTCCTCCAGATGTCCTATCTTTCTGGTACCTTTACCTAATACCAGGTGTCACCAACCAAGATCAGCAGGGAGTTGTGGGGAGCCTCAGCAGAACTGAGAATTGGCCCTGTCCTTAGGATTTTAAAGAGGTTCATAGGAGCTAACCGGCCTCTCCTTCGATCCCTGGAACCCCAGGATGAGGCAATCCACATGCTTCCTCAAAGGAAAAGTCTTTGCGACAAGGTGTAGCACCCACACCTGACTGCCCACCACACGCTGAGGCTCCATCCTGGGACTCCTAACAGAGACTAAGGGAAGACCAGTTGCAGCATGGAGAGCTGACCCTTACCAGCTGTACAAGTCCCATTCCTAGGATCCTACCTGGGACATTGTTGAAATCACACAGATTGGTCCCCCAATATCTCCCTGGCCCCTGGCCTCCTTCCCCAGCTCCATCTCTAACTTGAGCGTCTCTCCAAGAATCCCTCCTTGCTCAGTCTTCCCTTACCTCGCCCTATGTCCTGGAGACCCAGCTATGTGCACCAGCTGTGTTCCATTTTGTAGGAGCCAGATTACCCTCTGTCCATCAGCCCCAATTCCTGGACTTGCTGACACCAGTTGGAGGGACCCAGAAGTTGAAGGAAATGTCCTGGTATTGCTCCTGCCACCCTGGCTTCTTCAAGCCCACAGGAGCTGCTGAGCTGCTACATCTGAGTGAGTGGTGGTCACAGGTCAGATGCATACACACATTGACTTCCTCCAGTATCACCGCTGCTGCTCCCACGAGAGCCTCTCCCAGAGCAGTTCAGGGCAGCTTGTCCATCCTTTCTCCTGTGGACTTGGCTTCAAATCCCAAGAAGGCCACTTATCAGTTGTGTGGACTTAAATTCATTACTAAACCCCAGTAACTAAAACTCAGTTCCTCAATAGTAAAACCAGGACGATAACTCCTACCTCACCCAGTAATTGAGAAGATCACAAGAGATAACTATATAAAAGGTTTAACACAATTCCTGTATGCGAAAATTGCTCAATAAATTGTAACTATTATTGATATTATTTTTTCTGAATATGTGCTTGGCTACAGGCTTCTGGTGGTTTCTTGAAGTTCTGAGCAAAATAAAAGCAGGGCTTCTCAGTGTCAGTTTTCAGTCAAAATCCCAAGGACACTTTTTGGATGGTAATGCAAAGTGGAAACATGCTGACTCTATTTTGCACCAAGACTGTTTGAAATACAGCTGTACACTTCTCTCCCTAAAAGGAATAAGCAAGAAAGACCTGCTATGAGTTTCATGAAGTTTTGAGCAGAATCAAAGCAGAACCCTCCTCCAAGGCTTAGATTCTAGATTATTGAACCATTGAACACTACAATGCCATCAGTGCCACCAGCTCCAGGGCAAGGAAGCTGAGAGCTGCCTTCAGCATCTATAGTCGGAAGGGACTAGGAGTAAGGAGCTGGAGTGGACGCCAAGGAGTCCCCAGACCATCCTCCCACAGACGCAAGCCAAAGGAAGCATCCCAAACAAACTCAGGGCATCCCACTTTCCTTAGGATAGATTCTTCTCCAACTTTAATCTCGGATGATTTCAAAGGGGTGAGACTCAGGCTTGCAGAACAGACATGACTGTGGGCTAGTCATTGCCATATCTAAAATCTCAGGCACGGAGGGACCCACAAATCACCTGTGGCATTGATGTCATTGGCACAGCTGCCCTTGTAGGGTTACCCTGGCTCTTCTTTTGGGAAGAGGCAGAAATTTGGGTTGTAGAAGGCACTGTGGTAGGAAAAAGCCAGAAATAAGACCAGTTTTACTTCTGGATAGCCACAGGGAAGAAATCCACACCTTCAGTCTTTCTTCCCCTAATCAATGGGAATAAAGGGAACCTGGGACCAATTTGCAAAACCCACTGTCTATTTCAAAGTCAGAGTGAAAGAGTATTTCTTCCCCAGGCCACCAAGCCAGGACATGATAGTATGAGAAGGAAGCTGAACTCCAAATCTTGGTGCCCAGGAGATGAGTCTTCCAGTGCTAAAACTGGTAAAGTCCTGGGAAAACCCCACACTGATTTCTCTGGGTGACTAGTCCCTCTCTTAATTTTATAAATGTATTTCATTGAGCATTCATTACTTTAAACTGAAAAAATAAACTTTTATTTTTAAAAGTGGTTTCTACAATTTTGACATCAGTAAAAGGAAAGGGTCAATAATGGAAAACTACCTGTAAGTGAGTTTGGTACTATAAAAACCAGGGCTATGCATGGAGTAAAAAGATCTGGATTTGAAAGTCAACTCTGACATCAGCTGCTTGACTTTGAGCAACCCAAATATCTTCTCTGTTTTCTTGACTCTGGAATGTGGCAAATAACAGTCATGGTTTGAATTATGTCCCCCAAAAAATGTGTGTATCAGTTTGGCTAGGCCATGATTCCTGGTATTGTGTGATTTTCCTGTATGTTATAAACCTGCCTCTATGATGTTAATGAGGGAGGATGGGTGGCAGTTGTGTTAGTAAGGCAGGACCTGATCTACAAGACTGGATTGTGTCCT
>NW_004443937.1:23657432-23674715 GCF_000243295.1 Trichechus manatus latirostris | reverse complement strand
AAAAGCCTTCTCCTGGAGCTGATGCCCTGAATTTGGACTTTTAGCCTACTTTGACTATATGGAAATAAACTTCTCTTCATTAAAACCATCCACTTGTGGTATTTCTGTTGTAGCAGCACTAGATGACTAAGACAAACACCTATCTTTCTTACCTGGTGATCTATTTCCAAAAAAATCAACCATTGAAAACCCTCTGGAGCACAGTTCTGCTCTCACAAACATGGGATCACCATGAGTAGGAATCAACTCCACCATAGCTGTTCGTTGTTGTTGTTTTCCCGTTACAAGGGTGCTTTTAGCATTACATGTATACTAAAGAGCTCAGCACTGCATGAAGCACCATAAAAAGTATCCTTTGATTTCTTTACTTCTTTATAGGTTAAAGTAGCCATTCTTTGCTGTGAAGCAACCCCTGACCCATACATATCCCTCAAGACACTGTTCTCGCCTTCCTTTTAAATGCAACTAGTTGTTGGTCAAGGATCCCTGGGGGGTTGTCTTAGTTACCTAGTGCTACTATAACATAAATACCACAAATGGGTGGCTTTTACAAACAGACATTTATTTTCTCACAGTTTAGGAGGCTAGAAGTCTGAATTCAGGGTGCCAGCTCTAGGGGAAGGCTTTCTCTCTCTGTCAGCTCTGGAGGATCCTTGTCTCTTTGAGCTTCTGCTCCTGGGTGATCTTCATGTGGTTTGGCATCTCTCTTCCTCCATCTCTGCTCTGCTCTGCTGGCTTGTTTAATCTCTTATATCTCAAAAGAGGTTAACTCAAGACACACCCCACACTAATCCTGTCTCATTAACATAACAAAGACAACCCATTCCCAAGTGAGATTATCACCACAGGCATAGAGGTTAGGATTTACAACATATATTTTTAGGAGACAGAATTCAATCCGTAACAGTGTTGCAAAGGGTTAAGTACTTGACTACTAGCCAAAAGGTTGGCAGTTCAAACCCACCCAGAGGCGCCTCAGAAGATAGGCCTGGTGATCTGCTTCTGAAAGGTCACAGCCTTGAAAAACCTATGGAACAGGTCTACCCTTCACACATGGGGTTGCCATGGGTCAGAATCAACTGATAACAACTAACAACAGTTGTTGGTCAGTGGCACCACTTGCCGGCACTTCAGAACTCAATATCTCCTACCCTACTTTTCCTTTAAAAAACCCCCTTTAGTGCTGTGCTCCTAGAATTCAAAACAAGTACAGCCACATCTTCCTCAACATGCTTGTATTCTCTATCTTCCACCACTTGACTAAAGGAATATCTGTCTACTCTCTGCCTTCTGCCTTCTTTTCACGGAGAAGAGAAGCCTAGAGTTTGAAATGAAACTAGACCCAATAAAACCCAAAACCAAACCCACTGCCGTCGAGTTGATTCCTCATAGCAAGTTTATAGGACAGAGTAGAACTGTCCCACAGGGTTTCCACAGAGCGGATGGTGGATTCGAACTTCCAGCCTTTTTGGTTAGCAGCTGTAGCTCTTAACCACTGCGCCATGAGGGCTCCAGACCCAATAAAGGGAGTACCAAAATCTAAGTAAAGCTCTTGAGAATATTCAGAAATACATATCATAATGTCCACTCAAACTCTAATGATTTCTTTTTCTGTGATTAAATCTGATTTTTTTTTAAGGATAAACCAGTCTTACATAGTATTCTATTTAAATCTAGACATTGTAGTTTAGGCTTCTGCAGATAAAGCATGAAATCTTAGCTCAACTATAAGAACGTTCTTGAGAAAACATACGTTATGAGAACCAAAAAACCCAATGCTAAAGTTTTACTTATGTTCAATAGCCAGATATTTTTTATAAACTTTTGGAACATCTGTAACTCAAAGCCAACTAATGGCAATTATTATATACCACTTATTTTATTCTCAAGATAACCCTAGGAAGTATCCCTATTATTCCTTTTTTTTTTTAAGCGATGGGGAAACTGGAGTTCAGTAATTTGCATGTCGCACAACTATTAAGTGGCAGAGGGATGAAATTCAGAATAATGTAGCTCTGAGGCCTATTCTTAACTTTTTAGGATATATTGTCTCTTGCTCAAAATATAAAACATTCATCTCACCGTATGAGTCTTAAAACTCCCAAGAATTTAGAGGGGGAAAAGAAGTGGAATTTTCATAGAAGTCATTCCACACTCATTATATCCCAAGTTTTAATCTCTAGCATGAAGCTTCTGATGTCTAACAAGTGCTGAACTGTGCCTAAAGGATTTTCCACATTCAACACATTCATAAGGTTTCTCTCCAGTATGAATTCTGTAATGTTCACTAAGGTGTGCTTGCTTGCGGAAAGTTTTTTCACACTTGCTACACTTATAAAGCTTCTCTCCAGTGTGGGTTCTCTCATGTTCAACAAGGGAAGAGCTCTGACTGAAGGCTTTCCCACATTCAGTACACGTGTAGGGCTTCTCTCCAGAATGGATTCTCTGATGCTGTGTGAGGCACGCACTCTGATTAAAGGCTTTCCCGCATTCATTACACTTGTAAGGTTTAACTCCAGAGTGACTTCTCCGATGACGAGTAAGGCATATGCTCTGACTGAAGGCTTTGTCACATTCACTGCATTTGAAGGGTTTCTCTCCAGTATGAATTCGCAGGTGTTTAATAAGGGATGGGCTCTGACAAAAGCCTTTTCCACATGCATTGCATTTATAGGGTTTCTCTCCAGTATGAATTCTCAGATGCTGGACAAGGATTGCTTTTGTTTGAAAGGCTTTCTCACATTCATTACATTTATAAGGTTTCTCTCCTGTATGAATTCTCAGATGTTGAGTAAGATTTGACTGTTTACGGAAACAAGTTCCACATTCACTGCATATGTACGGCTTCTCTCCTGTGTGAATTCTCTGATGCTGGGTAAGAGATGATCTCTGAGTAAAGGATTTCCCACATTCACTGCATTTTGAAGTTTTCTTCTGCATGTTAAGTCTCTGGTGTTTCACTTGGAGTGAAATCTGACTGGAACTCATGCTGCTTGTAGCACACCAATGGGGCTTCTCTCCAATAGGCTCAGGTTCAGATGAAAGCTTCTCTGAAATTCATGATACCCATGAGGTATTTTCTCAAAAATGATTATCATTAGATAAACACTGTTCCCCTGGGAAGCGTGTGTGTGTGTGTGTGTGTGTGTGTTGTTTTCTCAGTGATTCCTGCAGAATTTTCCTTCTTGTTCAGTGTACATTTTCACCTGCTCCAAATGAGAAGTCCAGATGACCAGCCTCTCTAACTTTCCACTTCTTCCTCAGCTAACTTGATACCAGGCTTGGTCTTCCCACCTGAAAAGAAAAATCACAAAGTAAGCCACTAATTACAGAAGATACTGAGTATAATATATTATTATAATGATTCCAAAATGTCCTCAATAAAATTTGGCTCCTAGGCTTAGGTTCTACTTTCATCTCCACCACTAACTGTGTTCACCTGATTTTTTATCTTTTTGGGCCTCAGTTTTCTCATGAATAAAATGGTGATCCATTCATTCAATAGACATGTTGAGTACCTACTATGTGCAAGGCACTGAGCTAGATGGGGAAAACAGATAAACAGACTCTTAATGGATACACTAGCCTCACAAAGTTGAGAGGATCGACTGCGATGATACATGTAAAATCACATCATAATGGGAAAGGCTGCACTAACAAAAGAATTTGTTATTAGAACATGACAATTACAGTAAAAGCCCAACTCAGTGCAACATGGTAATTCTTTACTCCAGAAAATTACTACTTTTGCTAAAATATTTGTTCTTCTATGTACCTAAATATTTGCATCTAATTGGAAAATTTATTCTGTACTGAGATTTTCAATTTCAAAAGCACCATTAAGCATTGATATGTTAAGAACTGAGAAGATTTAACATATGGTTTAGTGAATTAAGAATTTTTTCCATATTTGGGGGGGAAAAAACAAAGGAAAATGTGCCCCGTGCAGAAAAAGGGACCTGCATTGTAGAATCTTGACTTTTATCCTCTGTTCAATAATAAAGGAAATCACAGTGAGCTGGGGAGAAGACTAGAATAGGTGATAGGGAAGTGGGAGAAATCAGAGAACAGGCAGGAAACAGAAGAGATGAAGTAGTGACAAGTCCCGCGCATTCTATAAAATTTCTTATCATGATTGATTCTGAAATAATCAAATGCTAAAAACAAATTCAAGTAATTTGGGGTCATCCAGATTTGCATCCAGAGTGATAAACAGTAGGAGAATATGAAAGAGACAAGCATCCTACATTCGGGTAGATTACGTTTTGGGGAAAGTTACTGCCTATCTTTAGTCTCCACTCCTCAAAAAATATGTGAAAAGTAATTATATCTCCTTAGCTTTCCTGTAAGCAGTATCTTGGCAGATTAGTGGTAATTAAAAAGAATTTCCCTTCCAAGATTTCAAAGGTGACCAGGATCTAACTTTTGCTAGGTCCACCTTACATCTTTCCTTATTCACTCACCTGGATAAGGTGTCTCTTTGGACCTCTTTTTCTCTCCAAAACATTCAGCATCTATAGCTATTCCCTTAAGTTCAACTGGGAAATCTCTAGGTTTGAAAGCTAGAGTCACTTACTGAAAGAAAATCAGATATCACTGCGTGTTTACAGAAAAATGGGAGAGAGGTGGTGCATAGGAAAGAAGGTCTCATAGTAGTGACTTGACTCTAGCATAATGGTCTACAATTTGGCCCTCACCTTTGTAGCCAAAGAAATGCTTCAGAATCTAATGCATACTCACCAAGTTCACAAGAGGAATGATGGAGAACAGTCAGTTTACTAATTTACAATGAAAAATTTCTATGCTCAATGTCCAGCTGGTTAACACACTCCACTATAGAAAAATGGTGTGGGAATCAAATCAATGTTATCAGGACACTCGTTGGGAAGCAAAAATTGGAGAAAGAGAGGAGTACTTGAATGATCAATGACGTCAAACTCTCAAACACTGATGCCCTGGATAAGAGCACACAGAATCAGAGAACAGATACTGAAGTGCTGCACATCAGAGCAACCTCTTCACTGGATGGTGCTGAGACATGGAGACATTTTTTTCCGAGGCCCCTTTTCATTACAGTTTTCTCATTACACAAGTTACACCTGAATATATTCTCACTGTAAAATACTTAAACATAGAAGTATGTAGAGTAAAAGTTATTTTCATAGCCATCACCACCCCACCCATTCAAACCCATTTCCTACCCCAGACATAATCATTATTAAGTTTGGAATATATTCTTTTAATCTTTTTTTCTACATGTTTACCTACACAGAGGTAGATGTTGACTCTTTTTACCTAAATCATTCTATAGGTATTGGTCTGCAATTTGCTTTTTGTTTCACTTAAGAATGAGTCTTAGAGGTCACTTCATGTTAATACATATGAATCTACTGGGGGCTGAGAGTCAGCTGGCACAAACTAGCATATCTGCACTAGCTGTTTATGGTGAAAGACTGATCCGAGTGGGCAATGCCTGTACCATACTGGTAGTTAAATATAGTGAATTATCTTGCCTGGACCTATCTCTCTGTCTTGATGGGTTATACAAACTTCCAGTATGGATATAGCATTGTCTTAGTTTGTTAGTGCTGCTGTAACAGAAATACCACAGTGGGTGGTTTTAAAAAACAGGAATTTATTTTCTCACAGTTTAGGGGGCTGAAAGTCCAAATTCAGGGCACTGGCTCTAGAGCAAGGCTCTCTCTGTTGGCTTTGGGGGAAGATCTCTTTCAGTTTCTGTAGATCCTGCATTCCTTGGTTCCCTGGAGATTTCCACATGGCATTTATCTTCCTCTCCTGTTTCTGCTTGCTTCTCTGTGCTTAAGCTGCTCTTTTTATATCTCATAAGTTAGTAGGTTTAAGACACATCCTGCACTGATATGGCCTAATTAGCATAACAAAGAAAATCTTATTCCACTGGTATAGGGGTTAGGATTCTGAGGGGAACACAATTTGATCCGTAACAACCATATACAAAAATAAACTCCAGGTGGTTTAAACTAGTAAATGTAGAACCAAAACTCTAATCACACTTTTATCTCCTTTAGTTTTTCTTCCAAAATAAAGTTTTTATTTTTTCATCATACAAAGGATGCATGCTATTCTTTGTAAATCTATACATGTTATATATTCTTTGCATAAAATATTCTATAATGCAATTAGTCCAGAAAGGAAATCACTTGAAGTCCTACCACCCAGAGAAAATACAGCTGGCTTTTTGATAAACTTTCTTCTAGGCATCTCTCACTGCATATATACATATACAGACACAAATGTGACACGTGTACACATTAGACTACCAAATTCTTCAGGACATAATCATGATCTATTCACAGAGTTCCTATCATCTAAGATCCAATTCACCCAGTACTATTCTTACTGGGTTTGACAGGCATCCAGACTTTTGACAGCCATTAACAATGGCAGTTGTGATTACCTAGGCTCTTGTTCCGAACAGGCCCAGGAGCCCATTCCACATGTCTGAGCAAACAAACACCTTTGCAATGGGTCTTCCAGTAATTTACCATCAGCTTCCCCGTATCTGATTGCTATGCCTTTAAGATATCATATTTAGCAGTTCAGTGAGTGGTTTCAAGGTGTTCCACCAAATGACTACAGAGGGGGTAGCTCATCTTGCTACAGTTCAGTTACATGTAATCAGAAATTAGTGCACTCTCTGTCTTGTCCTATAACCAATTAACCCACAGCCTTCTTCTACGATGGGTCACTCTCTGATTCAAGTAAGACACTGCCCATTTCTGGGTGGTTCTACAGTTTCAGTCTGCAGCATCTAGGTTTAGTGGTTACTAGTGGGTCCCATGGTAGGTCTGCCACCACTTGTGAATGAGCACCCCTATAAAAACCACAGCCTCACTCTCTAGTTAGATTTCACTTACCCAGCAACAAGCTGTTAGGAACACAAGCAACACTGGTTTGCCTCCTGGGAGCTCTTCTTTTGAAGGGCAGGAATCCGAGTCACTGACGGAGGAAAAAGAGCCATCCATAAATTATCAGCCTTATTCCCTCATACTCTGGCAGGGGAACCCAAGAACAGCCCTTCCCTAATCAAATGACTATTTTAAGTCTGAAGGAAAAAGCACATCATCATTCTCCTAGAAGAGTATCACTGATGACAAAAATCAGTAAGTGGGTAGACTTCAGAGACACAGCAACATGCAAAGAAAGAGGGCACGCCCTCCTAAGGTCTTAGCATACTGGGGTGAATATTCTTTTGCAGGAGATCTAAGTTGGAGCCCAAATGGTCCCCAAACCTACTGGAAAAGCCACTGACCTCAAAAGTCAAAACTGTGGGGGCAGTAAGACCACCACTGGACTAATCAAGAGGTCTGGATTCTAGTCTTGGCTCTGATACTAACTTGTTCAGTGACCTGAAGCAAGTCACTCAGTCTCACAGGATTTTTCTTATCTGTAAAATGAAGGTGAAAAACTAGGTAATATGTAAGGCTTATTCTGTGTACCAATATTCTGTGATTTTTTAATTCTAAAAATACACATAAGGAAAGAGCAAAAATCTCAAGTCCTTTGATTAGGGCTGGTTTTTCAATTAATTTATTGGAGAGTACTAACTGAGCACCTACTATGTATCAAGCAGTGAGGTCAGTGCTCCTTGTTAAGAATGTGCTGAGTCAAAGACAGGGAAAGTCCCCAGCAGTTATCCACCCACAATCAGAGGTAGAGAAATTTCTGGGAAATAATGAGGACTGCCTCTACAAATGAAGGAGGGTGGGGAGAGTATGTTGGAAGATGTTGAGGACTCCTTCTAATGAAAGGAAAGAATGCTGTATTAGAAAGCAGGGACTTGGTTTCCAGTCTAATCCACCCCAGTCCATTAGCACCTCTTATCTGACAATGAATAAACTGTCCTTTTCAAACTTTTAAACTTTAATATTCAGCTCAAATGTGAACCACACCTACTCCCTGTGGAAAATCTTCCTTGACTTTTCCAAGGCATTTCCTTTCTCTACATTCTCACAGAATTTCCACGACTACTGTAGCACTTTCCATTCAGTGTTTGTAATTCCCTAATTGCATTTTTGTCTTTCACCACTACACTTGACAAGTATAGCAGCGGTCTGGGGCTAGATGCTCTGGGTTGGAATCTCCAAGTGATCCTGGGCAAGTTACTAAACCTCTGTGTGCTCCACTTTTTCCAACTGTTTTAAAAAAGAAATGATAATATCAAGAACTCCTTCAGAGGGTTGTGGTGATGAATACATGAGTTAATACAAGGAAAGCACTTAGAAGAGTACCTGGTTGGTAAGCATTCAGTAAATAGTACCTGCTGTTAAATTATTCCTGTTATTATTTTTGCATCTATACGTCTTCACATAGTACAGATTTTGTTACCATTAGTTGTTGCGTTGTGGGATCGATTCCAACTCACAGCAATCCTATATGACAAAGTAGAGCTGCCCTATATGGCGTACTAGGCTGTAATCTTTACCGGAGCAGACTGCCAGGTCTTTCCTCCCCCCGAGCGGCTGGTGGGTTCCAGCTGCCGACCTGACTCCACCTTTCGATTAGCAGTAGAGTGCTTAACTATCGCGCCACCAGGGCTCCTTCTGCCATCAGATAGAGAAGAGTAAATACTTAACGAAAGGCGAGATAATGCTCACATATATAGTCTTATCCAGCCAGCACAACTTTGCGAAGTGGCAACGGAAAGAATAGTATTTGTTTTCTGGAAATTAGAAATCTAAAGCGCAAGTTCGCTGACTCGCTCAAGTAGACAGATTGGACACCAGGTCTTCCGACTTCCAGACCAGGGTTCTTAAACAACCTTCCGCCTCCCCTCTTCACCGCAAGCTTTCCCCAGGCATCGGGCCTCCGCCCCTAAGGTCCCTGCTCGATCGGAAGGAAGAGGCGCTGCGGCCGGTAGGCCTCCTGAGCCAAAGGAGACCCCGGGGCGGAACCCGCTGCAGCCGATCACAGCATGAACCGCTCACCAGGAGCTCGCCGCGGCGCTGACCCGGCAGCACCTCGCACCAGTCCGCCGGAAACAAGCCCAGGACGCGCTCCGCCATGTGACGTCACCAGTCCGCGCCGTGGCCGATAACCGTTGCCGTCGCCTTTGTTGGAAGGTGGGGGTGACTTCTCGGCGCCCTGAGGGTAGGAGTTCCCGCGCCAGGCTCAAGGGGCCTCCAGACACGGCTTGCAAACCCATCTCAGCGTGCACTTTCCCAGTGTAAAGAAGCTAAAAGTGAAAGTGAGATTGGGAGTTGGCCCAAGGGAGCTCTTAAAACCAGCCAAACCCATTGCTACCGCGTCAGTTGCCACTCATAGCGACACTATAGGACAGAATAGTACAGCCCCAAGAGTTTCCAAAGCTGTGATCTTCATCTCGCTGAGCGGCCAGTGGGTTTGAACCGCTGACTTTTCGGTTTACAGCCCATGCTGAATCACTGCACCACCAAGGCTTATAGGGAGCTTTTACCACGTGCCAATTCACACTGCGCCCGGCCACTTTTATCTTCCTAAAATACATATTTTTCCATGACATTGCCCTTTGGAGGTTCTCAAGGCTTCCGCAAGTTGCTCTTAACCTTCCTTACACATACTCTTTCCTGTCACAAAACTGACCTCGCAGGGACTCCAAAACACCTTACTTCCTCCATTCACTGCTTTGGCTTGAGTCCTAGATTCTCAATGGGTGAACTTGGGTAAACCATCTCTCTGTGCCTGTCTCCTCACCTATAAAATAAAAGATAGTGGTACCCAATTTCATAGGGTTGTGAAGATTAAATTGGGTAAAAATTTCTAAGAATGTCTGACACTTAACGAACTTTGGGTAAAAATGTTAGGACTATCACCTGCTCCTAAAATCCCTGCTCAAGCTCCCATTGTTCCGAGCGGGCTTCTCTACCGTTCCAAACTCAGGGGCACCGCCCCCTAAAAATGCAAAGCTTCAGATCTTGCTGGTCTTCATTCCGGAAATATCTGCACACATACGTTCATCCTGACAGGTATATCCAGGCATGAGTGCATGGGCAGCAAAGCACCTGACCCACTCCAGGCACTCTTCCCAATCTGCAAGCTTAGGAAAATGAGGCTGTCTGCTAACCATTTCCCTGGTGTGCAGCACATAGCAAGCACTCAGTACTTATTGAATAAATGAGTGAGATGGCAGCAGTGAAGTTATCTGTTCACATTTCCAGATGGGCTGCTTTTCCAAAATGGAGTCCATTTGAGAGGCTGAAATTAGGAGTGGAGATGCCAGACTGAAGCCATGGCAATTGCACTGACCAGCTAGAAAGGGGCCCTTTGTAGAAATGCCAGCTGACACGTCAGGGAACAATAATGCCTTGCTTTTTACCAAGTGCCACATTCTCAGCACTTCTTTGAAATCACATAGCAAGTTCTCCCCAAAGCCTTAACCTCCCCACAGGTCAGAGAGCCTTAGCCTAATCATTTTCTACTGCCTTTCAGGCCTTAAAGAATCTCTTTAAATCACAGCCTCTGCTGCATGGAAAGTAACTCTGGAGTGGGGTACCCTAGGCAGACCAGGGTCTAGAAACAGGAATATGGGGCTTAAAAGCAGTTTGGGCTAAGCGTCTTTCAATGAGATGTGGAAAGTAGATACGAGGGATGGACATCAAAAATTTTCCACAGAACTAAACTAACCTTAGCCTTGATGTGGCCAGTGGTTGAACGGTAGTGAAACTGGAGCCACCTGAGGTCAAAGTTATGTTTCTGCATTATGTAGGAAGGGTCAAAATCAATTTCTTCCTCACCCGGTTACTCCCAGGCAAGTCTGAGATTCTGAGGGCAAAAAGCTGCTCAATCTCGTGAGCTCCCCCTATCCTCAGGAGGGGGGCAAGGTTAGAACTATAAATGATCCACTCTGTAACTGCCACAAGTAAAGGGGCAGTATGGAGCTGAGGTATGACAAAGAGAGAAATCTGAATGATAGTGCAGAGGGGGACAGGAGTTTAAATTTCACCTGACACGAGTTATGTAATCTTTCTTTTGCTGTTTTGAAGCTCTAATGTGGCCTCCTCCCTGTGTCCTTCTGGAGTTACAAATTAAAATGCAGTGCACCAAGAATCAGCAACACATTCCAGTTTTTATCATACCAGCATCCAATGTAGGCCATGAGCTCAAGAAGTGTTTCCTCCTTGGGATTTCTAACTTCCAATTGCTCTGCTGCCAAGGGGGCATCATTGTTCAGTTCCTGCCTATTGGATTTCATTGATATTCCAGTTGACGTAACTGTGCCTCTGCAGCTACGTGCATCTTCCTCTTCCAGTTGACCTGACATCAACTTACATGTGAAAGCACATTGTGAAACTGTGATTGTACTTTTAAATGCCTGATCTGTTTTTTTTCTACAAAACACTTTTTCTTATGGGGTCCTCTACTTAATACAACCACACACTGTATCTTGGGGAAAGGATCAGAATTCTTCCTCCTAGCAAACACGTCATGGCCATACACACTCACCGTATATGCTTTTTAATGGTAACTGGGTCCACATCACAAACTGCTGGCTGGCATGGAGAAATGTCTGACTCAATATTTTAGTTGAGTTTAACAAATATTTATTGAGCACCTTATAAGTGCCAGCCATTGAGGACACAAAGATGAATAAATATCACATCTCTCGATGGAGCTAACAGTCCAGTGGGAAGAGGAAGATCTGTAAACAAATCTTACAATACAAAAATAATACAGAATACAAAGTAAATGACATTAGAGACAGCTTTAAGGTGTTGCCTGAGCATATTTATACAGGACAAATGAGTTTTCCAGGCAAGGAGGAGCAAGGAATGGAATCTAAGGCAAGAGGAACAGTATGTGCAAAGGCACTGAAGTACAGAGTCTGACTGTAGAATTACAAGGAATTTGCACTATGGAACAGAACACGCAAGGCAGAGAATGGCAGCTGAGGCTGGAGATGTAGCACAGGCCAAATGAGGAGTCTCAGATGACTCTTTAAGGGCATGTGGCTTTATTTTAAGAGAGAAGAGAGCTGCCAGAGTTATGTCTTAGAAAGATCACCAGAACGAAATGCAGATGACCTAATGGGCCAAGAGACTGGAAGACTGGTTAGGAAAACAGAAAAACAGTCTAGGAAGTAAACTCTGAGGACCTGACCTAAAGCAAAGCAGTGGAAATGGCGTCCAGATTTAGGAGATAATGTCAACAGGGTACAGTTGTTGGTTGGATGTGAAGACTAAGAGGGAAGATTGAGGGAGAGGGCAATTCCTAGGTTTGGGGCCCAGCTGGAGTGACAAGGTGCATGATGGGCCAGCAAGTGAGAGAAAATCAGGATGGCAAATATGTGCAACAGTGAGAATATGAGGTGAGGGCAGTGCAAAGGAGCAATGAGTTCTTTCTTTCCTTTCCTGTTTCCCCAGCATGGGAACATGTGCCAGACTCCCTTAGCCTGAGGATTACAGACTCAGTGTCATATTCCTTCCCTTTTAGAAAATCTTTCCTACAACAACTTAGAGACAGCTTCTACCCTTAAGTTTTTTTCATTTCTTCCCCCCAAAACCCCCCTCTATTCTCCTTTCCACTCAAGATTCCAAAGATAGTAGTGTATAAATATAACTAAGTAAAGACCTATATATCAAGAAAGTTAATAAGAAGTTTTGGTGGGCAAGCGTTGATTAAAATACATTAACTCAATACTTACTGAACACTTACTATGTGCCAGAAATTAACCCTATAGTGTCATATTTCACTTAAGAATATAGATATTGACATTTACTTTTAGTAGAAAATGTACATACATACTTTTTCATGAGCATAAAGTTTTCATAGGATTATTTTTTCCCCACAAATACTAATTTCCTCAATTATGAATTCCTCTATGGCAGGTTTTCAGAGCATAATCTTCACAGCAAGAGAGGAATACTGTATAAATTATTTTTGTCACATTCCCATTAATGGAAATTAGTGGACAAAAACAATGCTTACGTGAGAGTTGCTCTGGAAAATCAAAACTCAATTCCAAGCAACCAACCATTCCAGAATCAACTTAGTTGATTTTAAAAGTCATACTTTAAAAACTGTCTAAGCCTCAGAGCTAAGAAACTTTATTTCAAATACCAAATGCTATCCTCAGTCTTCCAGAGCTCAGTCCCTGGATAGCAGTAAAGAACATGAAAGAGATTCAGAAAATACAGGGGAAGCCATGCCCTTTTTCTCAAAAGAATAAAATATCACAGTTGGTGGCAAACCATGCTATTGATTTTTGGGAATTTAAAAGCAGGTAATTCTAAAAGTCTTTCCAAATTCATTTCTAAGTGTTTACCTAAATACTCCTAACCTTCAAGTAATATTCTTGAATATGAATGTACAAGAATATAAAATCTATGATTGCAGCAACCAATGGCCTAATTACAGGAAACCCAGCCCTCCCAGCTTCAGCTGTCAACACTCTCTTTGGGACTGGCCCAGCAGCCCGCCACCTCAACTCCAGCCAACCTAAAGGGCCTTCTTCACTAATGTTTTCTCCTCCCTAGTGGCCAACAAATTGAGTCCCCCTTTGTATGGACTTTTTACTCCTAGCGGGTCTCTCTGCCCTGGCTACAAACCAGTGGCCCCACCAAATTCCTGGGGCAGGAATATGTTGGTACTTTGCTCTGTCACACACAGGCTTCCTCCTCCAAGGCCTTATCAGCAATGGCTTAGCACAGACCTATTCTCCCGTGGTAAGCCAGTAGCCCTCTGGTACAGTGGTTGGGCCTTCTTCTCCCTGTCCCTCTGAGCAGATATATCTCCCTTCCCACAAGCTAGCATCACTGAAGTCTCTCTTGACCTCCTACTTCCTTCTGAATCCTAAATTCCTCTAAAGCTTGAAAAGATCAGGAAAGGTATTTCTCACCCTAAGACTTCTTCACCAGCATATCTGCAGGGATCAGCCCAGTTCTTGTCACATTCCCTTATTACTTAAATTACTGAATATGGATTCTTGTTTTTCACTTGTTCTGTTTTTCCATTCACAGGACCACCTCCTGCTGCACTCTACAGGTCAGGCAGCCTCCCCCAGCAGCATAGAGAGAGCTGCCTCAAACACCTGAAGGCTGCTTAGAACTACCTCAGAACTGTTGCCACTTTCAGACTGACAAGAAGTATTTGGAAAAGCACCTCAACCAACCGGCCAGTGAACAGGAGTAACAAGGCGGGATGGGGGGTAGGGGTGTAGTAAAGGAAACACAAGTGCTAGCTTAACAAATGCTAAAAGTACAAGGTACATGGGTATGAAGGAGTGGCAATCTGCAAGGCTTTATAAGAAAAGCAGGAACTTCCTTTCTACCCTGTATTCCCAGATGCCCATCATAGGCTCTGCATTCTCCAAGCTCCCACTTCCATTTCTGGAAATATTCTTCTCCGAGCACAGTAGCAAAGATTCCTTCCTCCCTCCATCCAGGAACTCTATCTGCCCCTCTTCCCCACAGCCATATTCCTAGTCACTCTCTAGAGAAGCTGTCATTCCTAAAATGCCAAGATTATTTACCACTGTGGAGTTTCTGATGTCTGAAAAGGACTGAACTATGTCTGAAGAATTTCCCACATTCAATGCATTCATAAGGCTTCTCGCCAGTGTGAACTCTGTAATGTTCACTAAGGTGTGCATACTTGCGGAAGGTTTTCTCACATTCACTACATTTATAGAGCTTCTCACCAGTGTGGGTTCTATGATGTTCAGTGAGAGATGAGCTATGTGCAAAGGCTTTCCCACATTCCTTACATTTATAGGGCTTCTCTCCAGTGTGAATTCTCATATGCTGAGTGAGGCAGGTATTCTGATTAAAGCCCTTCCCACATTCATTGCATTTATAGGGTTTTTCTCCAGTGTGACTTCTCTGATGCCGAGTAAGGCAGATGCTCTGAATGAAAGCTTTACCACACTCATTGCATTTGTAGGGTCTCTCCCCTGTATGAATCCTCTGATGCTTAGTGAGTGGGGTACTCTGAGTAAAAGCTTTGCCACATTCCTTACATTTATAGGGTTTTTCTCCAGTATGAATTCGCTGGTGTTTAATAAGGGACGGGCTCTGACAGAAAGCTTTTCCACATTCCTTACATTTATAGGGTTTCTCTCCAGTATGAATTCTCTGATGCTGAGAGAGGTTTGCCTTAGTTTGAAAGGTTTTCCCACATTCGTCACATTTATGGGGTTTTTCCCCAGTATGAATTCTCTGATGTTGTATAAGATTTGAGTGTTTCCGGAAGAAAGTGCCACATTTATTGCATAAATAAGGTTTCTCACCAGTATGAATTCTCTGATGTTGAATGAGGTGTGTGTTCTGATGGAATGTCTTCCCACATCTGTTACATTTGTAAGGTTTCTCTCCAGTGTGAATTCTCTGATGTTCAGTGAGATGCGAATGATTGTGGAAGGAATTCCCACATTCATTACATTTATAAGGTTTCTCTCCAGTGTGGATTCTCTGATGCTGAGTAAGAAATGATCGACATCGAAACACTTTCCCACACTGCTCACATCCATACAGTTTCATTCCATTGTGAATCCGTTGATGTTGAACAAGGAATGAGCTACGACTAAAGGCTTTCCCACATTCCTCACACGTGTAAGGTCTCTCCCCAGTATGAGTTCTCTGGTGTTGGGTAAGGGATGAGCTCTGAGTAAAGGTCTTTCCACATTCATTACATTTCCAAGATTTTTTCTGGGTAGAGAGGGGTGGGCATTTACTTTGGTCTGAAATCTCATTGGTGTATATGCTAGCTGTCTCCCGCTGATGCAGGCTCTCTTCTGTGGAAACCCTGAGACGTGTAACAAGGCTTGAGGTCAAAAGCAAGCTTTTCTCGAGGTTATAGTCTTGGCTAGTTATTTTAGGAGTTGTTTCCTTGTGTACGAAGGTTATTCCCCCAAAGCCTCCTTCCTGGAAAAGGCATGGCCTGGGAAGCTCTCTGGAAGGGTTTTCCTTCATGCCCTCACATGCATATTTTTCTACAAATATCGAATCTTGGTGTTCATCCTCTTGGAATCTCTGTGCTACTATGCCTGGAGAATCAATTTCAGAGACTTCTTGCTCTGGAGCAGGCCTGTTCTTCAAACCTGAAAGAAACCATCAGAGTAAATGTCTCCAGTTCAGGGCACAGCAGAGGCCTCTGAAGTTGTGTGGACAGAACTTTGACAAATCTCAATAATGGCCTGTGAATAATAGTGAGTAAAAGCAAACGGGGCAAGTAATTCAGAGCTGATCTGCGTCTGGGTCAAGTGTTTACCATTAGTGAGGAAGCCTCATAGAAAAGGGAAGCTACAGATACCCAGGGAGCAAGAGACCTACCGGAAATGGAGAAAAAGGGGAAATAACACACAACAGTAGGATAAGATTAGGAAAAGACAGGAAACGGACAGTTTGTATCCAGATAGTGGATAGTTAGAGAATGAAAAAGGGAAACTCCTGAAAATAAGAGAGAAAATGAATATTAGGGAAAAGCTGGCCTCAAGAGGCACTCACCTCCAACTGTCCCCCACATCCCTAAAAGAGAGAGTAGTTTTATCTCTTTACTTTCCCTCAGAGTTTCTCTTCCAAGATTCCCAAAGTCTTCCTACTGCTGGGCTGTTTCTCCCACTGGTTGTCTCTTGCTCACTCACCTGGGCTGGTCTCTCTTCCACTCTCTCTCTCTTCAGCTCCTTGCATATTCAACAGCCACAAATCTTCTCTTTGCTTTGACTGGAAAACACCTCAGGTCTGGAAAACTGAGAGCCCTGCTCATAGGGAAAAAAAGGGGGGAGGGATGTAACTGTCCCAGTAAACGAAAAATGATAAAAGTTGTCTAGGGATGCTACCTAATAACTTATACCAAAGGGTGAGGCAACATGAGTGCCTCAGTACAAACTGGGGCTGGCTTGCAGTTTTCTAGGTTCACAAATTCCACTTGCCAGCTGTCCAAGAATTGACAGATTCAGAAAAACATACTATCAAATACTCAAGAGCTTGATGAATAAATCAGAATGACATTTATTACCTTATAATGATAAAGATAATTATGAAATGGATAGGAATATTCATGTCAATTAGTGCACTCTATCATACAATAATCTATATGAAAAGTCAATTAATATACTCAAAAGATGCATGAGGAAACAGCCTTATAGCAAGGCTAACGCATCAAGTCTAATCCATCCACCTCCACTATATGCCAAGGGGCCTGGATAATGGTTACAGAGTCTTCTCTACTCAATAAAAACCAAGATACACTAATTGTTCTTAGATGTATATCAATTAAACAATTTTTCTTCAGACACAGCTCAATTAAGAGTGTAGGCTGCTGTTTTTTTTT
>NW_004443937.1:23603075-23656979 GCF_000243295.1 Trichechus manatus latirostris | reverse complement strand
AGAACCCTCTGTTGTGATCCTGGTCAGAGCAGTCAGTGGTGGTAGCCGGGCACCATCTAGCTGTACTGGACTCAGTCCGGTGGAGGCCCTGGTAGTAGGCTGCTGTTTTAAACAAAAAAATTTTAATTTTGAAATAATTTTTTACTTACAAAAAGTTGTAAAGATAGTATAGAGAATTTCTGTAAACCCTGGTGTTTGAAATGTCTCTCCATATAACCTTGAAGTGAAAAGAATCAGTAATATTATTTCAAGGAAGAAAGAAGATGGAGAAATGGATTCTTATCAGAGTCGAAGGCTCTGAAGGTATGGAAGAATAGAATGAGGAAGTTAAAATACATAATGAGGCTGGTCCTATAGTCTTCTCATTAAAGTCTGTGCCACTCCATTTTATTCTGAAGATCTAAGAGGACCCTATCTGGGACTTCCTGATCCTCTTCCACAGAAAGGGCATGTCTTAGTTCTGCTATAACAGAAATACCACAAGTGGATGGCTTTAACAAACAGAAAATTATTCTCTCATAGTCTAGGAGGCTAGAACTCTAAATTCAGGGTGCCAGGTCCCAGGGAAGGCTTTCTCTCTCTGTCAGTTCTGGGGGAAGGTCCTTTTCATCACTCTTCCCCAGATCTAAGAGCTTCTCAGCACAGGGACCCCAGATGCAAAGGATGCGCACTGCTCCTGGTGCTTCTTTCTTGGTGGTATGAGGTCTCCCTGCTCCCTGATTCTCTTTTATATCTCAAAAGAGATTGACTCAAGATACAACCTAATCCTGTAGATTGAGTCCTGCCTAATTAACATAACCGCGTCTAATCCTGCCTCATTAAAATCATAGAGGTTAGGATTTACAACATACAGGATGATCACATCAGATCACAAAATGGTGGACGACCACACAATACTGAGAATCATGGTCTAACCAAGATGACACACATTTTTGGGGGACACAATTCAATCCATAACAGGGCATAAGGGGGACCTGCCAGCTACCATACAACCCTACAGAGACTCATGCAGTAGAGTGAGGTTTGGGTGTAACAGTGCTAGACACTAGAGAATAAGTAGGACATGCCCCTCCCTGCCTGAAGCTTACGTCGTAGCCAAAGACATTAATTCTGTAATTAAAAAAGTAGTTAAGAGTTACAAAAGCAGAAGTATGGGGTGCTATAGAATGTAGGGGAGAGGGGACCAGACCTAGTCTGGGAAATTAAGCCTCTCTAAAGAAGGGATAAATAGGCATTAGACAGGTGAAGAGAGAAAAGAATATACCAGAGAGATAGAACATAATGTACAAAAGAAATCAAGGTTAGCACTTTGGAAGAATGAAAGAGAGCCAGTAAGGCCAAAGTATTAAGCACCAGAAATAAGACATGAAGCCCCAGCCAAGCAAAGACTAGATCATATAGAACCCTGCAAGCCATTTTAAGGACTTTACTTTAGAAGCAGCAGAAAGCCACAGAAGGGACATGAAAAGGTTTGAAAAGGGAAATTGTAAGAAAAAAAAATCCCTCTGCCTGTAGTGCAGAGAATGGATTGTGTGTAAGGGGTTGGGGGTGGAGAGGGCAAGATGAACACTGGAAGACCTCTCAGGAAGTTGTTTCAGTAATCCAGTAAGGGGACTAGACTAAGAGACAGAATCAGCTGGCCTGGCTGGATGTTGAGGGGAGCTCCACGAGGAAGGAGTTAAGGGTAATTTACCAGCTTTTGGCTTAAGCAAGTTGAAGACAGTGCCCTTTAGTGAGCGTGGGAACACTGGTTTCAGGAGGAAGAAAATGCATTTAGTTTGGAAAGATCCAAGTTGAGAGCAAAACATACATGTCTAGAGTGGAGGAGAGAGGAGTGGGCTGAAAACATTTATCCAATTTTGGCATAAAGTCAATAATTGAAATCATGGCAGTAACAGGTAAAATTATCAAAGGAGTGTGGATAGGAAAACCTCAAAAGTGAGTCTACATGTTTAAACTGAAGTTTAACTATGGTTTTGATTTAACAGATTCCAAATCCTGTAAAGAGCTAAACAAAATAATTTAATATATGATAAAGTTGATATGTATGGTAATTAAAAAAAAGATTATTTATAAATTGCGCTGGGACTGTTGCTTAACTACTTGGAAAAAAACACTTAATGAGGGTCCTACCTCAGTCCACACACCAAAACAAACCCAAACTGATAAAAGAGTTAAGTATAAAAAATGAAACCACAAATGATTGTTTAATTATGAGGTTAGGGTAGACTTTTCTAAGCATTATGCAAAAAAGCACAAGCCACAAAGGACAAAATGGATAAATCTGGCCAAAGAAAAAAAAATTCTATATATCCAAAATACTCACAGATAAAATTAAAAGACAAACAAGCTAGGAAAAGTATCTTTGATTTATCTATCAAGTAGATAGATCTAATATATACAGGGTTTTTATAAATGAGTTAGCAAAAAGGTGAACTGATAGAAAAGTAGAAAAGTACAACAAATACACCAAGAATGACAAAAGACCAATAAACATATCAAGACAAAGTTCCATCTCTGTGGTAATCAAGGAAATGGGCACTGAAACTACTGTAAATTTTAACATCAAATTAGGAATCTTATTTTTAACGCTAAAATTCAAGACCAGCAAAGGTGCAAGGAAAGAACTTTTCATATACCACTGGTGGGAATGTAAACTGGTAACATCCTTCTGAGGTAATTTGGCAAAATATATGAGTTGTAGTTGGGATGTCATGATACACAACAGAAGACACATTCAGTATGCGCAACACTTTCAATGTCTCTCAGAAACTCTTCAAAGCTATCAGTATGTCATAAAAATCCCTATATCTTTTGACCCACTAATTCTACTACTAGAACCTTCTCAGAAAGAGAAGTAACTTCCCCAAAAGGAAAAAAACTAAATTATTTTGTTACCTATTAAAAATACCCCCTATAAGAGTCCCTCACGGAGCAGGAGAAAAGTATGGAGCAGAATTCAAATTCATGTAAAAAACCAGACTTAGCAGTCTGACCGAGACTAGAGGAACGCTGAAGCCACGACCCCTGGGCACTCTGTTAACCCAGAACTAAAACCATGCCCAAAGCCCACTCTTCCAACAAAGATTAGACTGGACTATAAAACATAAAATAATACTTGTGAAGAATGTGCTTCTTCGTTCAAGCAGATACATGAGAACAAATGGGTGGCTCCTGTCTGGAGGCAGGATGAGAAGGTGGGAAGGGACAGGAGCTGGTTGGAGGGACACGGGAAACCCGGGATGGAAAGGGGGAGTGTGCTGTCACATACAGGGACTGTAACTAGTGTCACACAACAATATGCATATAAATTTTTGTATGAGAAATTAACTTGAGCTGTAAACTTTCACCTAAGGCACACACACAAAAAAATTCCCCTACAGTGTTGTTGGAAATTATCATCATTTTATTGTTGAACAGTGAGGTTTAGCAGATTACAGTACTTCCACTTGGTAGACAATAACATAGCCATTAAAATAATTAAAAATGAAAATATATGACCATTTGGGAAAATATTTATATTTTAATGTAAGTGAAAAAAAAACAGGATATTAAAATTTTGAAGTGCAACATATGTATGTTGAAATATGCAAATGAATGAGATCAAGAAAGGAAAATAACCATCATTGTGGTGTCATGTGAATTCTGAATGTTTTTCTCCGATATTTCTGAAACTTCCTATATTACCTACATTTTATTTTGTAATTTTTTAAACCTCTAAGAATATACATCAAATTGTTAACTGTGATCATCTCTAAGAGATAACGTTATGGTATACTTTTGCTTTAAGGCATTTTTATAATGTTTGAAAGTTTTCCCACAAAAATGAATAATCTCTGTAATCAGAGGAAAAAGCAAAAAAAAAAAAACAAAAAAACAGTGAGAAATGGGCACAGAGATTTATATACAAAGATCACATCATTACTACAATTGTAAAAACCAGGTAAATGTAAACAGGCATACCGATGATGGCACATCAATATGATAGAATATTATGAAGCTATTGAAAGTCATGTCTTCTAAGAATATTCATGAGAAAATACACTAAGTTACAACAGGATGATATAAAACACTGTAAACAAAAAAGATACACACATATACTAGCACTAACTTACTAATACACAGATATAGACAAAACACACTCATAAAAAAGGACAGGAAGAAAACCCACCAAAATGTTAACACACTTATCTCTAAGTCAGTTAACAGATGACTTTGCCTTGTACTTTATGCTCTTCTATACATTTCACTTTTCCTACAAAAAACATGCATTACTTTTGTAAACAGAAAAAATAGCTATTTAAAAAAAGAAAGAGCCAGTGGATATATGGTATTGGCCTCCCATTCTGAATAAGATGAAAATGGACTGGACTCCGCTCAGGAAACTTTGCTCTGCCACAGCCCAGGTGAGTGGGCCTATATGACAGGGTAGTGATCTGAAAAAGGTGACCGATTAGATAATATCTATGAGTCCTTCCAACTCTAACATTCTGTGACTCCCTGATTAAACCAGTTAATTTATAGGAAGCGTCTTGTACCTACCACTTCTGCAGCCTTAGGTCACTTAGCAGCAGTGGGCACTTTGACAAGTTATCTATTCTCTCTGTGCCTCAACTTCTTCATTAAAAACTACAGGTCATAGATTGTTGTGAAGATTAAATAAATTAGTACAACTGCTCCGAACACTGCCTGGCACATGTTCTGTGCCATTCCGCCTCAGAAACCAACCACCAATGAGTTGATTCCGACTCATAGCGACACTATAAGACAGAGGAAAACTGCCCCCATGGGGTTACCAAGGACAGAGGAGGACTGCCCCATGGGGTTTCCAAGGCTGTAATCTTCATGGACCCTGACTGCCACATCTGTCTCCCAAGGAGCAGCTGGTGGGTTCCAATCACCGACCTTTCAGTTAGCCGCGGAGCGCTTAACCACTGCGCCACCAGGGGTCACAACGACTCTATTTTAAAAAGTAGAACCGCCCCATAGGGTTTCCTATGCTGAAATCTTTACGGGAGCAGGTTGCCTGCTCTTTTCTTCTGCAGAGCCGCTGTTGGGCTGTTGGGTTCTAACTGCCGACCTTTCAGTTAGCAGCCAGGGCTCCTCGCTTGGCACATGGTAAATGCTAAATAAATGTACTTTTACGTATTATCACAACTATCTGTTCCCAGCACTAGACTGGGAGTACCTTCCAATTTGGCAGGCTACAACGTCATTCATTTTGTAACACGCCCCTGAGTTCTGTATGTTTGGCAAATACATTCAGTAGCATTTTGTTGGCATACATGCTACCACATACATCCTATCAATGGAGTACCAGTGAAGAAAGCCAGGCATGGACTACTAGACAATCCAACTTAGAGATCTAGAAACAGACTGTGTACTCGGGAATTCTAACCCTGGTCTTGAGACTCCCAGCCTAGTGCACTTTATACGCCGTCTCCTAAGCCGGCGGTTCCTAAACAAGTGTCTGAGCCGCAGGATGAGCTGGGGTTGGGCACGGCGAGAGGAAAACGCTGGTATCCGGACTCAGAAATCTGACGCAGCCCGGGAATTTCTTTTCTGGACACGGCTCCTATCCTTTGTTCATTCGCTCATCACTCAATCATCATTTATTCATTTCTCCATAACATTTTATTAGACATCTCCTCTGTGCCGGGCCCTGTGATGGGCCCTGGGGACTGCAGTGCTGAGGCTGCAGGCCGGGAGAGCCCGCGTCTCGGGCCGCACGGACAGGTAGCTCCCGCTTGGAACCCCTCCTTTTCCTTCCCCAGGGCCCAGCCCGCTCACCGAGAGATCCGGAGGCTCCCCGCGGGGCCGGAACTGGCGAGTGCGGTCCCCGAAGCGCACGGAAGCCCAAGCAGCAGGCCAAACCCTCCACAGCCGGAAAAGCAGTGGCGCGGCCGGTACTGCGTCACAAGCGGCCGCGCGCTCCACCTTTCGTGCCTCCGTCCGCTGCTTCTCTAGGAAGCGGTAGGAGCATCTCGCTGCGATCCTCTGAGAAGGCGAGCCAGGTCCCATTTCCCTCCAAGCCCGGAGATCCCATCAAAGACCACCGTGACCCGGAAAACAGTGACTACCTCATCCCCTAAGGACACTTGAGATGGGGGCATTAGGTATGGAAAGAGTGCTGAGTAGGAGTCAGAATTGGCCATCTCGGCAAGGGACTAATATGTTCCATCTGCTTATAATTATTTTGTGAGCTCACAGCCCCTGATTAAGAACCTTGAATAATCCCCTAAATAGTTAGAATAAAAGACTAACTCCCAGTGTAGGCCCACACAAACTGACCGCAACTAGCAACATCTATAATTCGGCTATGATAACACATTCTCCTCTACATAACCGAGTTCCCACTGGCGCCCTGAAATCGCTTTCCTGGTCCTGATCCTGAATCTTTTTTCCAGGATTTGTCCCTCTGGAATATTCTCTTTCCCCTTTATCCTCTCCCCATTTTAGCCATCCAAGTCATAGTGTTTCTTCAAAGCCCAGGGCCGGTCCTCATTTGACCACTTCGCCTATTGCCTTCATTAGTCTTTACACTCCATTATTACCCATTCTGAGCAATTCTAGCTCTAGCTGCCCCCTATTTACTGATCCCTTTAATATAACACACACGTATCCACTTTCAATAGGTAATCAGGGAGATATGTTAATTCTACCCAAGGGCAATTGTGAAGGACCTGACTCATGTTTATACAACTCTATCCAGGCATATGGAGCTCTTATTTACCATTATATTCCAGTGTTTACACACTGCCTGGCAGAGAAGACATTCAATAAATACTTGTTGAATTCATTAATCCAATGCAAAAATTAAAGTTCAAATTCTTTGCATTTTTGAGAAACTGAAGAATGCAAGTGCCATAGATTAAATCCAGAAAATAAGTTCTCTGTACACTTGAAAGAAAGGACCACCTAGCTAGCATATTCCCATCTCTTCACCTCACTCTGTACAACTGCTGTCTCCCTCAGTAGAATGTAAGCTTCATGAAGGAGGGACCTTGTCCGTCTTGTTCACACTGTATCTCCAGCACCTAAAACAGTGACTGACATTCTGACTCATAGCGACCCTATAGGACAGAGTAGAATTGCCCCATAGGATTTCCTAGATTGTGCTCTCTACAGAAGCAGATCACCAGGTCTTTTCTCCTATGGAGCTGCTGGGTGGGTTCAAACCGCCGACCTTTCAGATAGCACCCCAGCACATAACTGTTGCACCACCAGTGTTCCTCTGAGATAAATGTTACTTCATGTGAAATAAAAACTTCGGGTAAATCATATTTACCCCGCCAAAGATATTACATGAAGAATATGGCACAGAGATAATCTGTAGCTTTTCTATGCAAGATACAACTACTGGTATCATTCATAGTTAATTACTCACATCATTCTCCCTTTCTTTCTGACATTCTGTCCACATTTTAAAGACAAAACAGGCTTAGGTGATTAAACCAACATCACACTGTACATTAATGAGAAAGCCAGAACTTCCAACTCCAAACCCAGTGACGTTTGTGAGCTACAGCAGACCATTCCCCTCCCCTTCCCATCGTTTCAGCTTTCCTTGTCTAGGGCTTTTCCATTTTTCTTACACCATCTCTAAGGTGACCAGGTCAACATACACAAATTTCAGATACAATGATAACCATTTTACCAAAGATCTTATGGTAAACACTGCAAGTTGCCTATAAAATATCCATTCTCATCTTCCTTCCTAATCAAACCCCATTTTTGTTCAGGCTGGCACTGTGCCCATATTGAAACATGATTTCTCAAGCTCCTTTGAAGCTAGAGATGGCCATGTGACCCAGTTCTGGCCTGAGCAATATAAATGGAGCACTTCTGGATGGGGCTTACAGGAAAGCTGCTGTTTTCCTATTTAAAAAGAACAGATTCAGTTGGCAATTGCCTTCCTTCCTGGAACACAGTTATGAGGCTGGTGATTATATAATCCCAGTGAGATTATAACCACAGGCATAGAGGTTAGGATATAGAACACAATTTTAGGGAGACACAATTTCAACCCATAACAACTGGAAGCTCAGTTTTTTGTCAAAGCAGGTTACATGCAGAGCACACTGTTAGCACTATATATTGTTCTAAGTGAGATACATACCCTTAGTAACTCAGCTCTTCCCCTCAAGGAGAGAACACAGAATACACAGTCAGTGCAAGACTAAGAAGACTTTTTGAGGCCTTAAGCATTGAAAGATAGGGTGCCACCCCGAACCTCTATACACAATTAGAAAATAATAATAAGGGCAAAGTTCTGGGGACCATGGTTTCAGGGGACATCTAGGTCAATCGGCATAACAAGGTTTATTAAGAGAATGTTCTGCATCCCACTTTGGTGAGTGGTGTCTGGGGTCTTAAAAGCTAGTGAGAAGCCATCTAAGATGCATCAATTTGTCCCAACCCACCTGGAGCAAAGGAGAATGAAGAACACCAAAGACACAAGGAAAAGTATTAGCCCAAGAAACAGAAAGGGCCACATAAACCAGAGACTTCATCAGCCTGAGGCCAGAAGAACTAGATGGTGCCTGGCTACCACCAATGACTGCCCTGACAGGGAACACAACAGAGTCCCTGACAGAGCAGGAGAAAAGTGGGGCGCAGAACTCAAATTCTAGTAAAAAGACCAGACTTAATGGTCTGACTGAGACTGGAGGAACCCCGGAAGACATGGCCCCTAGACTCTGTTAGCCCAAAAGTAAAACAATTCCCGAGGCCCACTCTTCAGACAAAGATTAGACGAGTATGGGACATAAAATGATACTTGTGAAGAGTGTGCTTCTTAGCTCAACTAGATACATGAGACTAAATGGGCAGCTTCTGTCTGTAGGCAAGATGAGAAGGCAGAGAGGGTCAGGAGCTGGTTGCATGGACACGGGAAATCCAGGGTGGAAAGAAGGGAGTGTGCTGTCACAGTATAGGGAGAGCAACTAAGGTCACATAACAATGTATGTAGAAATGTTTGTATAAGAGACTAACCTGAATTGTAAACTTTCACTTAAAGCACAACAATAAAAAAGAATACTAACGGGGTAAGGGGGGTGCAAAAGGGAATTCATTGCTCAGGGGACACTGAGCTTCTGTTAAGAATGACAGAAGAAATTAGAAATGAATAATGGTGATGATTGAAAAACATGACAAACATTATTAATGTCACCGAATTATACACGTGAAGAGTGTTGAAATGGCAAATGTTTTGTCATATATGTATTTACAAGACACACACAAAATACTAACTGGGTTTTGCACACTGCCTTATGGTTTATAAAAAACTTTCACTTCTAAAAATAAAATAATAACCATAAGTTTAAAGAATTCAGTCAAGTTCTGAATTTTCTCCTGATAACTGCTTGAATGCGTTTTTTTGAAATATGAAATTCTTTTAAATTTTTTTCTTTTTCTTTGGGCTCCTGCTTGGTTGATAAATAAAAACATGCTTGATCTAGGTTTTGGACCATTCAGCACTGTACAACACACAGATAAGAATGTGCTCAAAGCACTGAGATGGCCCCTTCTGACTCCGACCCAGCACCCTGTCCAGCAAGTAATTCTTGATAACTCAGCATTCTTCCCAAGAAAGTTGTAAAAACGAGACACTACACAGAGATCTATGTCCCTTCTCTACAATAGATAGAAATGCATCTAGTTTTCCTCCCACCAGCAGGTTATGAAAAGAAAACAGCACAGAGGTGTAAGTTTATCTCTGAAAAATAAACAGCTGTTCCATTCCCAGAGATCACCTTTCAGCCAAATAGACAGGCTTATAAATAATAACACCCGTTAGGAAAATGCTCCTTAGAACAATCATCTATGTGAGACCAAAAGGACAACATATGACCAAAAGCAAGGATGAGAAGGCAGGAAAACCAGACAAATGGAAGTGGGGAACTCAGGGTGGTAATGGAGAGAGTGCTGATACATTGAAGGGAGGGCAACCTAAGTCATGGAACAATTTGTATATAAACTATTGAATGGGAAACTAATCTATTCTGTAAAACCTTTACCTAAAGCACAACAAAATAAATAAATAAATAGCTGTTACCTCACTTTTCTTCCCACTTCAGGGTATATGTAGTGTGCTCACTGCCCAGCACTGTATTACGACTTCTCTCCATGAACTGCAACTGTTGGTAACTCAGCTTACCTTCCAGGAAAATGATATGAAGTGTGCAATACAGGTATGTATGTTGCATGGCAGCTGAGTACATGAAATACACAATACACATGCACAGAATTGCATGTTGCTTCTCTAGTGCAGGGATTGGCAATGTATAGCTGTGGATCAGACCTGGCCCACTGCCTCTTTTTGGAAAATAAAGTTTCATTGGAACGCGGCCATGCTTATTTGTTTACTTATTGTCTATACCTGCTTTCACACTACAATGTCAGAGTTGACTAGTTGACAGAGATCTTATGGTTCACAAAGCCTAAAATATTTACTATCTGGCTTATCACAGAATTCCAACCCCTGCTCTAGTGAAATCTCATGCTTGGTAAAGTAGAGGGTCAGAGAAAACAAGGAAGACCCTCGCCAAGATGGATTGACACAGTGGTTGCAACAGTGGGCTCAAGCATAACAACGATTGTGAGGATGGCACAGAACCGGGCAGTGTTTTGTTCTGTTGTACACAGGGTCACTATGAGTTGGAACCGACTCTACAGCACCTAACAACAACAGCAAAGAGGTAAAATGTTAACAAATGCCGGCGTAAAGTTTAGTGTGTGCCAGGCACTGTTCTAAATGCTTGATTCATTAATCCTCACAACCCTTTGAGGTAGATATTATTTCCATATGAAGACGTTGAAGCTCAGAGAGGTTAATTTGCCTAAGGTCAAACAACTAGTAAGTGGTAGAGCCTGGATAGAAACCCCAGCAGTGTGGCTCCAGAGTCTGCCCTTAACCACTGTGCTGTAAAGAGGACTTGTGATTTAAGGGCAAGGGAGAGGGAGAGGGTAAGGAATCCGTCCGGTTTGCAGCTTGTGACAGGATGGATGAGGGTGCCATTAACTGAGACAAGAACATAAAAGGAATGGGTTTTTTGGGGGAAGATAATCAGCTTAGCTCTGAACACATTTAGTGATGGCACTTTCCAGAAGGCATTGGCTAGATGTCTTTGGGGCTAAGGAAAAGGTTGATCAGATGTCAGATTTGGAAGTCATAATTAATAGGTGATGGTTATAACCAGGAGAGTGAATGAAATCTTTAGGGCAGAGATCACAAATTAGAGGCTCATGGGTTGGATCAGACTCATAGATGTGATGTGGCCTGCACAGTTTTTTTTTTTTAATTGAGTTAGTTTCCAACTTTTCATTATGAGATGCTATATACAAATCTAATGGACCCCTGGGTGGCACAAATGGTTAAGGTTTGACTGCCCAAAAGTTGGCAGTTCAAACCCACCCAGAGGTGACTCAGAATAAAGGCCTGGCAATCTGATTCTGAAACATCAGCCTTGAGAACCCTATGGAACAGTTCTACTTCACACACATGGGGTTGCCATGAGTCAGAATCAACTCGACATCAACTAAACAGCAATATATACAAATCTACATTTGTGGTGTTTCTTTAGAAGCTGGAAGATCTGGCAATATTTGGCTCACATTGCCTCAGGGCATTTGTGTGCCAGATGAAGCAACACGCGCCCCCTTTCAATGGGCATGCACTCCAGTTCATCTCAATCCTCACCACTCCCTCGTGTTCTATATACAGCCCTGCTTGTTTTGTTCCTTTAAAGTAGCTGCCTGGTCCCCTAAGGTACTGAGTTTTTAGCCTCTCACTAGTGAGATCCTATACAGAGTGAGAAAAAAAAAAGCGAGTTAAGAATGCATCCTAGGGGTACTGTGATGCCAGTGCATGGGAGTCAACAAAGCAGTTTTGGGGAATACCATGGTGTATATACTGCAGAAGGGTCAAGTAATGGGAGGACTGAAAAGTGACCTTTAGACTTGATAATTAAGCAGGCACTGGCAACCTTCTAATAGTTTCTTTCGAGTGGCTGGAGCTACAGACAGTTTGCAGTTGGTTGAGGGATGCCTGAAAGAGAAGTACAAACTATTCTTTCCAAAGGGTGGGGAAGAGATGAGGCCCTAGCTTGAGAGGAACAAGTGTCAAGGGAGGGTTGTTTTAGAATGGGTGAGATTTGAGCATGCTTATAGGCAGCCAGGAAGGAGGAGAGAGTGAGTGACTGGCAATACAGGAGGGAGAAAAAGTAGATCATTACTGGAGTTTTCTGAGAAATCTGGAGAGATGGGATCCACAGCTCAAGTGGGAGATTTGGCTTTGAACGGAAATAGACACCTACTCCTTTGAGAATTTTCCTCAATCAGCACCTCTTCCCAGAAGCTTCATTCTCCCCCCACAGCTTACTCTGCATGGGCCACAGAATTCTCACCATGTCACCCTGGAGGGAACACAACTGAAAGAATAGACAGCCATTGCTGGTAGCAGCTTGAAAAGCTAAGTGGGGAGAATTGATGGGAAAGTTTCCCATTGTTTTCTTGTATCCTTCCCAACATTTGTCCAAATATTCAGGAATTTTAGAGTCACCGTAATTTCCTCCCCTGGGTGGATCCCCCCACCCCACTCAGCCTTCCTCATCCCATTCGTCTCTGGTAGCAGCAGTAGTGTCAGCTCCCCCAATCTCCTGTCCCTTTGCTCCTGACTCCCAGTGGGACTAGGAACCAAAGCAAGCCTTGGCAGTGGAAAAGAAGACAAGACCCAGATCTGCTGTTCTCTGAGGCTGTCTGCCTAGCGGGCTGATTGGTGCATCTTATACACAAAGGGTCCTGTCATCCTTGAGCCAGGTTTTTGTTTTTAATTTTTTCTAGAAGTCATAGAAAATGAGGGCTGGAAGGAACTTGAGAGAGAACCTAGTCCAGCAGTGATCTGCAGAGGTGCCTCTGGGATAACCTGGAGGGCTGTCAGGCACCTCAGCAGGTAGATTCTAGGCCCCTGGCTCATGCTTTCACCAGAGCAACTCTCGATTTTATATACTAAAATTTATGAAAGAGTGCTAGATTTATAAATTTAAAAAAAGGTGGGGGAGGCTTCTGCTAAGCAAAGTTTTGGTGGACAACGAGTGGCTTCAGTCATAAGCTCTTTTAGAAATTGAGATTCAGGGCCTAGCATCTGATGAAGGGCCTTGGTTATCTGGGCCTAGAGCCCTGGGGGCCCCTGGCCAGCCATTTCTCCTTGTCAGCAACAGTTTCTGATGCCTTTTTCCTTAGATGACCACTCCTTGCCAGTCCAGGGGCCACTGAAGTTCAGGTTTTGCAGGGAAGGTCCTCACCAGAGTGAGGGTTATGGTGACAGTCATGGCAATGAGGGAGCCCATTTCATCGAGGCAGGTCCTGGGAGAGTGAAGCAGGAAGAGGACAACAGGGATGCCTGGGACCAAGTGAAGACCCAGGCCAGGATGGCAGGGGGTAGGAGGAGTGGGTGGGGGTAATCTCCAGACCGGTCTCAATAGGCCAGGGTAGCATTTGAGCTACAGGAGGTGAACTGTGGGCTGGGACCCCCTAAGGTACAACACAAATCTGTGCACTCTCTGTTGTTCAGACACCAGCGAGAACTTGCCCTGTGCAAATTCCAGACCTTTTAAATAAACTTTGAAGGCCTCAGCCTAGGCTTTCCAGACCCTACTTGATTTGACTCCGCTCTCAGCTTCATCTCCCACTGCTCCCCAAGTGACATTGCCAGTCCTCTTCCAACACACTCTGGCTTTCCACCTTTGGGTCTTTGCTCTTCCTGCTGCCTTTACTGGAAAGTCTGACCTCCAAGCTCTCTGTACACTATGAAACCCCAGCTCTTTTCAAGACCTAGCCCAAATGCCAACTCCCATAAGCAATTGCTCTTGAGCTGTAGGGGGTCTTTCGCTCTCTAGCCTTCCCTTATTTCACTTTGACTTGTACTCTCTTTACATAACTGTCAACCCACTTGATTTTGAGTTCCTGGGGGACAGGTCAAGTCTTAGCTAGCTAATACCCTTTGTTAACCTGGGACCAAACTTGAGAGCGGGCCTTGCCCTCCCTCCCATCCTCACCACTCCCTGGGGAAAAGAGGACAAGTGTTCCTGACCCTCTAATGAGAGCTGGATCTCCATCTTCTCTCCTTGATTTCACCACCCTCCATAGTCTCAGAGGCAGAGCTGCTCTTGGAAATTCCTTTTTCAAGCCCCATCCTCCCAGAGGATTTTCTGAGGCTGGTTGCCTGATGGCTGCCCCTACCTAACACTGAGGCAGGGGCAGACATGGGCAGAAACGGGTGGCAGGAAGCCTGAGGGCCTTGGTAAAGGGGCACAGCCACACGGTAGGGTCTTGAGAGGCACTGTGATTCTAAGGTTCACAGGAGGGAGGAGACCTGGGTTCTGGGCCCAGCTCCGCCATCTGTCTGCTGTGGAACATGGGCAGGTCACTTCATCACACCATGTCATTATTACTCTGAAATGAAGAGGGACCACCAACCTCGTCTCAGTCCCAGACTTTCTTAGCCATGGGAATTAAAGGCAATCCAGTACCCCCTCTCCTCTCCTCTGACCTGCACAGTAGTTCCTGTCATCTGTCCTCTGAGATTTGGCTTAGCTCCTTGAAGACCTGCCTGTCTTCAGGTCAGGGCTGGGCATGAGCCAGTGACAATAGCCCAGGGACTGAGCCTACAGTTTCCATCTCTACCTGGTGGCAGCAGCTTCTCACCTGGACCCCATTTGGCACCTGCTCTGAGAGCCTCAGAATGTGAAGCTGGCACTTGATGGGAATGACCTGGGTATGTCCCCGCCACCCCTGCCCTTCAGGGTTCCCTGCCTCTGCAGAGGCAGTGGGATCTTTGCTCACCCTCCATGCTGGGAAGGGTCTGCAGCCTTAGGGATTTCTGAGGTTCCTTCTACCTCTATCTACATAAGATGTTTCCTAGTTGACTGGACACAGTTGCAAACCAAATACATCTTCACAGTAATTCTGAGAACTCATTTTCTGCATTGTCCTTGGGCTCAGGAGGATACCCTACATTTGGGAGTGTTTTCAAATTCTGAGGCTCATCAAGTCTGAACAGATTGAGTGGGTGAGGGACTTTCTTCAAAGAATGTGTGTGCCTGACTTCAGTAATGATGGGAAAGAGAATGAGAGGTCATGAGAGTTTGTTCTGACGCATGAATGAGAGAAAAGTTTTAAAGTGAAAATAGAAATTAGAGAGAAATGGAAAGAATGACAAAGCTGAGGAAGGGAAAATGAGGAGGAAAGCAGAAGAGGAGAGTATAGGGGTGGGAAAGAATGCATGAGAGAAGGAATGAGAAAACAGGAAGGAAAAAACCCCAGAAGGGAAGCTGATCTGTTCCATTGCCACCGCCTCCAGGCACAGCCTCCCTTTCCAAGCAAGCTCACCTTTAGCAGAAATATGAAAATTTTCCCCAGTCTGTACATCTCAAATTCCCCGTGCTATAGGACAGCCTCCTGATTTCCAGGGGGCTATTTCAGAATTGAGCAGCACTCATGAAGGCTGCCCAGCTCTTTGTGGTACAGCCTGGCTCAGAAACAGAAGAACATGGATGAGGAGAGGTGTGAGCAGTCCCCAGAATGTGGCCTGTTCCCTGCCCTCAATCAGGAGGGCTTTATAACCCACCAGAGCCTCACGCTGGTGAAAAGGAACCTTCCCATCCTTTCAGTGGATGCTGAGCCTTGCTGCCACGCCTCTCTGGTCGCCCTCCCTTCCTGGCTGCCTCCTGGCTTTTTCTGCAGCTACATCAAACGAAAAACCAAACCAGCTGCGAGCAAACTGGTTCCCACTCACGGTGACCCCATGTGTATCAGAGTAGAACTGTGCACCATAGGGTTTTCAATGATCTTTCAGTAGTAGTTTGTCAGGCCTTTCTTCTGAGGTGCCTCTGGGTGAACTTGAGCCACCAACCTTTCAGTTAGCAGCCAAGCACTTAGTGATTTGTGCCACCCAGGGACTCGGCAGCCACATTAGGAATGTAGGTATGCTTTAGACATGTCATGAATGTCATGAATGTCTAGAGTATGTTTGTATCACTTGAGGATGTTTTCCCTCTCCATCATAAGAAATAGGTGACTTTCTATTTTCTGTATCTTTTGTTAGATTAGGAGGCCAAATCTGAGTTTGAGGAATTGGTTCCAGAGCAGAAAGTATCAGAGGATACCCAGAACGACCTCCAGAGAACTTCAGCATAACAATCCCCAAGAGTGCAGGACTGGAGGATTCAGAAATTGGAATAACAGTTTGAAAATTTATCATGTAAAGCCTGCAAAGGAGCTGTTGAGGACACAGAGCAGAAATTTAAAGCCAGCAGAAATCAAGGATGCAAAAATCACCCCAGGGAAGAAAAGCCAGAAGTGTAAGGGATTTGAGAACTGCTTTAATCTAGGCTCAGAAAGCATTTCACACCTGAGAATCCAAAGGGAGCAGCACGTGAGAGGCCTCCCAGTGCTGCCCTCAGGCAGCCAGGTTTAGAGACACCGCAGGAGGTGGGGGGCATGCTGAGAGGCAGCAGGGTGGCTGGAGGGACCCAGAGAGAGCAGAAGGGAGAAGTTTTCCAGATGTGCTCCCCTCACAGATGGAAGCACCCTTGACAGGGAAAGAGGACCAAAAATCTACCTAGGAGAGAAACCTTTATCTATTAGGAGTGTGGAAAAGCCTCTGGCCAGAGTGCAGACCTCACGCTGCACCAGAGAATCCACACCGGGGAGAGACTTTTCCTATGCAATGAGTTTGGAAAAGGCTTCAGTCAGAGGTCCCACCTCATCTGACATCAGGGATCCACACTGGTGAGAAACCCTGAGTGCCAAAAATGTGGGCAGATCTTCAGCCAGATCTCAAATCTTAGTGTTCATCAGAGCACCCACACTGGGGAGAAAACTTTTGAATGTGGTGAGTGTGGCAGAGCCTTCAGTTGGAGCTCCGGCCTCACTGTCCATCAGAAGATCCACACAGGGGAGAAGCCCTTTGAGTGTAATGAGTGTGCAAAGCCTTCAGTTGTAGCTCGTTCCTTATTATGCATCAGAGAATCCACACTGGGGAGAAACCCTATCAGTGTAGTGAGTGTGGAAGAGCCTTTGAACAGAGCTCCCATCTTTTTCTCCATCAGGCAACTCATGCCTGGAAGAAACCCCAGTTAGCTCCCTGGGTTAGTGCCCCACGTTAATGAGGCAGTTTAGTGCTCATCCTGTTCCACGTTCCATGTTCGTATGCTTGCCTTACCCAGGGTGACATCTCAGAAATACTAGGAAGTGAGTGAGAGTGTATGGACTATTCTCCACTGCTGGAAATCCAGATACACATACTCACTTCTGATTGTAAGTTGCTTTATCCGCTTGTCTTTGTTTTATATGTGTGTCTCCAGTCAGATTTTATGCAAGGTCCTCCCTCCATTTTGACAGGAAACTGAGAAGCTCTTCATTTCTACAATGCTGAGTAAATTTAAACTCATTAGGAAATTCTATGTATCAAGTAATTTTTAACTTAAGACTCTTGTAAGATCCCACCTGCTTTGAAGATTTGTGACTTGTCAGATGTAGAGCGTTGGGGAGCTTAGAAGGCTCACTCTGAGCAGTAGTGAAATTTAGAATGTCATATCTTCTTCAAATCTTAGCTGAATTTGGAAATGACCCAAGCAGAGAAGGATACAGAATCATGAGTCATGACAGAATGCTGAATTAAAGGGACCTTAACAGATCTGAACTCTGAATTGCAGTTAAGGTGAAACATAAAATCCTGTCCACTGGGTTAAGGAGTCTGAGTCTCCCAGAATTTCAAACCCCTGAACATTAGACACCGCTAGAGGGGTGTTTTCAAAAGCATCTTCTCCATCTCCAGTCACTGAGATGCTAGGGCTGAGGTCCTGGTCTTAGAGCCCATCCCCTCCCCTCTAGACCATATGGGTTGACTTTTCCTTAAAAAGAATACAGATATATAGATGTGTGTGTGTAAAAAAAAAAAATAATCTGAGTCATCTGCCACTTATACAAGAAGAGATTACCTTTAAACTGAGGCCCTGTTTATGTGGCATGCTACCCCTTGAATCAAGTACAGTTGCCAAGAGGATAGGGTACAGGTAACCCTCCTGGTTATGAACATCTGACTTACAGACAATTCAACTTAAGAACGGACTTCCATAAAGTCTACTGTTTTAAAAACTTGAGTTAAATACAATGGTTCATAATAATGAACACATGCACTACTTTGTGATGCTCATGAAAACATTTCCTGGTTTGGAAGTGTTTCTTGAGTGTTTTATACGCATACTCATTGCCCATTGCCGTCAAGTCGATTCCAACTCATAGCACCCCTATAGGACAGAGTAGAACTGCCCTATAGGGTTTCCAAGGAGTGGCTGGTGGATTTGAAGTGCTGACCTTTGGGTTAGCAGCCGAGCTCTTAACCACTGCGCAGCCAGGGCTCCTTTATATGCATGGAAAGGTAAAATATATACTGTATACTAAGACAAACATTTGATCGATGCTAAATAAGAACCATATGTACCTGTTCCAATTTACCTACAAATTCGACTTGAAGACAGACTTAGAACAGATCTCGTTTGTAACCCAGGGACTGCCTGTAATGAAATTGGCCAGACCAGGAGCATATCCTTCCCCTGTGTACATGATGCAGAGGCTGTCAGCAGAAGGGAAATGGGCAAGCGTGCTGGGCAGACAAACACAATCGCTAGCACAATCTCTACTACAGACAGGCAGGGATTGCAGTATCAACTCAGCAACTACCTTGGGCCTTGCTGGTTTGGATAAGGCTTACTTCTAACAGTCTACAAGGGAATTTAGGAGAGGTTTGTTAAAAGATAATTTTAAAAAAAAAAGTTAAAATCATGTCTCATACAAGTATAAAATGAAGATGAGTTATAAAGATTTTGCTTAACTCATTAACGAGGGAACTGGTAAGATGTTATATAAGCTGTTCAAAGGAGAAGTCAAAGGACAAATTTATATGGATCTGACTTCCACACCCTGCGTCTTGTTGTCAGTTGCCATCAAGTCGATTCCAACTCACGGCAACCCCATGTGTTACAGAGTAGAACTGTGCTATATAGGGTTTTCTTGGCTACAGTCTTAAGGGAAGCAGATCACCAGGGCTTTTCTTCCATGGTACTGCTGGGTGGGTTCAGACTGCCAACCTTTAGGTTAGTAGGTAAATGCAGACCGTTTGCACCACTCTACCTCTTACCAATGTGAATTATTACCAAGGGCACAGGTTAGGGGACTGGCTTGGAGGAGCGGGTATTAGTTTCTTTAACCATGCTCAGCTAAGTTCCCAGCTATTGGTATGTCCTCTCTCCTTAACTGCTCTCCCCAACTCCTGCCCCACATTGCTTAAAGAATGGGCACCACAGGCATGGCGGGGGCGGTGACCATCTGGAGCAACACAAAGAGGTGGGAGGCCAGCGTGATGGTCTGGGTAGCACAGATGGGAATGGGAGAGGTAGCCATGGGGAGAAAGGAGGGAGGTGACCTGCATGTCCATCCACCCAGGACATGATCATTAGCTGGGTATGCAGAGCAAGGGAGGGAAGGAGAGACGGACAGTTCTAAAGATCTTATCCCAGGTGTCTAGAACATTGCCAGCGTTGACCCAGAGGGAGAAGGGACACACAGAGGAGGGAGGGGTGGATCAGGATGGGGCAGGTGTTGGGAATGTTAACTCTATGGTGTCCTGGGAATTCTTTCCTGTGGAGCACCTCAGCGGGCCATGGAGATGTCAGATTGAAAGGGCTGGAGATATGGAATTGGGCAGAATCCCCGAAGATGGAAGTGTAGGGTATCAGTGAGAGTCACAAGGGAGAGTGTGTGTTGTGGGTACCGCTCATTTCATTCAGACATGGGGCATGGTTGCACATGAGCATTTGCCCCTCCTTTCAGGGATCCCCCAAGACATCCCACCTCTGTTCAGCAGCTTAGTTAGGGCTTCAGGGGCCCTCCACAAAACAGGAACACCCAGAAGTTTTGACTGCTGTCTTGCCTGGCACTCACCACCCCCTTGCCAGACTCTGCAGTTGCTCTGCCTGGGTTTGAATCCCTTTTCCATTGCTTACCACTTACCCATGGGCAATCACCTACCTCTCTGCCTCAGTGGATATCCCCCTCTGTAAAATGGTATTAACTATCTACCTCAGGCCTCACACAGAGGAACAGCAGAGGGAGGGATGAGGAGATGGGGCATTTCTTCTGTCTCTTGCCTCCCAGCTTTGGCACCTCAGTTCCGGCAGTGCCTCATCTCTCTGGAACTACAGCTCCTGCCAGGCCCCCAACTGATACCACTGAGAGCGAGACAACTGGGCGCCCTGGACTGTGTGTTTGTTTACTAGATCAGGCCACACAGGCATTTTAAGCTAAACACTGCTTCATGACAGTGGGAGCACAGGCATTCTCTTTATTTGTAAAACTTTCACTTTACAAAAGGAGCCTGTGCTAGGAAGGGTTTTGGACTCACCGGAACCCTACAACTCATGCAGCATGAACATGACCAAGCAACCAGCGTGCCATGGTCACACTAGTACCAGCAGCCCAGTACTGTGGGCAGGACTTTGGCTTCAGTTTGCAGCACCCACACACCAGGGCTTTTGACCCGAACCCTCCCACCTCCCCACGTTCATGTCAGGCCTGCCACTCCTTCCCATTGTCATTGAGTCGATTCTGACTCACAGCAACCTTACAGGACAGAGTAGAACTGCCCCATAGGGTTTCCAAGGCTGTAATCTTTATGGAAGCAGACTGCCACATCTTTCTCCCAGAGACTGGTGGGTTCAAATGACCAACCTTTCGGTTAGCATTTGAGTGCTTAACCACTGTGCCACCGGGGCTCCTTCTTCCACTCCTAGTGACCCCATAGCCAGTCTCCCCTCACTGGGACCCACCTAGACTCACTCCTGGGCATTTGCTTATTCTAGTTCCCTCCCTAAGCTGCCCAGTGCCACCCCATCCTCCCAGAGACGACCCAGTGAGGCCTTGGCCAGTGTCCCCCTCTATGCCAATCCCACTTTCTCTGCACACACCTCGGCACTTCTTCACTTTGTGTCTCCTAAATGTCCTTCCGTCATTTGTGTGTCTCTGTGTATGCATCTTGTCTCTCCAAAGACACTGGGAGAATCTCACCAGCACCTGCCTTAGCCCTGTTGGTGGCTCCTGGCACAGAGCCAGGTTGATGACCAAGGCTCAGCCTCCTATGACTTGAGCCAGCATTGGAACTGACACTCTGACCCCATCAACACTGGGCTCTCACCAGGGATGGCCACTGGCGCTTCTTGCGGGCACAAGTGGTCTGGTGGAAGATGAGATGGGAGCTTTGGCTGAAGGTCTTCCCACACTGTGCGCAGTGATAGGGCTTCTCGCCTGTGTGGGTCCACTGGTGCACCAGGAAGCGAGAGCTGCGGCTGAAGGTCTTGCCGCATTCGGGCATTGGTAGGGCTTCTCGCAAGTGCGGACACCGCGGTGGCTGGAGCCCTGATTGAAGGCCTTGCCGCAGGTGCCACAGATGTAGGGCTTCTCCCCAGTGTGGATCCTCTGGTGCCGGATCAGGTAGGAGCTGTGTGTGACAGCGTTCCCACACTCCCCGCACCCAAAAGGCTTCTCCCCCATGTGGATCCTCTGATGCATGATGAGCATGGAGCTCTGGCCGAAGGCCTTGCCACACTCAGTGCATGCGTAGAGATTCCTGCAGGGAGCGCTAGAACGAACTCTTCGTCCAGGCTCCCTACAGCTCAGGCCTCTCTCTCCTGGGAGGGGCTGCTTTTCTCCTGCTGGGGCCTGTCTGACGCCTGCTTGTCTGTCCTCACTCGCTTGTCTGTAGGCTGTTCTGAATGTACTGCTCCCCAGGGCCTTCCTTCTCTGGCTTCCCCAAATGTACAGCCCTCTGGAATCTCACTCTGGAGTCTTCCAGAGAATTCTCCTTTAGGATTCATTTGTTCCAGAATCAAATCCTCCTTTTCAACTTTGGTTTCTTCAATATCTGAACAAGACACAGAAGACAACAACAAACCATCTGTAACCAAAAGATACAAATAAAATCAGCTTTACATTTCTGGATGGAAAACATGAGATTATATAGGGATTTGAGGAAACTCAATAAAAGGCACTCCTCTTTAAAGAGGCAATAAAGCGCTGGGGCCAAGAGTGTGGTCTCTGGAGCCAGACTGCCTGAGGCCAAACCCTGCCTCTGCCACTGACAAGCAATTATGTGGCCTCTCTGTGCCTCAGCTTTCCTATCTATAAAATAGAGTAATAAAATAAAAAAACCAAGCCCATCGCCGTGGAGTTGATTCCAACTCATAACGACCCTGTAGGACAGAGTAGAACCGCTCCAAAGAGTTTCCAAGGAGTGCCTGATGGATTTGAACTGCCGACCTTTTGGTTAGCAGCCATAGCACTTAACCACTGCGCCACCAGGGTTTTACTAGTACCTATTTCATGGTGATGTGAATAAAATTAATGTGTATACAGTGTTCAGCTAGGTAAGTGTTGTTGTTAGCTGCTGTCGAGTCGGACTCCGACTCATGGCGCCCCCATGCACAACAGAATGAAATGCTGCCCAGTTCTCTGCCGTCCCCATGATCAGCTGCCAGCTGGACTGTTGTGATCCATAGGGTTTTCAATGGTTGATTTTCAAAAGTAGATCACCAGGCCTCTCTTCCTAAACCAGCTGCCATTGAGTCATTTCTGACTCATGGAGACTCATATGTATCAGAGTAGAACTGTGCTCCATAGGGTTTTTTTTTTTTTTAATTCTGGAAAAAATATACATAAAAAAAATTGCCATCCCAACAATTTCTTCATATACAGTTTACTGACATAGATTTATTACATTCTCCATAGAGTTTTTAATGGCTAATTTTTTGGAAGTAGATCACCAGGGCTTTCTTCTGAGGAGCCTTTGGATAGACTCAAAACTTCAACCTTTCAATTAGCAGCCCAGCACATTAACCAAGAGTGTTAACTATTTGTACCACCCAGGAATTCCAGGTAAGTCTTAGCTATTGTATAATTCTCCACTCAAGTTCTGTACCAACTGAGAAATAAGACATGGGGAGACCAAAATATCATGTAGAAAAGCCGGTATTGGTGAACGTGGCTGATACCTGCAGGCAAGTGGGGCTACCAACACTGAATCCCAGGATTGGATGGCAATAACCACCCAGTGATAGGCAGTGCTGGGCTGCCATGGGTTAGCTCCTGTAAAACCTACAGCAGGGAACAAAAGGGCAGAAGTCATGGTCTCTTTAGACAGGCTGGATGCTGAGGGGGAGAAGGGAGGACAGGACTTGCTTTCCAAAGCCCTTTCTTGCCCTGGGCAAGAGTGAGTGACAGGTCAGAGAGAGGCCACAAGTGTCACACCAGAGAGAGCTCCCTGAAATATCAGGAGTAGGGAAGCACAGTACTTAAACTCATAATTTTTCTACACTTTCACCATTATAATAGGTAAAGAAAATCGGAAAAAAGAAAGGGCAGTAAAGGAAAGCATGTATTCTGAGCAAGAGCCAGGGAGGGCACTGTTACCAGACACTCACGCAGGGAGCACAAGGCCTGCAGATGTAAAGACTGCCAAGCCAGCAGACAGACAGGGTTATCTTGGGACCGGCCCAGGCAGCAAGTAGGGTGATCAGAGAACCACAGGAAGCTGGCACTGGAAGGGGCTAGAATGTGACAATGGGGTCCTGGGAGTCAAGTAACTTGACCAAGTCCTCCCAGCTAGCTAGGGTGAGGTAGGACAAGAACTCACAACTCCTGAGAAAGAATTCAGGGATCCATCAGATAAAGTGGAAGAAGGGAGAACAAAGGAACCACCTGGAGGGAAGGGAAGTCAATTAGCCAACAAGTATTGAGGATTTGCTTGGTGGGTGACGGAGACAGGTGTGGGCCCCCAGATTCACAGTCAAGGAGCTTAGTCTAGGCAAGGAGACAAAGGGCAAGCACATGAAAACAGACAAACAGACACTGCAGAGGTGGGGAGAGACACATACGGGTCCCTTTCCATCCCCAAACTACAGTGAATAGAGCAGGAAAGGAGGAACATGCCCTAGGAGATTCAGGAGAAGCAGCTCAGGCTTTTGCTTCCAGGATGGCTGGAGAAGCTTGAGAAGAAACTATCTGGGTCCAAAGCGGAACTCGAGAGACTGTGAAAATGCTAAGGATGCTCCTTAGTACAGCCATCCAGATTCTTCCCTTTGGACATAGGAGACTTAGGAAAGGGAAGACTCAGGTCGAGCCCTGGGAAAGGGTGTTACCTGGTCAAACTCTTCTTGGCTAGAGTCTGCCCCAGCACAGCCCAGCCCTAGCCCTCCTGTTGGTCTTATTCCGATTTCCCCTCACCCCTTCTCAGCTGCCCTGAGCATTCTGATCTTACTCATGCTCCCCAACACACAGATTTACTGCTTCTGTGTCTTGCCTTTCATCCTTCTCATGGCCTAGCATGCCCACTCTTCATCCTTCTGCTCACCAAAACTGCTCATCCGTTGTCTGTCCATGCATCCATCCATCCGTCCACCAACCCCCTCCATCTGTCCATCCACCCACCTGTCCATCACTCATCCATCCATCCATCCACCCACGCCTCGTTCAAATCACTTCCTCCAGGGAGTCTCCCTCCGCCCCTGCCCCCTCCTCTCCTTGACCACCGTCTGCCCCCCAACACCACTTCTTTGGCAATGACCTCGTACGTCCTAGCAATTAGGTTTCTTTTTGTCATATGTCCATCTTATCTTCCCAACTAGGTTGTGAGTTTCTCCAGGGCAGCCACTGGGTCCTATTATGCCATGTGAATTCTTCACCTGGGGCTCATGTGCAGGCCGCTGTGAGGACACAAAGATGGGCTGGCACAGCCCCTGCCCTCAGATCTGTTCAGGGCGGCAGGGACAGAAGCAACGAAACATGCTTATGTTTCTGCCGCCCTTGGGACCCAGATATCACAGTATTAGTGCACATCCGGCATTTCTTGGGAAGGCTCTGAATGGCAACCGCTGGGTCCTATTATGCCCTTTACAATTCTTCACGTGGTACCCATTTCTGAGGGATAGAGGCCAAGGCCTGATGGAGAGCAGTCTTACCTAGTCTGGCTGAGGCCCCTCGCCTCTCCAGCAGCATTTCTCCAACAGTGGCCCTCAGGGCAGGGCCCAGACAGGCCCCAGGCAGCAGGTGGCCTTGGAGGGTTGAAGTCAGAGACCCAACCCTGCTCTCAAGGAGGTTTCCTTATCCTTGAGCTCATGCTGTTGTGACCATAATGAGTCTGAGACCTGGAAAGAAATGTCAGAAGTCCACAGCTGGGCTTGGGAGGGAAGCTAAAGAGAATCAAAGTTCTGGCCCTACCGTCTCCCCCTCACTTGGCTGGGGGGCAGTGGGGAGAGCCCATCATAAGTGCAAGGCAAACTTGCTGGAAGGTCTGGGGCTTGAAGGCAAAAAGGCATATACAGAACAGTCATCTCCAGGAGGGGAGGCTGGCTCCATCCAGCCCACACAAGCTTCCCTCCCAGAGAGTACCCTATCTCTTCCTGGAGGGTGAACCCAGCCTGGTTAATAATCACACTAATGCCACGTGACTGGATGGTCTACAGCCCTGTCCTGTCTCCAGTCTCCTTCAATGCACACCACCCTGTGAAGCTGGCAGGGCAGGAAATGATACCCCATTTGACAGGTGAGGAAATTGACTCAAAGTTTCATGACTTCTTTCAGATGACCCAACTAGTCACAGGCAGAGCAGGTCCTGAAAGGCCCCACACGGTGGGCTGGTGCTCAGCACCTGGACACTGAGTCAATAAGAGAAGAATGAGCCCAGTGCATCTCGCCAAGTTCAGGGCCCATGCCCCACCAGGGAACAAAGAATGGCTTGTGAGAGGACCAGAAGATGAGCCCCTATCCCTACCCTGGCCACTTCTGGTCCTTCTACCACCCTCTTTTAGGGCCAGCCCATCTCCCACCTCTCACCTGCAGCTGTGGCCCACCAAGTTCCGAGGAGAAATGCCTGCCCTTAGCCTTGGCCCTGGTGTTCCCAAGGCCAGAGCCATGGGCCTGGGGATCCTCCTCTTTCAGGCTCACAGGGCTTGTCCTTATTTACATGCATCTCATTCTCACTCCACCCCAAAAATCGGCAGAGAGGAAAGTCTGATGTGTTCCCGGTGGCGGCTTCCTTGGGCTGAGAGGGTGTCATCTGCTGTAGGATAGTAAATACTGTTAACCAGAGACATGACCCATCTCATCACACCAGCTCTTGAAGGAGGCAGGGCCAGCCTTGGGACCAGATGCCCTGTGAACACAGCTCATGATAGTGGGCACCCATCGCTCCAATGGCCCAGTGGTGCCCAGCAGGGTAGAAGGAAAGAGAGGTGCTCCAGCCCACCCCAGCCTCTGGAAGCCACCTGGCCCTCTGCTCTTGCCTCATGAAGACTTGGGCTGGGGTATTGAACTGGCCCATACTCTGCCAGAGACTCTAAGTTCCTGTGACAGCCCCTCAAGGCGTCTTCTGACTCCCTCTTCAGCACAGCGGCCCCTGAGACTGAATTCTAAACCGATTCCATCCTTATGATCTCCCTCCCTGACGTGTTGTCTGTCCCCTCATCAGCCAGGGCCTCTGCTTATTACTCTGTTAGCTTCCAGTAGGTTTAGTGTAACTCTCCAAGCATGGGTGATGGGGAATCCAGCCTAGCTCAACAGACTGAGCTCTGCTGAGCCTTTGCTGGCTTCTGTCTCAGCCCAGCTCAAGGACAGCCAGCAGGGGACAGGGATCTAGAGGAGGAAGTGTCACCTAGCAGCTCCTTACATTGACATCTAGGCCACGTGTAAGGCAGTCTCGGCTGGAACTGCACCCCAGCTTAAACTGTGAAAGCAAACATGTTTTCCCAGTCATGGAAAGCTTGGGTGTCTTATCCATGCCTCCCCTGTCCTCCAGCAAGAACATGGCAGGGCTGTGGCAGGCCTTTGCAGCCCGGTAGCTTTTTCATGGTTACAAAGCCATTTCATATCCCTCAATTCATCCCATCTTCATGCTGGGGAAGGGGGTCAAGAAGGGCCCACCTGACGGACGTTCTGAGAGGTTAGGGACTTGTCCTGGGTTGAGGTAAGGAGCAGTGCCAGCCTAGAATGCCCTCTTCCCCACGGCGAGGTTTGGGAAAATAATCTTGCAGCCAGAAACACCAACTGGTTCGTGCCCGCCCACCCAAAGCTAGAGAAACCAGCTGGGCAAGACAAGAGACACAGGGTCTTGTTAAAAGCCAGAGGCCTACGGGGAGATTTAAAGACCCTCTCGTCACCATGCAGCGCATACTTCTTCCTCCCTCTCCCCAGCGCCAAACCTCTAGCCCTTCCCCAGAGCTGAGCCCCTCCTGTTCCAGCCCACGTCACCGACTCCTTCACTTGTCCTCCTGCACCCTACCCCCTCCTTACCCATCCCCATTCCCGATTCTTCCCCTGCCTTACCTGGCCCCATCCCCAACACTATTCCCACGCCCATCACCAAGGGAGCCTCCTCCTTCCCCTCCCGGACCTCCCCTCCTTCCCCTCTGCCCGTACGCCCCGACTAGGTCCGAGGCTACAGCCCCTGCTCCTACATCTCTCTTTCATCTCCTCCCAAGTCCTCCCATCCCCGCCCTCGTTTTCCCCTCGCCGAATCGCGCTCACCGCCGGCGCGAGGAGGCGGCACCGCCCACCGGCCGAGCTAGGACCCCCACCCACGGCTGGGGCGGAAGAGCCTCGCTGCCCGCTTCTGGCCCGGCTGCTCTAGGAAGCCTGGAGGGTCTTTATCTTTGTAGTTCTCCTGCTAGGTTTCTTCAGCTGGACCCTGGGAGGAAAGGGCGGGAGGCAAGGCCAGGACCCAACTCGTTCCTTATTCCTAAATAATTTCATATGGACTAATCTCAAAGTAATAGAAGAAAGCATGAGAGAATGTATAATCTAGAAGAGGGGAAGTCTTTCATTCGACATTAAATGGAAAATATCCGAAAATTTACAAAGTAAACTAAAACGACTAACAATAAACTGGGGGAAATATTTGCAACACATCTGGCAGATAAGAAGGATCATTTCCTTACTACATAGAAAGCTTGTAGAAATCAATTTTTAACGGAAAAACTGCTAAAAAAGATGAGCAAGCAACAGAAAAACAAAATATACATGGCTTTTAAATACGGAATTAAGATACTCAGACTCACTCATAATTAAATGCAAATTAAAACATGAAAGGGCATTTTTATCAGATCAGAAAACACACACACAATATATACATATATATGTATATAGTATTATAAAGCATTCAGAGGAACAGGCGTTTTTATATACATACTGGGAACCACATTTGCAATTTTTACCAAAATATCCACTGCACCTACCCTTTGATTCAGCAACTTATCCTGCAGATAAACTCACACACATGCCAAGGGCAGTGTGCAGGGATGTTGACCACACAGTTGGTAATAGCAAAACATGAGAAAGAACCTTCATGATCACCAATAGGGGACTGACTCACTACGTGAATTATGGTACATCCATACCATAGAATATCATACAACTATGAAAAAAGAAAAAGAATGAGGTAGAACATATATGCTAATATGGAACCATCTCCAAGACACACTAAGTGAAAAAAGCAAGATGTATACAGTGTGTATTGTAATCTCCCCTTTGTGTCTAAAGAAGTGTTGGGGGCGGGGACATAAGATTATAAATGCACAGACTATCTCTGGAAGGAACGTCAAGAAATTTAACACTGGGGTGGGTAGGCTGTCTGGAGTGGGAGAGAGACTTAACTTTCCATTGTATACTTTTGTACCACTGAACTTTTTACACGGGTTGCATATATTCCTTGGCTTAATTCCTTCACCTGGAATTAGGTCCTTGGTAACTGACCACCTTATTTCTCCAAATCCTTATTCTGCTGCTCCCCACTCCCATGGCTTGTATCTCATCACTCTCCGAACAAGCCCTGATCTTTTTCTTTTAGTAACTTTTTCCCACCTGATCATACAAGTAACTCAGGTTCACTGTAGAAAATGTACATAAGCAGGAAAATTTAGCCACTGTTAACACCTGATGTGTTTATTTCCTTCCGGTCTTCTCTATGCTGTACATTTTAGAAAACTGGGCTCTGTCCACACAATTTTATTCTGTACTTTACATTTTTCACTTAATATTGTGAGAATTTTCTATTACTACATATTCTTTCAAATGTGAGTTTTAGTGGTTGCATAATATTCCATCATCAGTTCCCTATTGTTAGTCATTTTGTTTCCATTTTTTTGTAAAATAAGTAACACTGACATGTATATAAATCTTTGTCCAACTATTCATTTTTAGAATAGCTTTTTAAAAGCAGTTATCAGCATTTTTTGAAAAATGGTTTAGCTCCCCTAAAATGATAATAATGGATTAAAATGGTTTTAAATATACAGATAACAATAATGGGATAAGGGGTTTCAACACATTTCTGGAAGATGGAAATGGACAAGTGGTAACTGAGAAAGTTGGGTGGAGGAAGTGGTGGCTTGGAGAACTTGCTGAGGGTGACACAACCGAAGGAGGTAGATGATCTATCCTGCACAACCACAGAGAGACTTGGGACCTGGAAACCCCAGGTACAATGAAGGGTGGGAGGGAGACATGAGGCTAAAAACGAGAACACTAACTGAAAGTCTGTATAAGAACACCAGACTCTTACCCAAGGTATATGGCCAAAAGAATTGAAGGGAGGATTGCAACAGAAAACTCATAGAACAATGTTCATTGCAGCACTATTCACACTAGCCAAAAGGTGGAAACAACCTCAATGACCATCAACAGATGAATGGATAAACAAAATAGGCTACATACAATGGCCTATCAGCCCTAAAGAGAAATGAAGTTCTCATACATGCTAAAACATGGATGAACCTTGAAAACATTAGGCTGAAAGCAGTCAGTCATAAAATGGCAGCTATTATATGATCCCACATATATGAAATATATAGAACAAGCTAATGTATAGAAACCAAATCTTGTTAGTGGTTACCAGGAATGGGAGGGAAGGGAAAGCCAGAGTCATTGTTTGGGGATAATGAGTTTCTGTTAATGGCGGTAGAATAATTTGGAAATGGATAGTGATGGTTGCACAACATGATGAATATAATCAATGTCACTGTACACGTAAAATCAATGTACATGTATAAAACGTCAAATGTTGTCATAAGTATTTTCAGTTTTATATATTTCGTTGTTATTGTTGAGAATATACACAGCAAAACATACATCAGTTCAACAGTTTCTACATGTACCATTTAGTGACATTTATGACATTCTTCGAGTTGTGTGACCATTCTCACTCTTTTTCTAAGTTGTTCCTCCCCCATTAACATAAATTCACTGCCCCCTAAGGTTCCTATATAATTGACAAATGTATTTTTACCACAATAAAACAATTAAAAAAAAAAAAAACACTTGACTCTTCTCTCCCACTCCTCTAAGCCCTTACAATAGCCAAATCTCAGATAAAAACATCAGAGGATTCTTTTCCCAAAGAAATCTATAAGCCCCAGACAAGAGATGTCAGCTTTCTGGCATTTTGAGGTCTCCAGAGAAATATCCTGATACCCACCAATAAACCTAGAAGGGAGCCTTTTAGTGGGTAAATCCCACTACCATGCAATTGGGTTAATTGCCCTGTGAAGGAAGGAGAAGATAATTCAGGTGACAGAAAAGGCTTTAACTCAGAGATATTTGTGGGGTATCCTTAAACAAGAACTGTACGTTATAAAAAAGGAACACAGAGAAAACAAGAAAAACCTCTTAGAAATTAATTACTGCCATAATAAAAAAAAAATTCATTGGAAAGCTTGACATATAACACAGGGACTCTCTCAGAAAGAAGACAAGGAAACAGAAATGGGAGAGAAAGTAATAAAGGATCAATCCAGGACGTCTGTCATGGTTTGTTATGTCCCCCAAAAAATGTGTGTATCAATTTGGCTAGGCCATGATTCCTGGTACTGTGTGATTTTCCTGTATGTTATAAACCTGCCTCTATGATGTTAATGAGGGAGGATGGGTGGCAGTTGTGTTAGTAAGGCAGGACCTGATCTACAAGACTGGATTGTGTCCTGAGGCAATCTCTTAAGACATAAAAGACACAAGTGAGCAGTGAGAGGGGGACCTCATACCATCAAGAAAGCAGTGCCGGGAGCAGAACGCGTCCTTTGGACCAGGGTCCCTGCACAGAGAAGCTCCTAGTCCAGGGGAACACTGAAGAGAAGAAGGCCGACAGAGAGCAAAAGCCTTCTCCTGGAGCTGATGCCCTGAATTTGGACTTTTAGCCTACTTTGACTATATGGAAATAAACTTCTCTTCATTAAAACCATCCACTTGTGGTATTTCTGTTATGGCAGCACTAGATGACTAAGATAAGGTCCAACATTTTATGGACAAGGACTCCAGAAAGAGTAGAAACAGAAAAAAATATGGAAAGGGAGAACTGTCATACAAACACACAAAATTTTCAAGAGTAGAAGTACTTGAGTCACTAGATTAAAAAATTCCATTAAGCACATTATGGAACTCAGTACACCAAGAGGAGGCTTAAAAAGCTTCCAGACACTGGGGTGGGGAAAAAGATACAATAATATACTGTTTGCTGATTGTCAAAAAAGAACCACACTGGAATCAGACACCTCATTAGCAATGGTGGGTGCCATAAGTCATTAGTAAGGCCTTCCAACTTTTAGGAGAGTGATTTTCAACCTAGAATTCCACAGCCAAACTATCAACCGAGTATGAGGACAGAGAAAGACGTTTAGATATATACTCAACAATTATTTCTTGCACATACCCTTTCTTTCAAGTGACTTGAATATGTGCTGCAGTGAAATGAGGGAGTAAACAAAGAGAAGATGTAGAATGCAGGACAAAATGGAGCCCGGTATAACAACTGAACAGCAGAATGAACATCAAGGACATACTGGAGTAGGAGGCTGGAGGTCCCTGGAAGGCACATATCCAGAAAAAAGAGGACTCAACAGAATATCTAATTGGATGGAGAATTCGAAAATAATTGAGGATACACAAAAAGCAACTAATACAATGCAACTAAAAATGTTAGCAAGAGCAGAAAGTTGTTCCCAAAAGGAAATATAACCATACTATGATACTTAAATCTGCAGTGAACAATATTTACAACATCCACACTATTTATTTTCAACTTTTTGAATGAACCAATAAACACAGAAGACTATGATTACAGAATAGAATGCAAGAATGATCAGACTTGACAATATCAGAAGCAGGGTAATGGAATATGGGGGAAGGAAGGAAGTGAAGACTACATTCCACATCTTACAAAGTGGGGAATTAAGATAATGTCTATAGTTACTACAGTAAAATTAAAGATATAAATGCAATAATTTATTTTCTCCTGATTATAAAATTCCTGCTCCTTATAGAAAAATGAAAATTATTTTTTAAAACAACTTTTAATCACCCATAACCCCATCATCCAGAGGACTTGGGTTTGAGTCTAAGCTCTGCAATTTACCGTCTGTACGGCTGTGAACTAGTCACCTAGCCACTTATAACATTTTGTTGTATTTCCTTGGGGTAACTTACCCACATGCTTTTAAAGTGCATATAGCATATGTAACAGTAACAGCATACGAGAACTGTATATACGTACAATTTTGAATCCAGATTTCACTTTCAAACATAAAGCAAAACTCTGGATACATATCATCACATCATGCTCTTTGATAATTCTAAATGTTCAGAAGGGCCCCAATCCAGCTTGGTCAGGAAGCAGTCAGAGGTTTCCCAGAGATGGGAATTGAGCCAAATCTTAAAGAAACAAGATTAGGCAAAGCAGGTGGTGAAGTACTACAGGTGCCAAGGACTGTCTGTGCAAGGGCACAGAGGTCAAGCACGTGCCTCTAGACTGCAGTGAAGGGTGAATGGGAAGGGATGATGCTGCGAAGAGATTATGAAGGGCTCAGTAAATCATATTAAGAAATCTGGACATTCTTCCCACAGTGACATGAGAACAGGCTTTGGTATATGTTGTTTGCTTTGGTGCCTCAGAATCTAGCACAATGTCTGCCACAAGGCAAGTGCACATTATATATTTTTGGAATGAATGATTGATACATAGGAAGCCAGAGATGCCTTCTGGGTTTCCAGTCTGGGTGCTTCAGGGAGTGGGGATAATGTTGTCATTTGTTAAGGAAGGGAACCCAGGAGAAGCAAGATTTAAAAGGTCATGTGTCTGGGTGACATCGTTAGAAATTCCATAGTCTGATCCTTTTTTTAAAATCGTCGCAGGAAACTATGTATTACATTCCCAGGTGAGACTTTTCACCCTAGAGAATCCATGGATTGGCTCCAGAGAGCCTGTACAGCCCCACAAACATGCAAAACTATACATGCAATGTGCATTTCTCAGGGAGAGGACCCACAACCTCCATCAAGTTCTCATAGGGTCTTGTGACCCCAGAAAGATGAGGCATGGATGGAGAAGTGACAAAGCAACAGATGTGGGAAAGGCAAGAAAGGGAGGGGATCAAGAGCACAGAAGAGGGATTAGCTTTGATGGACAACACCTTTTCCTGAACTCCAAGAAATGAATTCAGGGTTATGTTTGAGTGTGTATGTGTACGTGTGAGGAAGTCTTTCTCTCTTGTGCTCCCAAAGACCTGTACATGACTTCATGTCACTGTGCTCCACTTCCACACCTGCTGGCTCACTGGAGGGTTAGGACAGGCTTTATGGCTCTTCCCCTAATGCCCATAACCAGGCCTGGCACACAACTCTTTGTGGGATGAACTAAGTGATAGCTCTTGGCAATTTAAGAAAATGAGGCTTCAAAATTCCATCCACTTCTAGCAAGACCAGCCAACAGGGAAGGGAGGTGACCCACAGGAACGAGAAAACTTAAGCCAACTCTGATCATGAGGGGTAGTCACGCCTGCCCTATTAGAAACCATAAAGAAAATGGTGGGTTATAATTTATTTTGAGGGCTACAACTAAACTCAAGTTTGGAGGGAGAGTTGTAATTAGTGGGGGAAGAATCTGAATCTAATAAGCCACTAAGCTCTCATGATTTGTGCAGGATGTGGGGGGTGGGCGGGGCGGGGCAGGTTTTGAACCTGGGTGGAGGTTTGTGGAAACCCAGATCCAGAGATGAAATACAAGTCAAAACGTAAAAAGTCATTTTGTTGAATGAGAAACATAAATGTTATGTAAAATCTAGTTTGCTCATATAAATTAAATATTTGGTATAGTCAATTAAAATAAAATTAAAACAGTAAGTTTGGTCTTAGAATTTAACATCTAATAGTCAAAGGTCTTCAACATCCAGTCAATGGGGAGTTCGTGTCCTGTTTTGCTGAAACCACATATAACACTTTCCCATATATATCCTTATAGTAGGGCCACTCAGCACCCCCCCCCCCCATTTGATTATAAGCAGTGGCACATAACCTTGGCTGCATATTGCAACCACCTAGTTTTTTTTTAAAAAAAACAAAGCTTGGGAATAGAAATTTTAAAAAGTGCCCTAGGTGGGTCTAACCTGTGATAAAGGTTAAAAACCACTGCTTTAAGGTAAGGTTAGGTCAGTTAATTCTCAAACCTAGCTTTGCATCAGGAACACCTGGACAAGTTGTCTGAACTACCTATTAATGGAAACCTTTAGCCAGGAAACCAAAATCATCAATGGCTGAGTATTCAATGATAAGGATGAATATGACAGTGAACTATAAGAGTTTAGCAGTCTAAATGGTCATAAATTCCATCTCCTACCTTCCAGTACACTTTTGGCCTCTTGGTGGGTCATGGTCACATAACTATTCCAAAGCTTCAGACCTCTCTCCCTTTGTTCTAAGCTTCCTTATCAGAGAGAAAACTTAACTTGTTCCCTAATCTCAGCACAGACATGGTGTTACCTTTGGGTTCCTCCACTCTCAGACACAGGGGGACAGAAACAGAGTCATGAACTGTCATGGTCAGTGAGGGCATGGGCACTTTTAATTCTCAACTTTAAATCCTTTTGATTTCCTGTATTTGTGCCTATGATTTAGAGGGAAACTAGGAAAAGAAGTTGCACATGCTTTGATAAAAGACTGTGGTTGGAAGGGGAAAAACGGCAAGAAATAAACAAGCATTTTCACATATGCTTTCTATATGTGAAAGTGCTCTGTAAATTACCATGTTGATATTTAGTATTACAAACATGGGACAATAATTGTATGGGACTTCTGCATGAGAATTGCACCAGACTGCTTATTGCACTTTACATGCTGAGCCACTGGAATGGAGGGGAGAAAAACCTAGGGATCAGGAGACCCAGAGTCCAATCCTCGGATTTCCTGCTTTCAGGTCACACTGCCTAAGCACACCCCAAGATTAGTCACCGATGCTTCCTCACCTGAAAACGAAGACTACACGCCCCCTTCTGGTGCTCCCCCACAGGTCTGGATGGAGATGACAAGTGGTTACAGCTACAGACTAGCAGCATGGCAGAACAGAGAATCTGTCCTCAACTTGAATATGGACTCTACCACTTGCTAGCGATCTGTCAGTTAAATGACCACTCTCAGGTAAATGGGGGCACACACCTCCTTCAGTGTTACAAGGACTACTGGCAAATGATCTACATGAAAGCATGAAGTAAATGCTAGGTACCATCATTCTATACATAAACGTACACAACAAAGAATAAAGTTCTATATAAATACAAGGCAATATTATTACCTAACACTACCTATTGCATAGTTTTATAAATTATTTTTTCAGAAATAAAGGTTTAATGTCAAGGCTTTACTCAAAATAAGGCTTAGCCTACCTTAGCCAATTTTTTCATACTTCTAAAAGTTCCCATATTCCAACATCTCTGAACTTCTCAAAATCCAAATTAAGATCTTAGGAGCCCCACCCTGCCTCCTCCCTCACCTTTCACATCCCTCGTTGGCCCTCTCAGAATTAGAAGAACTCTGCCATTTCCTTTAAAGACCATCCAGAAGATGAGACTGACACCCAAACTGGGCCCTGGCTGGGCCTGAGCAGAATGAGAGCAGAGACAACTCAGCCATGCCACTAGGCAAGCTTTATTCTTTGACTCTTATCCGGGAAGGGGGCTGCCAGTAGCATCTCATACAAATAGAATGTGATGGTACTTGGGGATTGTTTTAATTTTAGCAAATGAATACAGTCCAGCAGCCTTGGTGGCCACTGTGTGGTGTCTCCATCCATCCTCGAGTGCTTAGCCATGCAGAATGGGGAGTGGACAGAAGACACTGGTCAGAGGTCCCCAGAGCTTTACCACACCAAGGTTTAGGAGGCACAGACATGAGAGAAAAGGCTATTTCCTACTTTTGTCCATTCTATGAGCAGTAGACAGTTAATATTTTTGTTTTGGCTGGTTTGTTTTTTTAAAATTACCTAAGGAATGGAAAGCTTATAAACTTTCATAAGTGGGTTGTTGTTGAATTGCTACCCCAATGGGTCTCCTTAACTAGACACTGCTTAACTTGAAATATTAGAATACAAGGCTCAGAGCTCCAGAATTCAACCAGTTGAACTTAGCTCCAGAGTGAAACCAGTAACCTGCCTGTTTGCTTAAGAAGTTATCAAAGTTTTTAAAAACAAAATTAAGCAAAAAAGGCTTTTCCCCAGATGAGAATCTTTACCCTAAGAAAGCCACATTTCATTTCAGGGCACATTCCATTTTAGGGTACAGTTAAAAAAAATAAATCCTTGCCTTTAAGTTCTTAGTTTTCCTTTTTAAGTTAGCTTCTGAAATGTTTATCTTGTGTATTGTACTGCATTCTAGAAAACATAAGCCTTTACGGACATAGAAGGCCTCGTTTTTCTCAAGGGAGGAAGAAACCGGCGAAGAGGTGTCTAATTTGGGGGGTCGTAGGTAATGATCAATGCCTGGAGGTCTTTCTCTTCATCTGTGTGTTACTCGACAAGATGGGTTCTGTGATGTCTCATGAGGTGCGAGTTAGAAATGAAAGCTGCGCCACACTTTGCACATTCGTAGGGCTTCTCCCCAGTGTGGGTTCTCTGGTGCACGGTGAGGCTCGACCTCTGCCGGAAGGCCTTGCCACACTCATTACACGTGTAAGGTTTTTCCCCATTATGGATTCTCTGATGAATAAGCAGGTACGAGCTACACGTGAAGGCCTTCCCACACTCATTACACACGTAAGGAAGGTCTCCACTATGAATCCTCTGGTGGACAATAAGGCAAGAGAGCTGACTGAAGGCTTTCCCACACTCACTGCAGTCGTAAGGTTTCTCTGCAGTGTGGATTCTCTGATGCACAATTAGGTGTGAAAAACAACTAAAGGCTTTCCCACACTCTTTACACTCATATGGCTTTTCACCAGTATGGCTTCGCTGATGAACAATAAGATTTGCACTCTGGGTGAAGGCTTTGCCACAATCATTACAGGCAAAGGGCTTCTCCCCAGTGTGGATCCTCTGGTGGACAATGAGGTTTGAGCTCCGAGTAAATGTTTTCCCACACTCATTACATTCATAGCATTTTTCGGTAATGTGGACTTTCTGGTGCCGAGCAAGTTGTGAGCTGTAACTGAAGGCTTTCTCACACTCATTGCACTTAAAGGTTTTTTCTAAGGAGTGAATTTTTTGATGCACAGTCAGATTTGAACTCTGAGTGAAGGCTTTCCCACATTTTGAGCAAACATAAGGTTTCTGTCCAGTGTGGATTCTCTGATGCACAACAAGGTTTGCACTCTGAATGAAGGCCTTCCCACACTCATGACATTCAAACGGTTTCTCTCCAGTGTGGATTCGCTGATGCACCACGAGGTTTGCACTCTGACTAAAGCCCTTCCCACACACATTACATGTAAAAGGTTTCTGCCCAGGTTGGATTTTCTGATTTTTAAGAGGGCTAGAACTAAGGTTGTATCTTTCCCCAGAATTCTGCCATTTCTGGTCTCCCTCTTCTTTGAGGCTTTCAGGGAAGTGACAGTCCTTCACTGTCACTTGTCTGAAATCTTTCTTTTCCCTCTTGATTCTTTGCCTCTTTAACAAGTTCCCCTTTTCACAGGCTTCTCCTAACTCAGGTTCTTCAGGGTCAGCTTTCTGGATTCTTCCTGGTATTATGAAGGGTTTTTCTGCTTCATCACACATCTCAGTTTTTAGAATCAATGACTGCGGGTTCTTGATTTCAGCATCTGAAACAAGGAAAAGAAAATACAAATGTCAAGTTTTTCTGGTCTAGAAAAAAAGTAGGATCAAGACATAAGGTCAAGAAGTGACTTCAGTGTCTCTCAAAAGTGACTTCATCCAAAAAAAAAAAGAGTCCCTTCTCATGTTACCTCTCTTCAGTAGGTTCTTCTGCTGGATCTGTACCCTCCCCCCCACCTAGAGCAGATTCCCGATTCATGGTCTTTCCAGCACTTCTGCTTACCTCCGTGAGACGGTAAACCCACTGCCTCAGGCCAGGGAAGGCCACTCTCTAGACAGCTCTCCTCCCAGATGACTTATCTTACAATTAAGACTGCCTATGAATGCCACTAACAGCCCCAGTGGCGCAGTGGTTAAGTGCTCAGCTGCTAATCGAAAGGTCAGTGGTTTGAAGCCACCAGCACTCCACGGGAGAAAGATGCAACAGTCTGCTTCCATAAAGATTTACCACCTTAGAAACCCTACAGGGCAGTTCTACTCTGTCCTACAAAATTGCTATGAGTTGGAATCAGTTTGCCAGCAATGGGTTTGGTGTTTTTCTTTTTTGGTTTATGAAGGACACCAGCCTCTCCCAGCCTTGCCTTCTTACTTCAGCTACTTAGTGTGAATTTGCTTAAAGCCCTCAAGTTAATTGGGGTTATTCCCTTATTTCCTACCTGGATGACAAGAGGGCCACAGCAGGCAAAAGAATCTGGAACACTGAGGCTGTGCAGCATAGATGATAAGAACATGAATTCTGGAGCCAGGCTACCTGGGTTTGAATCTCTGCTCTACCATTTCACAGCTGCGTGACTTTGGCCCACTTACTTAAGTTCTCTGTGCCTCAATGTCTTTATCTCTGAAACAGGGTCAATAACAGTATCTACCTCATAAGATTATGAGAGGGTTGACTGAGTTACTCTATACAAACTGCTCAGAACAGTGCCTGTAACACAGGAAGGGCTGTGTGAGTCTGCGGTGACTTTCAGCCTGACTGACTGATAGTGCTGTGGACCAAAGTGCCAGGGGTCCAGGAGGAAAGATGAACCCTTAGGGAACAGGAGTTACTATGGAAATAGAGGATTTCACTAGAAGTGTTAAGAAAGAAACTGAATGTAGTAAACAGCCTAGACTTGTGTCAAGAAAAGTTGAACATTTTTTAGTTTGAGATGTGCATAGCCTGCTTCACGAGAACACCAAAACATCCTAAAGTTCTGAAAGTTTTGTCTGGCTGCTCTAGAATGCCTCAGAACCCTAATGGGGTTCTGTTGTCAGTGACATTACCGTTCTTTATGTTTATCTCTTCTCCATCCTCCCCACCACCTCCGAACCTGGAATGTGCACCGTGCAGCCCATCACTGGCAGAGAGAAAGCTTAATACATGTTTTTGAATTAAACCCAGCTCAGCAAAACTGCTCAGGTAATAAGGCAATGAAACGATGACCAGCAGGAGTCGGAAGCAGGCCTTCAGAGGAGGGAGGAACTACCATTGGTGCTGTCAGCTTAGAAGCAAGCAGAGGAGCTGTGGAGCTGCAGACCGTGCTGCAACTGCAGCAGGGGAATCTAGCATCCACCGGAGGGAAGCATCCTGAGGCAGAGCCCAGGGCAACCCTCCACCCAGTGAGAAGAGTGGAAGGGACAGGATGGTACAAAGCAATGGGGGGGGGGGGGCAGGAAAACAGCCCAGTTTGGTTGCCCAGTCAAAACTATAGGAATCTGCAATGCTATCATAGTGATTCAGACAAGATGGGCAATGATGGAGAAAGGAAATGTCTGAGCACTGAATACAGCAGAGACTAGAATGTGACAGCCAGAAAAATCTTTCTGGTTATCTCTATTCCTACTTTGCTGATGTCTCTCTCTTTTTTAATCTATTCCATTTTTCTCCCCTTAGTTTAGCTGCTCTATTTTTTTTTTTTAATTGTACTTTAGGTGAACGTTTACAGAACAAATAGTTTCTCATAAAACAATACACATATTGTTTTATGACACTGGTTAACAACCCCACAACATGTCAACACTCTCTGTTCTCGACCTTTTTTTTTTTTTTTTGGTGAAAATATACATAGCCAAAGATACACCATTTCAAAAATTTCTACATGCACAATTCAGTGACATGGATTATGTTCTTCCAGTTGTCCTGCTAGTCTCACTTTACATGAAAGTTCACAGAACAAAAGAGTTTCTCATTAAACAGTACACGTTGCCCTATGACAATGGTTAACCACCCCACTACATGTCAACACTGTCTTTACTCAACCTTGGGTTCCCCTATCACCAGCTTTCCTGTCCCCTTCTGCCTTCTAGTCCTTATCCCTGGACTGCTGTGCCTCATTAATCCCGTTTTGTTTTATGGGGCTGTCCACTCCCTGGCTGAACGGTGAACCTTGGAAGTGACTTCACCACTGAGCTAGAAGGGTGTCTGGGGGCCATACTCTCAGGGTTTCTCCAGTCTCTTTCAGGCCAGTAAATCTGGTCTTTTTTGTGTGTGTTAGAATTTTGTTCTACACCCTTCTCCAGCTCTGTCCAGAAACCTCTGTTGTGATCCTGGTCAGAGCAGTCAGTGGTGGTAGCCGGGCACCATCTAACTGTACTGGACTCAGTCTGGTGGAGGCGTTGGTAGCTGTGGTCCATTAGCCCTTTAGACTAATCTTTTCCTTGTATACTGTTCTTTTCATTCTCCCTTGCTCCCGATGGGTTGAGACTGGTGGAGTATCTTAGATGGCTACTCACCAAGGTAGAATATAGAACATTGTCTTTATAAACTGTGTTATGCCAATTGAGCTAGATGTTCCCCGAGACCATGGTCTCCACAGCCCTCCGGCCAGCAATTCAGCCCCTCAGGGAGTTTGGATGTGTCTACGGAGCTTCCATGACCTTTCCCTGTACAAGTTTGCTGGCTTCCCCAGTACTGTGTACTGTCTCACCCTTCAAAGTTACCACTAATCTACTGTCTATTTAGTATTTCCCCCCCACCCCCATCCCTCATAACCAACAAAGATTGTTACTTTTTGTGTGTAAACTTTTTCATGAATTTTTACAAGAGAGGTCTCATACAATATTTGTCCTTCTGCGATTGACTTACTTCATTCAGAATAATGTCCTCCAGTTTCATCCATGTTATGAGATGCTTCGCGGATTCATCATTGTTCATTATCGTTGCGTAGTACTCCATTGTATGTATGTACCATAGTTTGTTTATCCATTCATCTGTTGATGGGCATCTACGTTGTTTCTATCGTTTTGCTATTGTGAACAATGCTGCCATGAACACGGGTGTGCATACGTCTACTCATGTGATGGCTCTTATTTCTCTAGGATATATTCCTAGGAGTGGGATTGTTGGATCGTATGGTATTTCTATTTCTAGCTTTCTAAGGAAGCACCATATCATTTTCCAAAATGCTTGTATCATTTTGCATTCCCACCAGCAATGCATAAGGGTTCCCATCTCCCCGCAGCCTCTCCAACATTTGTTATTTCCAGTGTTTTTGATTTGTGCCAGTAATGCCAGGGTGAGATGGTATCTCACTGTGGCTTTAATTTGCATTTCTCTAATGGCTAGTGAACATGAGCATTTCCTCATGTGTCTGTTGGCCGCCTGAATATCTTCTTTGGTGAAGTGTCTGTTCATTTCCTTTGCCCATTTTTTTAATAGGATTAGTTTAGCTGATCTTGTATCTTCTCTCCTATCTTATTTTTTTCCACTACCTCTTTCTCCTACTTCCTCTTTGTCACCTTCTTCTCCTGGTTTATATTTTAGCTTTGTGTGTATGTAAAATATTCTGATTTTTTTTCCTACACACTTTCCTGTCTTTTATTTTGCACAATGCTTTCTTCTCTTTCATGTTTGCTACTATTCTTCATCATCTACATCACACCTTATTTTCCCACCCTTCTAACATCTTCCTTGCTTCTTTTCACTTCCTTCTCCTTTCTTTAGCTCTCCATCACTGACACTGAGGCTTCCCATTCTCCACCAAAAACATCTCTCCCACAGCAACAGAGCCCACGAAAACTTGAGTTCACAAATGCAATCCCTCCCCTGATCTTCACTCCTACCCTCCTTACTGTCAAATTTAGAATACAGGTAGTCCTCGACTTACGATATATTTGAGTTACAACAAACTGCACTGATGACTATCTTTTTTTTTAACACATCTTATTGTTAGTAACGTACTACGTACAATGTTACAGTGCGTAATTTGCTGATATCATTCTCAGATGTTCACTTGCAGATGTTCAAATTTATGATTTACTGTTCAAAACACTGCTGTCTTTTGAAATGAAAACTAAAAAAAAAAGAAGAGGTATTTGACTTACATCAGAACCGACTAATAAAAGTCATCGGAACAGAACCCTGTCGTAAGCTGGGGACTACCTGTATTAGAAAGATGTGAAAGATGAAGACTATTGAATAGATTAGCACCACTAACAGAAAAAATTCCTAATATCTGTATAATGCTTTAAGTCAAAATTATTATAGAACAGGGTACAACTGTAACCTAGAAGGTCTTAATGTAAGTGGTTATTTAACAGTTTTATCAGAAGAATGAAGTAAGCTCTATGGTCTTAGCAAATACCCAGAGTCTAACACAAGTAAAATAAAGGCCTATCCTGTGTGTGCTCAAGTTTAAATCTCCTTGGGCCAAAGATTAATTAGCCAGTAACCCGGGACTTGTAACCTACACTTGCTTGAGACGGTATTTTCCTTTTTTGGGATCTGGTAAGATTACTGTAATCTTTTCTAGGAAAGTACAAAAAAAATGAATGAACTAAAAATTCACTTTGTGTGTAACTAGAATATTGTTGTTGTTGTTAAGTGCTGTCGAGTCAGCTGCAACTCATAGTGTCCCTATGTACAACACAACTAAACACTGCCAGGTCCTGCCCCATTCTCACAGTCCTTGCTATATTTGAGCCCGCTGTTGCAGCCACTGTGTCAATCTATCTCATCAACAGACCTTCTCTTTTTTGCTGATCCTCTACTTTAGCAAGCATGATGTCCTTCTCCAGGGACTAGTCCCTCTTGATAACATGTCCAAAGTATGTGAGACAAAGTCTCCTCACACTCGCTTCTAAGGAGCATTCTGGCTGTACTTCTTCCAAGACAGATTTGTTCATTCTTCTTGCAGTCCATGGTATATTCAGTATTCTTCGCCTACACCATAATTCAAAGGCATCAATTCTTCGGTCTTCCTCATTCATTACCCAGCTTCCGCATGCATATGAGGCAACTGAACACACCATGGCTTGCGCCAGGCGCACCTTAGTCCTCAAAGTGACATCTTTGCCGTTTAACACTTTAAAGAGGTCTTTTGCAACAGATTTGTCCAATGCAATCTGTCATTTGATTTCCTGACTGCTGCTTCCATGGGTGTTGATTTTGGATCCAAGTAAATGAAATCCTTGGCAGCTTTAATATTTTCTGTTTATTATGATGTTGCTTATTGGTCCTGTTGTGAGGATTTCTGTTTTCTTTATATTGAGGTATAATCCATACTGAAAGATCTAGTCTTTGATCTTTATCAGTAAGTGCTTCAAGTCCTCTTCACTTTCAGTAAGGTTTTGTCACTTGCATATTGCAGGTTGTTAATGAGTCTTCCTCCAACCCTAATGCCACATTCTTCTTCACACAGTCCAGCTTCTCTGCGTATCTGCTTAGCATACAAATTGAATAAGTATGGTGAGAGGTTACAATCCTGATGTACACCATTCCTGACTTTAAACCACACGATATCCCCTTATTCTGTTCAAACAGCTGCCTCTTGGTCTATGTATAGGTCCCACATGAGCACAAGTGTTCTGGAATTTCCATTCTTTGTAATGTTATCCATAATTTATTATGATCCACACAGTCAAATGGCTTTGCATAGTCAATAAAACACAGGTAAACATCTTTCTGGTATTCTCTGCTTTCAGCCAGGATCCATCTGACATCATCAATGATATCTCTCATTCCATGTCCTCTTCTAAATCCGGCTTGAATTTCTGGCAGTTCCCTGTCAATACACTACGGCAGCTGCTTTTGATGATCTTCAGCAAAATTTTACTTAAGAGTGATAGTAATGATATTGTTTGATAATTTCAGTATTCTGTTGGATCACCTTTCTTTGGAATAGGCACAAATAAAGATCTCTTCCAGTCAGTTGGCCAGGAAGCTGTTTTCCAAATTTCTTGGAATAGACAGGTGAACACCTACGTGCTGTGCTGTATGCCTTTGTTGAAACATCTCAATTGGTATTCTGTCAATTCCCAGAGCTTTGTTTTTTGCCAATGCTTTCAATGCAGCTTGAGACTTCTTCCTTCAATACCATCAATGCTTGAACATATGCTGCCTCCTGAAATGGTTGAAATGTTGACCAATTCTTTTCGGTACAGTGGCTCTGTATTCCTTCCACTTTCTTCTGATGCTTCCTGTATGGTTCAGTATTTTGCCCATAGAATTCTTCACTATGGCAATTCGAGGCTTGAATTTTTTCTTCATTTCTTTCAGCTTGAGAAATGCCGAGCACGTTCTTCCCTTTTAGTTTTCTAACTCCAGGTCTTTGCACATTTCATTGTAATACTTTGTCTTCTCAAGCCACCCTGTGAAATATTCTGTTCGGCTCTTTTACTTCATCATTTCCTCCTTTCACTTTAGCTACTCTACATTCAAGAGTAAATTTCAGAGTCTCTTCTGACATCCATTTTGGTTTTTTTATTTTTTTTTCAATTGTGCTTTAAGTGAAAGTTTACAGTTTGAGTTAGTTCTTCATACAAAAATTTATATGCACATCGCTATGTGATCCTCGTTGCTCTCCCTATAATGTGACAGCACATTCCTCCTTTCCACCCCCGATTTCCCATGTCCATTAAAACAGCTCCTGTCCCTTTTTAGCTTCTCATCTCACTTCCAGACAGCAGCTGTCCATTTAGTCTCATGTATCTACTTGAGCTAAGAAGCACTCTTTTCATGAGGATCATTTTTTGTCCCATAGTCCAGTCTAATCTATGTCTGAAGAGTTGTCTTCGGGAATGGTTTCAGTTCTAGGCTAATGGAGAGTCCAGTCTTTCCTGTCATTTTAATGACCTTTTGTTTTCTTCATGTATGATGTCCTTGATGTCATCCCACAACTCATCTGGTCTTCAGTCATTAGTCTTCAATGCATCAAATCTATTCTTGAGATGGCCTCCAAATTCTGATGGGATATACTCAAGATTATATTTTGGCTTCTGTGGACTTGTTTTAATTTTCTTCAGCTTCAACTTGAACTTGCATATGAGCAATTGATAGTCTGTTCTGCAATCAGCCCCCGACCTTATTCTGACTAACGGTATTGAGCTTTTCCATCATCTCTTTCCACAGATGTGTCAGTTCGATTCTTGTGTTTTCCATCAGGTGAGGTCCATGTGTATAGTAGCTGTTTATGTTGTTGAAAAAAAGTATTTACAATGAAGAAGCCGTTGGTCTTGCAAAATTCTATCATGCGATCTCTGGCATCATTTCTACCACCAGAGGGCATATTTTCCAACTACCAATCCTTCTTGTTTCCAACTTTTGCATTCCAATCACCAGTAATTATCAATGCATCCAGACTGCATGTTCGATCAATTTCAGACTGCAGAAGTTGGTAAAAATTTTCAATTTCTTTATCTTTGGCATTAGTGGTTGGTGTGTAAAATCTGAATAATAGTCATATTAATTGGTCTTCCTTGTAGGCATATGGATACTATCCTATCACTGACAGCACTGTACTTCAGGATAGATCTTGAAATGTTCTTTTTGATTATGAGTACGACACCGTTCCTCTTCATTTTGTCATTCCCGGCATTGTAGCCCACATGACTGTCCAATTCAAAATGGCCAGCACCAGTCCATTTCAGCTCACCAACGCCTAGGATATGGATCTTTAGGTGTTCCATATCATTTTTTACTTCCAATTTTCCTAGATTCATACTTTATACATTCCACATTCCAATTATTAATGGATGTTTGCAGCTGTTTTCTTCTCCTTTTGAGTCGTGCCACAACAGCAAATGAAGGCCCCAAAAGCTTGACTCCATCCACGTCATTAAGTTTAACTCTATTTTCAGAAGGCAACTCTTTCCCAGTTGTATTCTGAGTTTCTTCCACACTGACGGGCTCATCTTGCAGCGCTATATCAAACAATGTTCTGCTGTTATTCATAAGGTTTTCATCGGCCAATTTTTTTAGAAGTAGATTGCTAGGCCCTTCTTCCTAGTCTGTCCACCATGGGTGACCCTGCTGATATCTGAAATACCGGAGGCATAGCTTCCAACATCACAGCAACACAGAAGCCACCACAGCATGACAAACTGACAGACGAGTGGTGAAACTAGAACATAGGCGCAGTAGTATCTTTTAAAATCAATAATTTTTCATTTTTTTTTTTTTTAAAGAAGAGATTTAAAATCTTAAATGAGCCTGCTATCAGAGCTGCTGAATAAGTGTTCTGAGACATGTAAGGTAATCTGATTTACTAAATTTGTAAGTCCAATTCATTAGATTTACAAGAGCTTATCAGGATTCTATTTACAGGATTTGTAAGTCTGCTTAGACATTTGAAATATTTTAAAGAATTTGATATATTAATTTGAAATTCTATTTTGAAATAGTTAAGGAAATTTGATATGTAGATCAAGTTAAATGCTTAAAAATCTGAATCTGTAACTTGCAACTTCACATGAATTAAATAAAAAATGTAAGTGTTCTCTTTTTAATACAAATATTTTTAGATATATAAATGAAACAAAAATAACTTATGCTTAAAGGCTTTAAAACTTGGTTTTTTAATGTAAAGCTTTAATAAACTCAACATTAATTAAAACACAGGAAACTGTAAATAAAACTTCCTCAGACATTAAAAATCCAATACCATGTCAAAGGACTTTCCGAAGGACTTTCATGTATATGATTTTATCATCAAGATGAAGCTGTTCTCCCCCATCTGTGTGGGAGCTAAACAAGGGCCAGGCTCTGTCTTATTCACCGCTATATCATCAGCATCTATCACACTGCCTGGCACATAGTAAGGCCTCTAGAAATCCCACATTTATGGAATGAATACACACCAATTTACAGAACAGGAAATGGAGGTACAGAAAGAGAAGGGACTTGCTAAAGGTCAGAATTATCAGACGCACGCAGCAACTAGAATCAGATTTCTTAATTCCTAAACTCAGTGTTCCCACCATTACCTGTGGCCATGGAAATAGGTAGCAGCACAGAAAGGTTAAGTCTTGGGTGGAAATAGGGTCTTGAGGTAAGAGGCAGAGAAGGAAAATAGAGGTCGTTCCTGATGGATGGGTGCAGCTGTTGGATAAAGCAAGGAGACAGAAAAGAAGTGACACACGGGGGAAAGCACCAGAGAGAATGGAGCAGAAAACTATAAGTGGGGAACACAAGCTGCTGAGAATTTGGGGGATACTAATTAAAGAAGCAACAAAAAAATGAAAGGTGGAGGTCCTAACCTTCCCCACAGCATTGGTTAAAGAAAGTCGTTTGGTCCCCAAATGCCTAAGGTTTTGACTAGGGAGGAGGGTTCAAAATATGTAGACACAGCCCTGTATTCATGCAGATAAAGAAAATGTGTGTGCTAGAGAGGCCTTGCCAGTGATCCAGGTAACCACTCCTACAACACAGGGCTCAGGGTTACCACATTCTTGACCCATGGTTACATGTCACTCTCCCAAGACACGGTTCCACCACTGCTAGTTAGACTTGTAGAATGAACTTCCCTTCCCCGAATCCCGGCTTAGAGAGAACCAGGAGATGAGCCATCAATATCTGCCATAAAGACCTAGTTTTGAACGTCATTATGGTGGACACAGCCCCTCAAAATCATCTAAAATTTGTACAAAAGAGCTATGAAAACAGAGTATCTCCATTGCATTTTCTCAAATCACCACAAAAGCTCACCTGTTCTACTTTAGCTATCTTCTCTTGGCAGGCTTACCAACCTATGGTCACCACAAAGCATACGAAGGGGACATATGTCTACATGTGTGAGTGGATATGAAACCTGCTAAACAATAAACTCAATAAAAAGGTGAATTCGGAGTTCACCAGTGTCTATCTGGTGTCTTGAGACTGTGTGGGAAAAAAAGGACCGTTTCCTTTGACAAATGCATAGGCATCTCTCAACATTCCACTATCCAACTTTCCCTGACACTTTCAATACCTGAAGACTCCCTGTTGTTCAAACTAGGAGACTAGGCCCCCACGGCCTCTGAGAAACCCCAATGGTCAGATGCTGAATCAGAGGGTTGAACTTACCTAGAGAAGTTATGTCTCCATGAGTCTCCAGTATCTCACTCTTGGCTACGATCACCTGAGCAGGCACCCCGTTGGCCCCAGGTAATGAGTAGCTGCCAAGAGGTGAACCAGCCGGCACCTCCTGTGTTGCTTTCAGGATAACTGCCATGTCCCAGAACATATTCTGACCCTAGAGACAAGCAGGACAGGTGAGTTTATGAGGGGAATGGTGGTGGTGGCAGGGGGTACATGATTACAGCAACCAGAGCCTTGAGGACAAGAACACAGGTACCTATTCCTGGAGGCCACAAAACATAACAGGAAAGGAAAAGGAAGTCTGTCTCTTCCAATCCCCAAGTTGAGCTGAGCAGAGAAGTAAGCCTGCCACTTCTTACCTGTCACTTTGATTTCACCTCTTTGTCCACTCCAGCCTCCATATCTAACCTGCCAGTGAATATGTGACAAGAAAGTCCCCGGGGAGATTTTTCATAGAACAATCTTTTCTCGGGTCTAAAGAATCAAAGAAGCAAGGTTCTGATCCTATAATTACAGAGGCTCTTGGGAACCTCTGCCACCATTTGGTTAGTAATGGTAAGAGATGTCTTTGAAAACATTAGGGACCACAGCAGAGTTTACAGCCTTGCTTTTCAAAGTGTGGTCCACAGATCAGTAGGATCAGCACCCCTGGGAGCTTGTGAAAAATGCAGAATCTCAGACCACACCTCAGACTTCCTGTGTTTTTCAACAAGATCCCCAGGTGATGAGGATCATCTATAGCAATAGGTGATTCCTATGCACATTAAAGTTTGAGAAGCACTGTCGGAGTTGTCAAACCCTGTCTGGAATCACCCGAACAGCTTTAAGGAATACAGATGCCTGGGTCCCAGATTCTGATTTATTGGAATGCGGTATGGCACGGGCATCCAAACCAAAAAGCAGTCGCCTTCTAGTCAATTCTAACTCATGACAATCCCATGTGTTGCAGAGTAGAACTGCACTCTATAGGGTTTTCATGGCTGTGACTTTTTCGAAGCAGATTGCCAGGCCTTTCTTCCAAGGTGTCTCTGGGTAGGTCTAAACCACCAACTTTTCAGTTAGTTGCCTAGCACTTAACCAACTGCACCACCCAGGAACTCCCAGCAGGGGTAACAGGATTTTATAAAAAGTTCTTCTGGTAGTCATAATGAACAGCAAGGTTTGAGAACCACAGGTTTACAGAAGATACTGAATGTCCCATCAATCAGAAAGAAACATTTCTATTATATTCCAAAGGACTAAAGGCCAGAGTTCTAGCCAGGAAACGAGACTCCAGATGGGGAAGCAGAGTCTCCAGAAACCACTCAAGATCGTCTTCAGGTCTGTCTTCCCTCCTTCATCCCAGGCCATCATTTACCTTTTCCTCCTGTTCCGATGCATCAAGACCTGTCTGAGCACCCTCCCCATGGGCCCAGGCTTTGATGTTGTCAGAGTGCAGTTGTTGGCTGGACACCTGACCCAGGAGATTTTCTTCTTCCTCCTCCTCCTTTTTCACTGTCACTGGGCCCCAAGAGGCCAGGGCCACAGCCTCTCTCAATTCTGCAGTCATCTTCTCTGCTCAGCTGGGAACTTCTATAGCTGGGGGCTGCCCAGCAGAGGTCAAGCCCCATCTAATCTTTAGGTTTCAAGAGCTTCTTCTTGAGCTTCTTCCAAGGGTCAGGATGAATACTGTCTACTGGGAAATCAGAAAACATTATTAGCACCAACAGAGGTTTGCCTGGATGCCAATTAGCCCACAGGCTAATTTTGCCAGTGCTCAGGCAGCTGCCACTCTAGCCTAGGGAATGTTTTTCTCCTCCTTCATAGGATGAAAGGGGTTGGGCTGAAAACATGCAGTCTGTCCCCTCAATAATCATATTACAAATGGCTTTATATAATATTTACTGATTTTTTTCTGATTATAAAACTAAAATTTCTATTGTAAAAAACGTGAAAAATACAAAAAATGATTTAAAAAAAATCACCTCAGGTCCCCCTCCAAAGAATAACCACTGTACAATCATAGAATTTGAGACTTTTTTTTTTAAGGGAAAATCTCCAAGCATACCAATGATGATTTTATCAGCCTTCTTGTTGTTTGACTCAGAGGATATGTATTTTAATAATTGCCATCATAGTGTTTTTAAAGAAGGAATATTACAACACAAAGATTTTGCACTGCCAGGATACACAATAGTGTGGATAAAAGAATCTCAAGGAAAAGACTGGGAGTCTGTACACCAACATGTTAGGAGTACTAATTATCTCTGGGTGGTATAATTACAGGTAGTTTTGAGGTTCTTTCTGTTTTTTACACTTTTCATTATCTTCCAAATGTCCTGTGAGACCTCTAATATACGAAAAATAGATTTTTCATGTTGCTATTCTTCATGCTTATTTTTTAACAATTGCACAATAATCTATGGTATTGATAAATTTTTGTCCTCACTGAAAAAGGATCGAGTACTACAGAAATATATAAAATTAAATATATGTCCTACACAACACACACAAACACACACACTCTACATTATCAGTCTAGTGGGGATCCTAGTCTCTTTTCTCTGGATTTAAATACAGAGATATACACCTTCACACATACTGCTTTTTAAAAACATACTTTAGATCATCCTTGAATATTGTTTGTCAACCTGCATTGTCTGTTTCCTGAACTCAATTCCCATCGTCCAAAATAGTCTTACAGACGTTTCAATGTGGTACATATAGATCTATGTCTTATGGCATAGTGCTCTAAATTATGGTTATATAATAATTTACTTAACCACTCCCTATTTATGCACCATTCCTTTAGCAAAAAGTTTTTATTGTTTCCAGTTTATTTTTTCAATAATTAACATTTAAAAATTCTGGGCAAACAATTTTTTCTTCTGCTAAATTATTCCTTTAGAATAAACAGAATGATTGCTGGTTTCAACGATTTTTATGATTGGTATGTATTGCAAGATTGCTTTCTAAAAGGATCACACCAGATTATACCACCACCAATTTAACAGTACCCCTTTATCATAGCCAAGCCAGCAGGGCTTATTGTTTTTTAGATTTGTGAGTAGGAGTAAAATAGCCTTACTATTTTAGCTGACTTCTATGAAAAGATTTTAATTTTTCTTTCTATTCCTCTTTAGATGTTTTATTAGAAAAGGATGTTAAATTTTATTAAACCCTCTTTTGTAGCTTTGAAAATCATATGCCGATTCATATTTAACTTACTGAATATACTGAATTTCTTGAAGAGCGTAATACTGTCATTCCTGCGTCAAAACTTAATTCTGGAGGATTATTTTTTCCATGACTAGCTGAGTTCTACCTTGCAGGAAAGCCCTTAAGACTAGTCCCACTTGGTATGTACGTGGGATTGCCTTCCTCGAGTCCTATCAGATTTCTGATAAGACCCATATCTGCCTCCAGGTTAGTATCAAGGGCTTCCCTTCCAACGCCCTTTTCCCATTTCCAAACGTGGCAATCTATCCTCTCCACTTACAGGACCCTCGTGGCCCCGTCGCCAGGATCTGGCTGGCCCCTAGGGCGTCCTGCATCCATTCTCCCCCGAGGCAGGCCACCGGCAGGAAGGGGCCTGGTTTCCGAGCAGGCGTGGTACAGAGCCGCGCCAGGACAGAGAGCTGGGGTCCCCGAAGGTTCTCGTGGGAGGACACAGCGGGATGTCCCTCACACCACCGCCCCTGGGCTGGTCCCTCCTCCGCTCCTGATACTTGTGCCCGCCCCACGACCCGCTCACCGTGCACCGCGGGAAGGCCCAGCCGCAGCTCACAGGCTCTGACGCAGGAGACCAACAGGCCAGGACCCCTAAGCCCACCGGTGTGAGAACAATGACCGGACAGGAAGTGCCTCGGGATGGGCTTCCGGCTCCCCAAATCGCCCGGCCGGTCTCTCTAGGAATCTCGGAGGTGCTTTCTTCTCGATGGGTATCCAATACAGCCCCAGACTAAGGGCGAGCACAGAAGTGATAGAAAGAAGGCGCGGGTGATCTGTGGCCTTGAGTCCCAGGAAGCAGGCATCCCCAGGCTGGGAAGGGGCACTCAAGCGGGCGCGCGCCCGGGAGCCTGAAGCGTCAAAGCAGTAATGTGTAGAAAGCCCTGATAATTTCCTCCAAAACGTTTTATTTTGAAAATACTAAGCAGTACAGAAAAGTGGAAAGAACGGTACAATGAATACCCGTATCCTCCATCTAGATTCAACAATTAACATTTTGCTGTTTTTTCTCTCCATACTTAAAAAACAAAAAACCCCAACAATTTGAAAGTTGCAGACATCAAAACACTCCAGTATGCATCATTTAAGAATATTCTCCAAAATAAGAAATACCATCACCACAAGTAAGAAAATTTGCAATAATTCCCTATTATCATCTAATATACAGCCAGACTGAAATTTCCCCAACTTCCTAAAATGTATTTCATAATTTGGATTTTCTAAATCAGATTCACTCACTGCATTTGATTATAGGTCTTCAGTTTGGTATTTTAACTTTTTATTTTGAAATTATAGATTCACAGGAAGTTGCAAAGATATATTACAGTTTCTCCCAATGGTTACATCTTATATAATTAAAGTACATTATCAAAATCAGGAAATTGGCATTGTTGTGTGTAGATTTTCATAACCACCAACCCAATATCAATCAACTGTTCTATCACTGCAAAGATCTCCCTGGTGTTACTGTTCTGTAGTTAACACCCATACCCCTCCCTCCAGCATCCCTAACTTGTTTTTCATTTCTAGTTTTGTCGTTTTGAGAGTGTTATATGAATGGACTTGTACAATACGTAACCTTTTGAGATTGGCATTTTTCAGTCAACATAATTCCCTTGAGGTTCATCCAGTTTGTTTGAGGTATCAACAGGTCATTCTATTTTTCTGCTGACTGTGAATATTCATGGTATAGATATACCAGCTGGTTTTAACCATTCACCTGTAGAAGGATATTTGGGTTGTTTCCAGGTTTTGACTATTATAAATAAAGGTGTTATGAACATTCATACATGGGTTTTTGTGTGAACATTAGTTTTCATTTGTCCGAGATAAACGCCCAGGAGTGCAATTACTGGGTAATATAGTAAGTGCATGTTTGGTTTTATAAGAAACTGTCAAAATGTTTTCCATTTTATATTCCCCACAATGTATGAGATTTTTTCCACCACATTCTTTTTTTTAAATTTTTTCCCATACAAAAATTTATATGCACATTGTTATGTGACTCTAACTGCTCTCCCCATACTGTGACAGCGCACTCCTCCTTTCCGCCCCTGATTCCCCATGTCCATTCAGTCAGCTCCTAACCCTCTCTGCCTTGCCGTCTCACCTCTGGACAGAAGCTGCCCGTTTAGTCTCTTTTATCTACTTAAGCTAAGAGGCACACTCCTCACGAGTATCACTTTATGTCCCACAGTCCAGTCCAATCCCTGTCTGAAGAGTTGGCCTTGGAAATTGTTTT
>NW_004443937.1:23581039-23600917 GCF_000243295.1 Trichechus manatus latirostris | reverse complement strand
TTTTGCTGTGTCCCAAAGGTTCTTGTAGATGTGTTTTCATTCTTGTTTGATTCTGTGAATTTCTTTATTCCATCCTTAATTTCTTCTATAACCCAGTAGGTTTTGAGCAAGGTGTTGTTCAGTTTCCATGTGTTTGATTTTTTTCCTTGCTTTTTCTGTTGTTGGTTTCTACTTTTATGGCTTTATGGTCAGAAATGATGCTTTGTAATATTTAGATGCTTTGGATTTTGCTAAGGCTTGCTTTATGGCCTAACGTGGTCTATTCTGGAGAATGTTCCATGTGCGTTGGAAAAGAAAGTATACTTGGCTGCCGTTGGGTGGAGTGTTCAGTATATGTCTATGAGATCAAGTTGGTTGATTGTAGCATTTAGCTCTTCCGTGTCTTTCTTGAGTTTCTTTCTGGAAGTTCTGTCCTTTACTGAAAGTGATGTGTTGAAGCTATCTCTCTTTTCAGTACTGTTAGAGTTTGTTTTATGTATTTTGGAGCCCTGGCATTGGGTGCGTATTTATTATAGTTATGTCCTCCTGGTGTATTGACCCTTTAATCATTATATAGTGTCCTTCCTTATCCGTTGTGGTGGATTCTACTTTAAAGTCTATTTTGTCAGAGATTAATATTGCCACTCCTGCTCTTTTTTGAGTGTCATTTGCTTGATATATTTTTTTCCATCCTTTGAGTTTTAGTTTGTGTCTTTCAGTCTAAGGTGTGTCTCTTGTAGGCAGCATATAGATGGATTGTGTTTTTTTATCCAATCTGCCACTCTCTGTCTCTTTATTGGTGCATTTAGTCTATTTACATTCAGCGTAATTATTAATAGGTATTAGTTTAGTGCTGCCATTTTGATGTTTTTTTTTTTGTGTGTGTGTTGTTCACAGTTTCTTTGTTCCACTTAATTTTCTGTGTGGAGTTTTCTTTATGTATTTTCTTTTCATTGTTGTTGATTTTGTGTTTGCTGAGTCTTCATATTTTTCTAGTTTTTTATTTTGACTTGTAGGATTGTTAGTTTCCTTTGTGGTTACCTTAGTATTTACCCCTATTTTTCTAAGTTTATCCCAGTCTTTTATTTCTTTATATCACCTTGACTTCCTCTCCATATGAAAAATCTATGTCTACATTTTTTAAGTCCCTCTTTTTTTGTTTTAATGTTGTCATCTTTTACATATTGACATCTGTTTCCCTATTTTCAGTGTTTTAGCTTTGATTTCCTTTTGTGACTTCCCTATCTGGGTTGATATCTAGTTGCTCGGTCCTGTGTTCTACTCTTGGGTTGTGATCTGATGTTACTGATTTTCTAACTGGAGGACTCCCTTTAGTATTTCTTGTAATTTTGGTTTGTTTTTCACAAATTCCCTAAACTTCTGTTTATCTGGAAATGCCCTAATTTTGCCATCACATTTGAGAGACAGTTTTGCTGGATATATAATTCTTGGCTGGCAGTTTTTTTCCTTCAAGGCTTTATATATGTCACCCCATTGCCTTCTTGCCTGCATGGTTTCTACTGAGTAGTCTAAGCTTATTCTTATTGACTGTCCTTTGTGGATGCCTTTTCATTTATCCCTAGCTGCTCTTAAAATTCTCTCTGTCTTTGGTTTTGGCAAGTTTGATTATGTCTTGGTGATTTTCTTTTGGGATCTACCTTATGTGGGGTTCGATGAGCATCTTGGATAGGTATCTCATCATCTTTCACGATATCAGGGAAGTTTTCTGCCAACAAATTTTCAACAATTCTCTCTGTATTTTCTGATATTCCCCCTATTCTGTTACTCCAGTCACTCATAGGTTGTTCCTCTTGATAGAGTCCCACATAATTCTTAGGGTTTCTTCATTTTTTAAAATCCTTTTATCTGATTTTTCCTCAAATAAGTTGGCGTTAAGTGCTTCATCTTTGATCTCTCTAATTCTCACTTCCATTGCCTCAATTTTGCTCCTATGACTTTCTATTGAGTTGTCTAATTCTGAAATTTTATTGTTAATCTTCTGGATTTCTGATTTCTGTCTCCCTATTGATTCTTGCAGCCTGTTAAATTTGTCATTATGCTTTTCTCTAATCTTTTTAATTTCCTCTATTGTGTGTTCTGCATTTTGCTTAATTTTCTTCCTGATTTCTTGAAGAGTTCTGTATATTAATCTTTTGTATTCTGCCTCCAGTAATTCCAAGGAATTTTCCTCTCTGGAAAATTTCTAGATTCTTTATTTTGGGAGCTTGCTGAAGCCATCATGGAGTGCCTCTTTTTGTGATTTGATATTGACTGTTGTCTCTGAGCCATCAATAAGTTATTATATTTATGTTTGCTTACTATGTCCTAGCTTCTTGTTTTGTTTTGATATGCCCACATAGGCTGCTTGTATGAGCTGGTTTGATTATTGGCACCTTTGAAGCTCTAATGTCCTGTCACCAGGTGGTTAGATCTGTTACTAGGTATAAGAGCTCAGGAGTCTGCCCACTCGTCTTGTATGGATTCAGCTCAGATGCCCAGGTAGATAGTTACCAAGTGTGTGGTACAGGCTCTCACAGTCCTAGACAGGCATGGGTGATTGGTGTAGGCACAGGCATCTGGCTGCAGCAGGGGGACACACTCTGAGCAAGGCAGGGGGCTGACAGCTGCCCCCAGTGTCCAGGAGGAAGGCGTGTCCCTGTTCCTTAGAGCACGTAGGTGGGTGGGTTTTGCAACTAGACTATGAGCACCCAATGCTGTTGGATGTAAGGACTGGGGGGCATCTCTTATCCATGGGCCCCTCTCACAGGTGGCTAGGTGGCATGGGTGGAGCCAACAATCCTCAGGCCCCTGCTGTGGGTAGGTGAAGATCCTGCTTAATGGGCAGAGTGGTGTCAAATGTCAAGAACCTGTCACTTCAAAGCTGAAACAGTTGAAGTTAGGGTTCTGGTATATACTGTTGTACTGCAGTCATGAGGGCCTACACTGTTGAGATGGGCCCACACAAGTCTATGCAGGGGGAAAGGCACTCAAAGCCCATGCATCCCTTATGCCTGTGCCTAGGCAAAGGAGCTGTGCCTATCCTGGGCTCCTGGCTTAGAGGAGCCTGCAGTTTATTTTTTCCCATTTGTTAATTTGTTCACTTTCCAAGGCAAGGAGAATAGCTCCAGGCGTGTGATGAATCCTACTTCTGGCCCAGGGGACTCAACAATTGCTAAAGCCAGTCTGGGACCCAGTGCAGAGCGGGGATGGGGGAGGAAAATGGGAGAGAGACTTTTCCCTAAGGGGTGTGTTTTTGATTCGCGTGGTAACCCATACGCAAGTACTTATCTTTCGTGGAGGGTTGCTTCTCATTGGTTCTGAACGGCTGTGTAGACTCTCTGGCATGGGTCTCTCCCGGTGCAGAAAACGCGCCTCCCAAGCTTGGCTGCTTGCCTGCATCGCCGCTCACCCACGAGCTGATCAGGCCTGAAGGGCTCAGGCTCTCACCAGTTCAGGTCTGGGAACTCCTCACTGTTTCCAAACCATCTCTCCCTCCCCCTGCCACTCGGTCTGGTTCCTCAACTCTGCCTTTGATGTTCAGGGCTCCCAGATTGCCATATATAATCGAACCACTTGTTTTTTTGGGTCTTTGTTGTAAGAGGGTCCACCAGAAGGTCTAACTACTCCGCCATCTTGGCCCTGCATCCTCCCCACATTCTTATCAATATTTTAGCTATTCTGTTAAGTGTGTAGTGCTGTTTCATTGTTATTTGAATTTGCATTTCCTTAATAGCTAATGATGTTGAACATCTTTTAATGTGTTTATTTGCCATCTATACTTCTAGTAAAATGTTCATGACTTCTGCCCATTTTCTAATTGGATTAATTTCTTTTTGTGTGTTTGAGAGTTCTTTATATAGCCTATATACAAGTCCTTTATCAGATAGGTGATTTGCAAATATTTTCTCCTAGTCTGCAATGTTTTCTTCATTCTCTTAACAGGATCTTCTGCAAATTAATTTTCATGAGATCCAATTTACCATTTTTTCCTTTCATGGATTATGCTTTCGATGTCAAGTCTAAGAACTCTTTGCTTAGTCCTAGGTCTTGAAGATTTTTGCATATTTTTTACTAAAAGTTACATAGTTTATGTTTTACGTTTAAGTTCCTGCATAGGGTGTGAAGTTCATGTAGAGGGTTATTTTTGTTTTTGCCTGTGACTATCCATCCAATTGCTCCAGCAGTATTTGTTGAAAAAGCTAACCCTCCTCCACAGAATTGCTTTTGCACCTTTGTCAAAAATAAATTGGACATTTGTGTGGGTCTATTTCTGGTTCTTAGTATCATATGGTTTTTCCATATCTTTAATAACACCCCTCATCTACTTTTTATACATTTTATTATAGAACATTTCATATATATACAAAAGCAGAGAACAGCATAATGAACTCCCAGTACTCTCATCTAGCTTCAACAATGATCACTCTCTTCCTTTTTTTTCATCATGATCTTGTCTGTTTGAAGAGTCCAGGGCAGTTTAGTTATTCGATACTCATTCTGAATTTGTCTGCTCTCATGGTGTCGTTTATCTTGTTCTTCTGGCCCTAAATTTCCTGTAAACTGGTCTTTAAGTCTAAGAAGCTTGATTTAAGCATTTTTGTGGTTTATTGCATCACATAAGGAGGCACATTATGTAGGGTATCCCTGTCTTAATGATGCTACATTTTATCATTTGGTTAAGAGGTAAATGCCAGCTTTCTCCATTGTTATATATTTCCCTTTGAAATTACTACGTAATCTGAAGTGATACTTCTACAGCATGGCTATTTGAAAGTTTTTCTGTATGCCCCGTATCTTTTCTAGTCCATACACAATCCAGGAGCCTCCAATGTCCTTACTATGCTGACTGCCCTCATCAGCAGGTGACTATCTAAGTGTGTATCTTGTGGCCTACATGAGGCTCACAACCCAAGGGAACAACTTAGCTGCAGTTGTAAACTCAAGATTTGAGGGGCTTTTTGTTGTATGTTTAGCCGGTGGTCACTGTCTCCTCTAAATCTCCCCTTTCCTGCTCTGCACTGTCATATTTTCCAAGGGCTATAAATATCAGTCAATTTCAAACAGTATCACTTACAGAGACCCTTTTGGAGTGACGTTCTGGCTTCTGATCATAACCATTTCTGGACTTAAATATTGGAATCCAGATTATGATGGAATCTGTCAGGCACTGACCAAATTCCATTTATTCATTTTAGGACCAACTCCTGTCTTTCTGAGAGAGACAGGAGTGGGTGGGTCAGTGGTTAAGAGCTCGGCTGCTAACCAAAAAGGTCAGTAGTTCGAATCCACCAGGTGCTCCTTGGAAAACCTATGGGGCAGTTCTACTCTGTCCTACAGGGTTGCTGTAAGTTGGAATCAACTCGATGGCAACAGGTTTGGGTTTTTGGTCCTGTCTTTCTATAGGCTTCAGGGTTTGGCTCTTCCACAGCAGCCACTTTCTCCACCTGAGGTCCCTGATGCCCAGGACAGCTTGAAATGGGACACTGCTAACATCTATAGAGTTTTTCTCCTTGTAAAGTATCTTCAAATTCATTACCTCATAACAATTTTGTGAAGCGGATACTATTACTTCTGTTCAACAGATGAGAAAATCAAGGCTCCATGAAGTGATGGGATTTATCCTTTCAAGGAAAGTGGTGGAACGTAACTCATACCCAGATCTTAAGACTTTAAACCTTAGGTCATTTCTAGTTTTCCCTATTTGGTACCTTTCAGTCTAGTCAGAAACTAGTCCCCAAGAAGCTTTGGGGATGAAGTAATAACACTTAGAAATAACACAACACTTAGGTGCTACTAGTATCAGAAAACACAATCCTTGATATTAAGGTATTTATAGTACAGCTACGGAATTGGAGTTTTGAAAATTACAACACATTACCAACTCAAGCTCAAGAACAGAGGATGAATTTTATCTACAAATGTACAAAGGGCGCAGACTGAATAAATGATTGGTTTGAAGCAGGTTCAGAAGTACTGACTGCCCAGGGGTATATTCTGAATTGGGTTCATCAGCACTTGAAGGGCTCCATGTGAAAAGCTCAGGTAGTAAGCTGACTGCTTGAGCGGAGTATTGTTTCAGAATATGTTTTCTGCACAATCCAGGAGCCTACACTTTCCTCACAAATGCTGACTGCCCTCAGCAGGTGACTCTCTCTGTATCATGTGCCCTACATGAGGCTCACAACCCAATGGAAAAACTTAGCTGCAGTTTCTTAGTATTGTAGTCATTTGTAGTCAAACCATGATGACATATTGATTAGAACTGAGAATGACAGTGGCAGGGATCATCAGCTTAGGTGATAGGATTAAGGATTTTTCCCTATGAACAAGGAAAGCAACACAGGACTATCCTTCCATTTTGATGCTATACATATGTCAAGTTCCAAATCTGAAGGCTGAAAATGAATTGTTTTCCTTAACATCAATGTTAATGTCTAGATATTGTTTTTTCTAGACATATATGTGGACATATTTTTTTCCTATAATAACCCAGTATTTTTTCCATAAAAACTAGGCATATTATGTAACTCCCTTAACTTTTTAAAGCTATATTTAAAAAAACTATTCTTAGAGTACAATTCCAAAACTAGGTATCCACCACATTTCCTTTCATTCTAAAAATGAGTATCTTTTGAGATTCAGGGAGTCTCCCTCATTCTAATATTCAGATTTAATGAACAAACTTGAATTATGCCATCTATAACTCATGCTGTAGACTTTGATCTCACCTATTATTCAATTTTATTGACAACTGAATGATTTTACACTTTCACAAAGATCCTTTCACTTAACTCTTACAACAACCCTGTGAGGTAGGCATTATGTCAACATTGGACTTAAAGGGAAAACTGGGACTTAGAGGCTGACTTAATAACATCACATATCTAGTAGGAGAAAGGGCCAGGACTCAAACCTAGGTCTTCTGATGCCAAATCCAGCGCTCTTTTTAAGTTGTCCTCAAACAGCAGACTCTTTCGCACACAAATCCACATCTCACAAGTCTGAATCATATGGACTTTCTGTAGCAGTGATGCTATCTTTAAAATATTTAGCACTATATACACATTTTCAAAACCAATGTCCACTTTTTAATACAAAGATATTTTTGCTATCATTTACAACTACATTACATCTCACAAGATACAAACCCAGTTGCTCCAGAGTCCTTAATTGCTCCAAGGTCCCTTTCAAGGGTCATAACGAATGGTATAGAACATTAGACTCTTAACTAGAATATGGTTTATGTTTCCATAGACTTGAAAGTCTAGATTAACTTTCTGAAAAAGGGTCAATCATTAATTTTTTCCTTATAGGAACCATATACTGTCATTCCTCCAACAGTTACTTAAGTAGCAGAGATTCTATTTGATTTTATATACCAATAGATTTTCTGAATCTCTATCTCGGACTCACTGGTATTCTGCAGCCAAGAGAACTCCTCCCTGGTATGAATTTTTTTGTTGAAGATGAAGGTTTGAAGTCTGAGAGAATTCTTTCTCAGACTCATCACATGCATAGGGTTTTTCATCTGTATGAATTTTCTGATGTACAGTAAGGTTTTTTCGTTGCCTAAAAACTTTACTACAATCGTTGCACCCATAAGGTTTCTCCCCTGTGTGGATTCTCTGGTGGCCAACTAAATTTCTCTTAGAAGTAAAGGATTTTCTACACTTCTCACACTCATAAGGTTTTTCCCCAGTGTGCATTCTTTGATGTACAACAAGGTTTTTATTCTGACTAAAGTCTTTTCCACACTCATTACACTTATAAGGTTTCTCCCCAGTATGAATTCTTTGATGTACCATAAGATTTCTACTAGAGGTAAGGACTTTTCTACATATATGACATTCATAGGTTTTTTCCCCACTGTGAATTCTTTGATGTTCAATAAGGTTTCTATTGTAAGTAAAGCCTTTCCCACACTCATTACACGCATAAGGCTTCTCACCAGTGTGTATTCTCTGATGGGCTATAAGGTTTGAGCGATAACTAAAGACTTTTCCACAGTCATTGCATTTATAAGATTTTTCCCTTGTGTGAATTCTCTGATGTCCAATGAGGCTTTTCTTCAGAATGAAGCATTTGCCACACTCATTGCACTCATAGGGTTTCTCACCACTGTGAATTCTCTTATGTTCAATGAGGTTTCTGTTAGAACTGAAAGCTCTTCCACACTCACTACACTCAAAGGGCTTTTCCCCGGTGTGGATTCTTCGATGTACAAGCAGGCTTGAATTGTAACTGAAAGCCTTCCCACAGTCCTCACATTTGTAGGCTTTCTCTTGTGTATGGAGTTTCTGATGGACCATAAAACTTTTGCTCATAATGAAAGTTTTTCCACACTCTCGACATTCATAGGGCTTCTCACCATTGTGGAGTCTCTCATGGTCAATGAGGTTTCTATTAGAACCAAAGACCTTGCCACAGTCTTTACATTCAAAGAGATTCTCTCCAGTGTGAAACCTCTGATGTAAAATGAGGCTCTTCTTCAGAATGAAAACTTTCCCACATTCATTACACTCATAGGGCTTCTCCCCATTGTGGAGCCTCTGATGATCAAAAAGGTAAGCACTCTGAGTGAAGGCCTTCCCACACTCAGTGCATTTATATGGCTTCTCTCTGCTGTGCATCCTCTTATGGTCAATGAGGTTTGACTTGGTACTAAAGATCTTACCACACTTTTTACAACCAAAGGTTTTCTTTTCTGTGTGGACTCTCTGGTGTAACAGGAGGCTTTTACTCCGAATGAAAACTTTCCCACATTCTTTACACTTGTACGGGTTCTCTGCACTGTGGAGTCGCTGATGGTCCACAAGGTAAGTGGTCTGAGCGAAGGTTTTTCCACACTCATCACATTTATAAGGTTTTTCCCCAGAGTGGATTCTCTGGTGCAGAATGAGGCTTTTCTTCAGAATGAAAGCTTTCTGACACTTGTTACATTTATAAGGTTCTTCTCCTTTGTGTAGTCTCTGATGGTCAATGAGGTAAGCGTTCTGAGAGAAAACTTTCCCACATTCATTACATTTATAAGGTCTCTCTCCAGAATGGCGCCTTAGATGTATAATAAGGCCAGAGTGCCTATAGAAGCCCTTTCCACACTCCTTACATTTGTAAGGTTTCTCCCCAGTGTGGATTCTCTGATGGTTTAGAAGGTAAGCACTTTGAGAGAAGGCTTTCCCACATTCATTACATTTGTAAGGTTTCTCACCAGAATGGTTCCGTAAATGCATTAGAAGGCTTGAGCGTTGAATAAAGCCTTTTCCACACTCTTTACATTTATGAGGTTTCTCGCCAGTGTGGATTCTCCGATGGTTTATAAGATGAGAAATTTTATTGAAATGTTTACAACATATATCACATTTATAAAACTTCTTTCCTTCAGTACCTGTTAAACTTTCAGAAAAAGCTGAACCTAAAGTCAAGCTTTCTCCAAATTCTTTCCACTTTTGGACTCGTTTTTCTGGTGGAGTTCTTCTCTTCTTATCTCGTTCACGTGGGGAATCTTTCTTCACTGTATCTACCCACTCCCCTGTTTCATTATGCCACTGACTTGCCAACACTTGCCATTCACACTCTTCCTCAAAGTCAAGGACCTTGGGAACACCTCCTTGGAGTCTTTTTGATGTTCCTTTCTGAGAGTCTGATCTTTGAGAAATTCCTGGCTTTGATGTCACCTCCTCATTCTCGGTCATGGTCTCCCATTCTGGTAAAAGGAATTAAAAATGCAAATGTTACCATGTTCCTGTGTTATAAGAACAAGATCTTTAAAGACTTTATAACACCCTAGAAGAGCACACTTTTATATGCATGCAAAAAGGTTTCATCATTTTGAGAAGCAAAAGGAGAAGCTTTTTGTTAGATACTTCTAAACTCTGTGTCTTCAGGGAGCAGATACAAAAATACGAATGCTACTGAGAAAACAGATGCAGGAAAGAATCAAGAGACGGAACATGGGATCCTATGTATGTGGTTCAGATCTGAGGCTCAGGAAGTTAGATGGAACTGGAAGGACCATTTGGCTTAAAAGCATTGTCTTTCTTCTTTTCTCCATGCTAGGAAAATGGAAACTCTAAAGGAGGAAAAGTATACCTAAGGACTCTGAAAGGCAATTTTTAATTTTTGAAGAGTCAAGTGCATGACCACTTTTTAATTAATTGAAAGCAATTAACCTATAGGGGGAAAAAACCCAATAAGCAGCAATTTAATTCTTATACAATTTCCCCCATTCCTTTTAAAACTGAGAAATGAAAATGATGTGGTTGAACTAGTTAATCTCCAAGGTCCCTTCTACTCTAACATTCTCAAATATTTTAGTGTGAAATTATTTTTATGAAAATGTTTCAAAATTTAGTTTCAAAGTACCTAAGTATGAAAAAATGATGAACTAATACATCAAATTATCTAATAAGTAAAGCTATGTGAAGAACAGTAACATTATCTTACATTTGAGTATAAGAATTTTTTCTTCTAACTAAATGTCTAGAAAAGACACAGGAAAGGAATTTTTATTTTTATTCCATTATAAACTTCTTTAGGTTTATACGAAGGTAGAGATGAAAAACATCCAATAAATATTACCTTGAACTACAGACAATTTTAGGTCAGGCCCTAATATTTTGGGACTCTGGTAGAACTACCAATCACACTACCCTACATCACTTTCATGTCACTGCAGGGATCATGTGTCCTAGGCTGATCCAACATTGGTTCTCTAAGTTTCCCTGTTCACGGTGACTGGATCAAGGAGTAGTTTCATGATTCAAACAGGGTATCGGTGTTCTTCCATGATATCTGACACTTGGATGCTGGTAGAAAGGAGAGCTCTCTTTCGTTATATAATGAAGTAGTATCTAAAGAAGTAAGCTTTAGTCGTGCCTAATACTGAGACAGGAGCCTAGAAGTGTTGTATGTGGTTAAACTGAGGTGGAAAATGGCTAAGAAATCAGCAACTCGTGTATCAGTAGCTAACTAGATAATTAAACTATCTGCTGCCTTAGTGTAGGACTCATAGGGGACTTGATATACTGAAAAATGTCAGAATAGATACAGGGAGCTGGTTACTTTCTGGTGAAGTCCTGCAAGAAACAGACAGGTTTCTCTGCCTCCAATTCTCCTCCTCTCCTCTAATCCATGCCCACTCCATTACTAATTATGTTTCTAAAAAGTAAATATGACCAGGTCACTCACCTTCTTAAAACCAACGGATCCTTACGGCCTACAGGATAAAGTACAAACCACCAGTACAGCCCATAAGAGATGCTTGTACCCACTATCTGCTTATTTTTCTGGTATCACCTCTTATCAGTGCTTCTTATTCCCCTAGACTCTAGCCATGGTGATCTACTTGCAGCTGCCCAAACATGTCATGATTCAGCTAGCTTCTCTACCACTGTCCATGCTCTTCTCTCTGCCTGACTGTGCTTCCTCTTCCCAACTCCCTACATGCCTTCTAACCACCCCTTTAAAACTAAGCTCAAAAGTCACCTTCTCTGAAAATTACTACTGACCTTACAAAAATAAAAAGAATTATAAGGGAATACTATGAACAATTGTAAGGCAATAAATCAGACAACTTAGGCAAAATGAGCAAATTCTTAGTGAGATATAACTACTAAAACTGACTCAAAAAGATGTAGTATATCTGAATAGACCTGTAACAAGTAAAGAGACTGAGATGTAGAGATAAAAAAACACACCCATAAAGAAAAGGCCACGCCCAGATTGCTTCACTGGTGAATTCTACCAAACATTTAAAGAATTAATACCAATTCTTCACAAATTCTTCCCCAAAATAAGAGGTGGGAACATTTCCCAACAAATTCTAGGAGGACAGTATTACCTTGATACCAAAATCATACAAAGAAAACACTAAAAAATAAAACTACAGAACAATACATCTATGAACACAGACACAAAAATTGTCAACAAAATATTAGCAAAACACATCCATCAACGCATAAAAAGGATTATACACCATAACCAAGTGGAGTTTATATATCAGGAGTGCAAAGTTAATTTAACATCCAAAAATCAATTAATGGAATACACCATAGCAAAGGAAGAAAAAAACCACATGACCATCTCAATAGACACCGAAAAAGCATCTGATAAAATCTAACACTCTTTCATTACAAAAACACCCAACAAATTATAAATATATGGAACTTCTTCAACTTGATAAAGGGTATCTACAAAAAACTACTTATCATCATACTTAGCGTGAAAGACTAAATGCTTTCCCCCTAAGAGGAAGAACAAGAAAAGGATGTCTGCTCTTGCCACTTCTATTCAACATGTACTGGAGGTTCTCTTGTTGTTGCTGTTGTTAGGTGCTGTCGAGTCGACTGTGACTCATAGCGACCCTACATGATAGAGTAGAACTGCCCCATAGGGTTTCCTAGGTTGAAATCTTTACCGGAACAGACTGCCAGGTCTTTTCTCCCATGGAGCCACTGGTGGGTTCAAACTGCAGAGCTTTCAGGTAGCAGCCAAGTGCTTAACCATCAGGGCTCCTTCTTGGAGGTTCTAGCCAGGCCAATTAGGCAAAAAAAAAAAAAAAAGAGAGAGAGAGAGATAAAAGGCATCCAGAATAGAAAGGAAAACTATTTGTGTGTAATATGATCTTGCATATAGAAAATCCTAAGGAATCCACTAAAAACTATTAGAACTAATAAGCAAGTTCAGCAAGGATGTAGGATAAAAGATAAAGATTCAAAAATCAGGGGTATTTTTTTACACTTCCCTGGGTAGCTCAAGTGGTATGTAATCAGCCACTAACTTAAAGGTTAGGGGTTCGAACTCACACAGCAGTGATGCAGAAGAAAGCCTTCGTGATCTGCTTCCATAAAGATTATACCTTAGAAAACCCTACGGAGCAGTTGTACTCTGTAACACATGGGCTAACCATAAGTCAGAATCAACTCAACAGCAACAGTTTTGTCTTTTTTGGTTTTCTATACACTAGCAATGAACAAGGAGTCCCTGGGTGGCACAAATGGTCAAGCACTCAACTACTAGCTGAAAGGTTGGTGGTTTGAACCCAACCAGAGGCACCTGGTCAAACAGGCCTGGCGATCTGCTTCCAAAAAGTCAAAGCCTTGAAAACCCTATGGAGTACTTCTACTCTGCACATATGGGGTCGTCATGACTCGACAGCAACTAACAACAAGAAGCAATGAGTAATCTGAAAATGAAATTAAGACAACATTTATAATAGCATCAAAAGAATACAATACTTAGGAATAAATTTAACTAAATAAGTATACAACTTAGATCCTGAAAACTATAAAATACTGTCGAAAGAAATTAAAGATCTAAATAAATGGAAAGACATTAATGCTTATGGAAGATTAAATACTGTTTAAATGGTAATACTCCCCAAATTGACATAAGAATTCAAGACAATACCTATCAAAATCCCAGCTGTTTTCTTTGCAGGAAGTGAAAAGTTGATCCTAAATTTTATATGGAAATTCAAGAGAGCCAAAATGACTAAAACAATCTTTAAAAAGAACACAGCTGGAGGACTCACATCTCATAATTTCAAAATGTACTATGAAGCTATAGTAAAAAGACAGTGTGGTATAGATTTAAGAATAGACATATTGACCAATGGAATAAAATTTAGAGTCCAGAAATAAACCCTCACATTAACAGACAATTTTCGAAAAAGATGCAAAAATAATTCAATGGGCAAAAAATAAGTCTTTTCAACAAATGGTGCTGGGACAACAAGATAAAAATACACTTAAGAAAGAAGTTGGACCCTTATCTCCTACCATATACAAAAATTAACTCAAAATGGATCAAAGACTCAAATATAAGAGCTAAAAGTATAAAACTCTTAGAAGAAAATCCAGCAATAAATTGGCATGACCTTGAATTAGGCAACGGTTTCTTAGATATGACACCAAAAGCATAAACAACAAAAGAAAAAAAAATAAATTTGATTTCATCAAAACTAACTTGACTTCAACTAAAACTTTTTTGCTTCAAAGGACACCATTGAGAAAGTACAAAGACAATCCACAGAACGGGAGAAAATTTTTGCAAATAACGTGTCTGATAAGGGACTTGTATCTAAAATATATAAAGAACTACTACAACCCAATAATAGACAACCCAATTAAAATACGAGCAAAGAATTTAAATAGATACTTCTATACAGATATAGAAATAGCTAATAAGCACAAAGTTGCTCAACATCATTAGCCATCAGCAAAATGCAAAAATCAAAACCACAATCAGATACCAATTCATATCCACTAGGATGGCTATCCACAGGGAACTGTCAGAAATTCGAGCTGGATTCAGGAGGACATGGAACAAGGGATATCACTGCTGAAGTCAGATGATCTTGGCTGAAAGCAGAAAATACCAGAAAGATGTTTACCTGTTTTACTGACTATGCAAAGACATTTGACTGTGTGGATCATAACAAATTATGGATAATACTGTGAAAAATGGGAATTCCAGAACACTTAATTGTGCTCATGCTAAACCTGTACATAGACCAAGAGGCAGTCGTTCTAACAGAATAAGGAGTTACTGTGTGGTTTAAAATCATGAAAGGAATGTGTCAGGGTTGTGTCCTTTCACCATACTTATTCAATGTGTATGCTGAGCAAATAATCCAAGAAGAAGAACGTGGCATCAGGATTGGAGGAAGACTCATTAACAACCTACAATATGCAGATGACACAATCTTACTGATAAAGATCAAAAACTATAGCCATCAGTATGGATTGCACCTCAATATAAAGAAAACAAAAATCCTCAAAACTGGACCAATGATCAACATCATGATAAACGGAGAAAATACTGAAGTTGTTAAGGATTTCATTTTACTTGGATCCACAATCAACACCCATGGAAGCAGCAGTCAAGAAATCAAATGACTTATTGCATTGGGCAAATCTGCTGCAAAGACCTCTTTTAAAGTGTTAAAAAGCAAAGATGTCATGAGGACTAAGGCACACCTCACCCAAGTCACGGGATTTTCAATTGCCTCATATGCATGTGAAAGCTGGACAACAAATAAGGAAGACCAAAGAAGAATTGATGCCTTTGAATTATGGTACTGGTGATGAATACTGAATATACCATGGATTGCTAGAAGAACAAACAAACCTGTGCTGGAAGAAGTACAGCCAGAATGCTCCTTAGAAGCGAGGATGGCAAGACTTTATCTCACGTACTTTGGACAGGTTATCAGGAGGGACCAGTCCCTGAAGAAGGATACCATGCTTGGTAAAGTAGAGGGTCAGCAAAAAAGAGGAAGACCCTCAACAAGATGACTGACACAGTGGCTCCAACAATAGGCTTAAACAGCGATGACTGTGAGGGTGGCACAGGACAGGGCAGGGTTTTGTTGTGTTGTATACAGGGTTGCTATGAGTTCGAATGGACTTGATGGCACATAAAAACAACCAGATGGCTATAAAAAAAGGACAACAAATGGTGGTGAGGATATGGAGAAAAAAGAATCCTCATACATTGCTGGTAAGAGTGCAAAATGGTGCAGCCACTTTGGAAAGCAGTCTGGCAGTTCCTCAAATGATTAAACAGAGTTATCATATGACCCAGCAATTCCACTCCTAGGTGTATTACTAAGAGAAATGAAAACATATGTCCACACAAAAACTTGCACACAAATGTTTCTAGCAGCATTATTCTCATAACATCAAAAAAGTGGAAGCAATCTAAATGTCCATCAACTGATGGATAAACAAAACGTGGCATATCCACATAATGGAATATTATTCAGCAATAAAAAGGAATGAGTACTGATACATGCAAAAACATGGATGAACTTTGAAAATACTGTGCTAAGTAAAAAAAGGCAATCACAAAAGACCACGTATTGTATGATCCTCCTTATATGAAATGTCCAGAATAGGCAAATCTATAGAGACAGAAAGTATACTGCAGATACTCTCTAGTGTTTCCCCAGGGCTATAGGGGAGGGAGAGTTGCGTGAAATAGGGGATGACTGCTAAAGGGTATGGGGTGTCTTTCTGGAGTGGTGAAAATGTTCTTAAATTGACTGTGGTGATGGATGCACAACTCTGTGAATGTAATAAAAACCCACTGAACTGTACACTTTAAATGGGTGAACTGCATGTTAATTAGATCTCAATAAAGCTGTTACAAAAAAAAGTCACTTCCTCTGTAAATCTTTCCCAAGTCTCAGATAGAATGGGAGAAAAATGTAGAACAAAATTCGTATTCCTAAAAAAGGCTAGACTTACTGGACCAATAGAGACTAGACGAACCCCTGAGATTATTGCCCTAAGATACCCTTTGAACTTGGAACTGAAGCCACTCCTGGAGGTCACTTTTCAGCCAAATAATACGTTGGCTTATAAAATAAACAGTATCACCCGTGAGTAATGTGCTCCCTTAAACAATCAACTATATGAGACCAAACAGAGGGGTAGGGAGCTAGATTAATGGAAACAGAATGAACAGAATGGAAACAACACATTGTGAAATCTGTAACCAAACTCACGAAACAATTTGTATAAAATTTGTTAAACTGGAACCTAATTTGCTATGTAAACTTTCACCTAAAACACAATGAAATATTTTTTAAAAATTCAAAAATAATTTTAAAAGGCAAATAAATGGGAAAAACATATGTAATACTTGACAAAGGGTTAGTGGCTCTATATATAAAAGCTCCACAATAAAAAAAGTAGGAAGGATATAAATAGGAGAAAAACGATCAATAAAAATGTGAAAAGATTTCAACCACACTAATCATCAAAGAAATGCAAAACAAACAAACAGTATTATTCATCTACCTAGCAAAGATTCAAACGACTGGCCATATCATAAGCGTATATGGGAAAATGGGCCTTCTTGTGCTCTTTTTGTGGGAGTATAAATTGGTACATTATTGGTAGAAAGAGTGTTGGTAATATGTATGAAAATAAAAAAACCTACAGAATGTTTGACCCACTATTGCCACTGCTGAGAATTTACTTAAAGGATATATTTTCCTAAGTGTGAAAATATATATACTATAAATTACTATGAACAATAACATAATTTAGTAAAGTTGCTAGGTACAAAATTAACATATAAAAATCAATATTTTTATATAGGCAAATAACTGTTAATTAGAAAATATCAAAAAAGACTCCAGTTCCTAAGAATAAAAACAACCAGAAATATGCACTGTCTAGATGAATGTGATTTTAAAACAAGTCTGAAACACACAAAGGCAGTACTTAACAAATGGAATGGCATGTAATGTTCTTGAACAGAAATATTTGTATCATAAAATTGTCAATGTAAAATATGATACGCACACAATGGAAGAGTATGCCACCACTAAACTGATGCTATAAATTTGTATTTCAGTCAAAGTTAGATCTTGAGGCGGATTCCTCAGTTTGTAATGTCTATTTCTTCAAATAAAATCCCGCTCTTTTCTTCAAGACCCAGCTCAAATGCTACCTCCTTATGGTCCTTCCTAATCCCTAGGAAGGGAGCTGGTTGCTTTGTCCTCTGTGTTTCCATCACAAGGCTTATGAAACTATCATCTCAATGATTGTACTCTGCCTCATATGTATTCTCTATGCTTACCTCCCAAACCATGGTAAGCTATTTATGGGGAAGACCACATCACTGCCACCACATGAGAGGTGTTCAATGTTTGCTGGAAATACAAATGGCTAATAAAAATATAAAAAAGGAAAACTTTATGTTATTACTAATCAAAGAAATCCACTGGACAATAAATAGAAATTATAACTTTCTTCTTATTAGTAAAAAAATTAACTATTTAAAATAAAAAATTAAAAAAGAGGATTACTCAGTGCCAATGAAGGGAGAGCAGAAGGAGCATGGTTATACACTACTGGGAAGAGCAGAAGAGGACAGGGTTCATTATGGAAAGCAATTTGGCAGGATGAGGCAAGAGCCCCAAATCCGTTCAAACACTCGGGCCTGGCAATTCTACTTCTAAGAAGTAATGAAAAGCCTTAGGCACAGAGATGATTATTACAGCAATTATCACAATAAGGAAGTGACTAACTGAACTACGGTAAAAATTATGTGGCTATATAAATAATACTTGCAAAGAGCATGTAATAATACGAGGGCAAGGAGAACATAAGGGAAAGTAGGCTATATACTACACATATATTTGAAAAATGTAAAAAAAAAAAACCCTTAAACACATAAAAAAGGTAATATATTAAAATGTTGAACAGTAGTTGTTGGCAAATAGTGAAGTTAAGAAAAAAATTTTCTTCTAATTTTCTCTTTTTCCAAAGTAAGCATATATCACCTTTATAATAAGAAAACAAACAAAGCCTGATGAAATTAAGATTAGCATTATAGGAACAAAAGGTGCTTACCTAGGGAGGTCACGTTTCCGTAATTCTCCAGCATCACATCCCAGTACAAGGCCCTCTGAATTGGGCCCAGACAGGCCCATTCCTCTGAAGTAAAGCATACTGATACCTCCTCAAACATCACCAATTCCTGAAACAACAGAGGTGTGCAAGATTACCCATGCCCAGGAACTCCCCTACTGAAAGGTTCCTTTTGCTTACAGGGAAGGGACACATTGTGAGGTCATGAATTGGGCAAGGGATATCAGGGAGAAATAAGGAGACCCCATGTAAAGTCTGTTATCCAGTAGCATGGACCTTGTTTTAGAGATGGGAACTCCCTGGACACTAAAGCACTAGTGTGAAAGAGGGCATAGCCACAATCAGGTAGCATAGATACGGCCTCAGGAAGGAAAGAGGGTGCAAACCTTACCTGGGGCTGGGCTGTTAGAAGCATGAGAGCCATTAATTGATTTCTTGGGTTCTCTTCCTGGGAAAGGGCAGAAGCCTCAGGGGCAAGAGGATCTGAGGAAGGAAAAAAAGCTGCATGTGAGATTACTTCTGTTCCTGCCCACCACCGCAAGCCCAGTAACTCCTACACATAAGTTACATAACGTTACAGCTACAAAATGACCTACAAGCATTTTCTGAGTGACCCCCACGTGCAGTGCTGAAACAACACAAAGAGTAGTAATAATAATGAATAAAGTGGCAGAGGGCCCCAGAAAAGGACAAGAGGGAGAACAGCAGAAAAAGCAGGAAGAGTTTGGTACTATGAGGAATTGCCATACAGAGCAAAAGGAGAGGCAGCAACTCCCTGGAAGTAGGGGGATGAGCCAAAGTAAGGGTTCTGGGAAAGTCAAAAGCCAGCACCACTGAGTAAGTACCATGTTGAGGATCCTGGAAGTTAAACACCACTGGGTCAGGAAGAGGATTCGGGCGTGTTCCAGCTGATATGTGGCTGCCAGTGCGTGCAGGAGGAAGTGTTGTTCCTGGAGAGCTCATCCCCTCCTGTAGAGTGCCCTGGGCCTGGGTAAGGACCGGAACCTGGAAGCAAGACAAAATAAGCTGGCTCTTCTTGTACCTCTAGAAAATGAACTCACCTAATCACCTTGGACCTCTTTCTGCCCACAGTCCAGTACTGTGAGATCAGAGATACTCACCTCAAGTATGGAGCATCTAAACAACAGTAAAGCTTTGCCTTGAGAACAATGGAGCCACCATTATGCCCTTATGGCACTGGTGGCCTCTCCCACAGGAGACTGAACAGAACAGTGGGGACAGAAGCCAGACCTGGGGGTGGGTTAAGGAGGGAACGAGAAGTAACGAGCAGTAATTAAGAGCATGGATTTTTCACCAACTTGATATGGAAAAGGAAGGGGCCCCGGATAAATAAAGCATTACTCAAGAAGAAGAAAAAAGTGAGAGGCCTCACACTGCCTGATTTTAGAACCTATTATACCACCATGGTAGTCAAAACAGCCTGGTACTGGTACAACAACAGATACATAGACCAATGGAACAGAATTGAGAACCCAGACATAAATTCATCCAC
>NW_004443937.1:23573522-23580939 GCF_000243295.1 Trichechus manatus latirostris | reverse complement strand
GTTAATATGTTGTGGGGTTGTTAACCAATGTCATAAAACAACATGTGTACTACTGTTTCATGAAAAACTATTTGTTCTGTAAGCCTTCACCTGAAATACAATAAAATAAAAATAAAAAAAAAATTAAAAAAAGAGTCAAAAGACAACCTACAGACTGAGAAAAAAATTTTGGCTATGACAAATCCGATCAGTGTCTAATCTCTAAAATCTACAAGATACCGCAAAACCTCAACAACAAAAAGATAAATAACCCAATTAGAAAATGGGCAAAGGATATGAACAGGCACTTTACCAAAGAAGACATTCAGGCGGCTAACAGACACATGAAGAAATGCTCACGATCATTAGCCATTGGAGAAATGCAAATCGAAACTACAAACAAGATACCATCTCACCCCAACGAGGCTAGCATTAATCCAAAAAACACAAAATAATAAATGCTGGAGAGGTTGTGGAGACTGGGACACTTATACACTGTTGGTGGGAATGTAAAATGGTACAAGCACTTTGGAAATCAATTGGGCACTTCCTTAAAAAGCTAGAAATAGAAGTACCACACGATCCAGCAATTCCGCTCCTTGGAATATATCCTAGAGAAATAAGAGCCATTACACGAATAGATATATGCACATCCATGTTCACTGCAGTACTGTTCACAATAGCAAAAAGATGGAAACAACCTAGGTGCCCATCAACAGACGAATGGATAAACAAATTATGGTATATTCACACAATGGAATATTACACAATGATAAAGAACAATGATGAATCTGTGAAACATTTTATAACATGGAGGAAGCTGGAGATCATCATGCTGAGTGAATTTAGTCAGTCACTGAAGGACAAATATTGTATAACACCACTATGATAAGAACTCAAGAAAAGGTTTAAACACAGAAGAAAATTCTTTGATGGTTACGAGGATGGGGATGGAGGGGGAGGGTTATTCACTAACTAGATAGTAGACAGGAATTATCTTACGTAGGACAGCACACACTACAGGGGAAGTCAGCACAACTGGACTAAACCAAAGCTAAGAAGTTTCCTGAATACAGCCAAACACTTCAAGGGACAGAGAAGGGGCAGGGGTCTGGGGACCATGCTTTCCATGGACATCTAGGTCAACTGTCATAACAAAGTTCATTAAGAAAATGTTCTGCGTCCTACTTGGGTGAGTGGCTTTTGGGGTCTTAAAAGCTAGCAAGTGGCCATCTAAGATGCATCAATTGGTCCCAACCACCTGGAGTAAAGGAGTATGAAAGAACACGAAAGACATAAGGGAAGTATTAGCCCAAGAGACAGAAAGAGCCACCTAAATCAGAGACTTCATCAGCCTGAGACCAGAAGAACTGGATGGTGCCCAGCTACCACCAATGACCGCCCTGACAGGGAACACAACAGAAAGTCCCTGATGGAGCAGGAGAAAGGTGGCGTGCAGAACTCAAATTCTAGTAAAAAGACTGGAGTTGATGGTCTGACTGAGACTGGAGGAACCCCAGAAAGCATGGCCCCCAGACTCTCTGTCAACCCAGAACTAAGAGAATTCCTGAGGCCAACTCTTCAAAGATTGGACTGTGGGATATAAAATGGTACTTGTGAAGAGTGTGCTTCTTAGCTCAAGTAGATACATGAGACTAAATGGGCAGCTTCTGTCCGAAGGTGAGATGAGAAGGCAGAGAGGGTTAGGAGCTGGTTGAATGAACACGGGAAATCAGGGTGGAAAGGAAGAGTCTGCTGTCACAGTATAGGGAGAGCAATTAGGGTTACATAACAAAGTATGTATAAATTTTTGTATGAGAGACTAACCTGAAATGTAAACTTTCACTTAAACAAAAAAAAAAAAAAAAAAAAGAGCATGGATTTTAGTCAGACTTGGGTTCAATCACAACTCTTCTACTCATTTAACACCTTTACTGATTCCTTCCTGCCTCAATAGAAGGAAACTAGAGTGGGAACCTAGACACTTGGCTTTGCTGCTGGTTACATGTCTGACTAACGTGAGATAATTCATTTAACCTTTTTCTGCCTCAGTTTTCCTATCTCTCAAATGAGAGTGATAGATTAGTGATTTTTAATAAAACAGATAGCTTTAAAATTCTTTATTATGATTAAAACAAATAAGCCCATTCTTGTTACCACTCCCAAGTTTAAGCTATAGGTCAGACATGATATATCGAACACTTCATATATAGAAGTGTTTCTAGTGGACTACAAACTGATGGAAAGAGATCTCACACAAACACTACTGGCTATATTAAGATTCCAATTTAATGGTCAAGGATATAAAATTTTATCAGATGTAAATATTTCGACCCAGTCACTTGGCTCCCAAGGGCACACAGCCACAAGGGGAGGCCTTACCAGACCTGGAAAGCTTCATTCTTGCTATGCCAGTGCTTACATCATCATTTTAAATGGACTTACACAAAAAATACATAGGCTTCTATTTACAGAACACCTACAAACATCATCTTCTTCAGGTTCTTGAACCAAAGTCAGCATGAGCAAGCATCACCCAGAGTGGAGGGACAGACAAAGCGGAGTCAATGTCTTTCTGCTGATTCTGAGTTGGGCCCAAAGACTCCAATCATAAATCCATTTCTCTGCAAAGACATTCTATGGTTGGAATGGCTCACGAACCTACTTTAATTAGCATTACGGTTGCCAGTGTGGTACTGTTAATAAAAATCACAGGATCACCCTCCAGACCAGCCTGCCCTGCCTCATTTTTCTCCTTCCCTCTATCCCAGATCTTCCCCCCTCCCACTTTCTCACTTTTAGTGCTGGTCCATCGAGGTCTCTCTGCAGCTCCTCTACCAGGGCCACAGCCTCCTCCCCACTCCCGGGGCGATGCAGCTGCACCCAGGTCCGGAGCTCCCCGGGCAGGATGCTCAGGAATTGCTCCAGCACCAGCAGCTCCAGGATCTGGGCCTTGGTGCGTGCTTCTGGCCTCAGCCACCGGCGACACAGCTCCCGGAGTCGGCTCAGGGCCTCCTGGGGCCCAGATGTCTCACTGTAACGTAACTGTCTAAAGTGCAGGTGGGAGGTCTCCCAAACAGAGGAGCTGCTGCCTTGGAGGCTGGTTCCCCATTTCCAGACATCATCCTTTCCTTTCACAAGACCTTCTTGTCTCAGAGCATTGTGGGCCCAATTTTCTCTCATTGTCGTCATTCAAGAAAAGACTCCTCTCCAGGCCAACCTCAATCCTTGCTTGACTTCTTCCTTAGAGTGTGGAGAACATCATCTACAAGACCTTAAGAATCAATGTTAAAGTTAGCCCAGAGAAATAACCAACTTTCCAGACCTCACTCAGCTCCCAGTAATGAAGGGAACTTCTATTCCTCTGACAGAAGACCCCTGCCCAAGGCCTCACGGACACACACACTCATATGTTATTCAGGCCACTGCTGAAGCCAAACGCATGTGATTCCTTTGGTCTTTATTCATAGAACTTCTTCTACCTAATTACAATGAACTTTGTCTCACATACTTTGGACATGTTATCAGGTGGGGCCAGCCCCAGGAGAAGGACATCATGCTTGGTAAAGTGGAAGGTCAGTGAAAAAGAGGAAGACCCTCAATGAGATGGACTGACACGGTAGCTGCAACAATAGGCTCAAGCATGACGACTGTGAGGGTGGCATAGGACTGGGCAGCGTTGCGTTCTGTTGTACACAGGGTGGCTATGAGATGGAACCAACTCAATGGCACCGAACAACAACAACAATTACAATAAACTCTTTATCCATCACTCTAGCAACAGGCATCCTGGCTACTCCTGAGTGACCTTGAGCAAGTTACCTCACGTCTGGGCCTTTGTTTCTTAACCTGCAGAATAGGGATAATAACAGTCCTATCTTACATAGTTGTGAGAACTTGACATTTAAATACATGCCAAAATTTTGTACTACAGTAAGGACTCAAATGTCAGTTATTATCCTTCTGTAACTAGACTCTTTCCTATGTTTAGCAGAGTTAACAAGTGATCATAGTCTTAATCCTGATACACATGATAAATCCTAACGCCTTCTCAATTAACAAACAAAAGCTAAATTAACTTCTGTGTAGCTTTGCTGTGCATACTTTGAATTCTCTGAAAATTGTTTAATCTATTAATCAAAATATTTGGATAAATTTGAATAGGGTTTTATTATACAGAATTTAGACTTACGCTCTCTAGAGAGCTTTTCTTTTTCTGCTCTTTAGAAATAACATTTTTCTGATTACAAAATAAAAAACGTGTAAAACCAAAAAACACAAAAAATAGTTACCAGAAAATAATCACTGCTATCATTTTGGACTATGTCCTCCCAGTCCTTTTCCTCTACACCAATTTGGATCACAAGATTGGATCCAACTGTACTGCTCTGTACTTGCCTTCCTCACAGAGTATGTTGTGAACATATTAAATATTCTATGTCGTTATTTTTAAGTGCTGTGTAAGTCCATTCACACTTTAAGTAGTCCCCTGTTGTTAAACATTTAGGACATTTCTAATTTTTCCGCTATTATAAATAAGGCCATAATGACTACCCTTGCTAACACATTTTCCATTGCATCTCTGCTTATTTCTTCAGTATAAATCCCAAGAAGAAAAATTGTTGGGCCAAAGGATATACATATTTTTCAGTTTTTAAAATTATAACAGTTATATCACCATCAGAAACATATGCAAACACCCTCGTTAATTTTATTTAATACATGAACCTTTAAGGAGCTTGCTTATAACCTAGCAGAAAAACACAATTTCAGTATAATGAGTTAAGCATGATAACAAGTAAGCACAGAATAGAGTCACAAAAGCTAATTTTGGATTGGGCTTTAAAGGTAAAATGAAAAGATCATTGGAGAATCAAGAAAGCCACTCCAGGAAGAAAACTACATGTTCAAAAGCACAGGAATGACAATACACACAACTCAGTTAGAAATGTGCTTTGCGAAGCAGAGAAGGGAAGTAAACTTTGGAGGCAAGGTTGTAGGAGGAGCATGGAGAGGTAAAAAGAAGCAGAACAAGGGAGGGCAATATTGTCCCGTAAGCAATGAGCAACCATTAAGGAAGTTTTACTTTACATTTTTCCTTGTTATTTTTTTTTAAGTAGGTAATATATTTACTTGATTCAAATTTTAAAATTATGAAATACATGTAGAGTTTCCCTTTCCCTATTAGTTTCTTATGTACTTTTCCAGCTACTTATATACACAAAAAAAATGTGTACATATATTGTTTTGTACTTTCCTTTTTTCACAAATGGTAGAACACCACGAACAATGTGCTGTACCTTTCTTTTCTCAATGTATCTTAGAGATCTTTCATGTCAGGACTTAAAGAAATTGCCTCTCCTGCCTTTTTATGGATGTATGGTATTACTGGATGGATGTGCCATTAATTTATTAATTTACCCACCACCGTACTGATGGGGAAGGTCTCCGGGTGGCGCAAGTGGTTTGCAATCAACTGCTAACCTAAAGGTTGCTAATTTGAACCCACCCAGTGGTGCAGTGGAAGAAAGGCTTGGCAATCTGATTCTGTAAAGATCCAAAAATCCCTTTGCCATCAAGTCAAGCATGGGTGGTGCATGTGGTTTGTGATTGGCTGCTACCCCAAAGAAAGCCCTAGGAAACTGCTTCCATAAGGATTACAGGCAAGAAAACCCTATGGAGCAGTTCTACTCTGTAACACATGGGGTAGCCATGAGTCGGAATCAACCTCATGGCAACAGGTTTGGTTTTGCACTGATAAGAGGAGTCCGGGGTGGTAAAAATGGTTAATGCAGTTGGCTGCGAAGAGGTGCCTCGGACTAAAAGCCTGGTGATCTACTTCTGAAATATTAGCCACTGAAAACCCTAAGGAACATAGTTGTACTCTGACACATACTGGGTTGCTATGACTCAGAATCGACTTAATGGCAACTGTTTTTTTTTTTTTTTTGATGGGACATTTAGGCAGTTTTCAATTAACAATATTATCATCCATAACCTTAGACATATTTTAATCTGCATGTGTATAGGCATATATAAAAGGAGAATTACTGAATCAAATGGTTTGTACATTTATAATTTTGGTATTGCCAATTAGCCCTTCACTGGGATTATACCAATTTACAATTTACACTCTCGTCAGCATTAATGACATGGGAGTGCCTGTTTCTTCCCTCACCCATACAGAGTTGTCAAGGTTTAGGATCTTCGCCAAATTTTTAATTTGCATTTCACATGAATATCTTTCAGGGCTATTTCTATTTTCTTTTCTGTTACTTATTCATAGACTATGTTTCTTTTGGGGTGTTTGGTCTTATTAATTTGTACACATTCTTTATATCACAGAAAAATTAATCCTTTGCTTACAATGGGAGCTGCAAAATTTTCCCAGTTTATCATGTGTCTTTTGACTTTGCTTACAGTGGTTTTCGACACGTGGTCAGTCTTCTTTTATGGCTTCTGGGTTTTCTGTCATAGTTAGAAAGGCCTTGCTCACTCTAAGGATAAGGGGAGTTTTAAGTAACTGGATGAGGAATCTATAAGGAAGGAATAAAAGGGTAGGGAAGGCTGGAAATCAGGAAGGCCAATTAGATTTAGCAATTGTCGTTAGGTGCCGTTAAGTCAATTTTTAATCACAGCGACCCCATGTGACAGAGTAGAACTGCCTCATAAGGTTTTCTAGGATGTAATCTTTACTGGGGCAGATCGCCAGGTCTTTCTTCCATGGTGTCTAAACAAATGATTCAGAACTGAACTAAGTAGCAGTAGAGATGAAACAGAATTGAGAAAAACAACAATTTTTGGTAACTGATATGGAAGCCAATTGACTGATGTGGAAAGGAGTTAAAAAAAAAAAGATTGCTGAATACTTTTTTATTGTATACTATCACAACTCTATTTACTCCGATTTTGCAGATAAAAATAACAAATCCTTAAAGATACATTATTTTGTTTGCTTCTCAAAAAGGCAAAAAGGTTTGTGAGGCAGACGTTATCACCCCCCAGTTCAAAAGGAACCAAAGAAGGCTCTGAGGAGGAGCTAAGTGATTCACTTAAGCCCATTCAGCTAGTTGAACGGTGCGAGCAAGTTTTGAACTCAGGATTTTAATTCCAAAAGCCCAAAATAACTCCATCTAAGAAGCAGCTTCTGAAACCCAAACAACAAATATCCTAAAGCAATGGTCTCCAAATGCTAGTCCATGATAAAGCTTTCATCCAGCAAGCTGTAAAATGGGAAAAGTAATAACCATACATGGTCACTGATGGGATGGCAACGACCTTTTTTTGCAAAAAAGGGTCTTCATTCTGAGTTTGTGGTCTCACTACTTTTTTGGTGTTAACAAGAATTCTGTGAAGCTCTGGTTGTATGGGTGGTCTAAGTTTTGCTTTTAAATACCATTACTTTGCAAACGTAAAAGATGGCAATTGGTCTTCCCCT
>NW_004443937.1:23552441-23573422 GCF_000243295.1 Trichechus manatus latirostris | reverse complement strand
AAAAAAAAAAAAAAAGTGTCTGCAGCTACTACTCTGGGGAAGTCCAAAGCAGTTACTCTGCATCAGCCTCAAAGAAGACAGGAGGAACGAAATGGCCTGAGCTGGAAAACCTGGCTCCTGAGGGAGCAGCACTCAATGCGGCAAAAAGATTCAATTTGCCTCCAGCACCAGTTCTGAGACGCACACAAGAGATGCTGCTCTCAATACCTTTCCCGAGCCGGCTGCATGCCCAAGCCGAAGCCACGGTGACGAACTCCGACACCGGGCAGGAGAGACCATGCTGGGGGTCAGTGCCGGGATGCTGCTGACCAGCGATGCACGGCCCTAGCGAGCCCAGGCCGGCGCCAGGGCCGCCAGCCGCGCACGCCCACCCGCCCACAAGCTCAGCCCGCTCACCGGGAGCTCCCGCGGCGGCTCTGGCCTTGGGTAACGTGGCCTCGGCACCTACACACCTGAAGTTGACACCAAAATAGGGGCCGGCGGCAACCAAAGCCCAGAAAAATGGCTGACCCGCAGATACCGCTACTTCCGGTCGCTCAGTATCTCCCTCCCTACCGTCGGGCTCTCTAGAAAGCTACATCTCTGTGGTACCTTGCTTTTCTCTTTAGGAGGCAGGGAGGGGCGGGGCTCTTGGGGCCATGGTTCCAAATTCTTCTCAATAGGGGTTCAGCGGGGGCTGCTGCTTTCCAGATTGTGAGGATGGATGCAGAGATGAATGGCACGGCCCAAGCCCTCAGGGCGCTTGTTGCCTCCTGAGGGAGTTGGACCTCTCTGTTTTGATTTGCATTGCAATTGAGGTTGATAGGGAGTACAGTCTGTTCAGGCAACTTCCATATGTTCTTCGTCCCATAAGGTTATAATAGAGTACAGAAATCCGGAGAATGTAAAGTATCATAACCGTACATAGCCAACACAACAGCTTCTCACACATAACCCGTTATCTCATATCTCTTGTATACACCTAGTCCCCAGGTTACAAGATCCGTTCCTAATGCTGTCTTTAAGTCAAATTTGTAGGTAAGTTGGAACAGGTAGATAAGTTTCTTATTTAGTGTCAGTTAGTTAAATGTTTGTCTTAGCGTATAGTATGTATTTTACCTTTCTGTGCATATAAAGGGAGCCCTGGTGGCACTGTGGTTAAGAGCTATGGCTGCTAACCAAAAGGTCGGCAGTTCAAATCCACCAGCTGCTCCTTGGAAACCCTACGGGGGCAGTTCTACTCTGTCCTTTAGGGTCGCTGTAGGGTTGCTATCCGTTGGAATTGACTCGACCCGGGTTTGGGTCTGGCTGATGCATATAAAGAAGCCGTGGTGGCGCAGTGGTTAAGAGCTACGGATGCTAACAAAAAGGTTGGCAGTTCGAACCCACCAGCCGCTTCTTGGAAGCCCTATGGCACAGTTCTGCTTTGTCCGGTAGGATTGCTATGAGCCAGAATAGACTCAACAGCAATAGTATGCATATAAACACTTAAACATGTCCAAACTACGCAATGTTTTCATGAGCGTCACAAAGTAGTGTGTGTGTTTGTTATTACAAACCATAGTATTTCACTCAGATTTTTAATAGGCTTTATGGCAGTCCGTTCTTAGGTACCAGTTTTCCGTAAGTCAGACGTTTGTAACCTGGGGACTGCCTGTCATATGATGTTCACACAAAGTCCAAATCACTTAACGCCCTATTTCACAGAACATATTGTGGACATTAAGCGATGCATGACTGTAATTGCTCACGTCTGAATGACCGTGTGGATGACTTTTCTAGTTTGTTCCAGAGCCTATGACATTTCCCACATGTAAATAACATGGCTTATAAATCACTCCCTTGTGAATTCACTTACTGTGCATGTATCTCTTGCACAAGTGATGAGATGATGGTATACTGGTAATGACACAATAATCAAGCTGTAGCTGTAAGGTCATGTGCAGATGGGGGGACACCATCTCCTCTGAAGGAGGTGGTCATTCCAGTTGCCCATCACCCTGGGTACAGGTCAGTCTGATAAAAGGAAAACGGAAGCCTGAAACTCTCCTTAGTCCTCAGTCTCTTAGGTTTGGGTATTCTGGAGTTGAAACTCCCTCTGTCGGGCTGAGGCTGGAATCAGGCTTCAAAAAAGGCAAGGGCCATGTCTATGTGGATTCCATGTATACCTAGCACCAAAGCACAAATCTGGACCCATATTAGGGGCTCAATGAATGTCTATCGAATGAGCGAGGTGCATTGTTTATTTCTATGTGTTCTCTCCTGACTTTCATTAAACTCTTAGTTAAATATTTCAGGTTCTACTCATTCATTCAACAACTATTAACTGAATGCTTACCATGTTCCAGGCACTGTTCTAGGCACTGGGGACATAAGTGAAGAGGTAAAGTCCCCAACCTTTCAGCGAGTAGTTGAACGTTTAACCGTTTCTGCCAGATAGATGGATAGATTCTGTTTAGTGTGGCTGTTACTCTGTCATGTCATGGTCATAATATGGCTGTTCTACCTCCAGTATAGCCTTTCTCACAAAAGAGAAGAAGGGGAGGGACAAAACGCATCCCACCCAGTGATTCTTTTATATCTCATTGGCCAAAATTGTGTCACATGAACAACCCTATCTGTAAGGAAAATTCTACCACTGAGCCACCAATGTCCCCTGCACTGTTACTAGTTACACACACAAAAAACTTCTTTTTCTCCAATCTCTCCTATTTGGAATGGAAATGTCCACCATTGTATTTTGGAAGCAGCTAACCTGTATTCTAGGTATCACAGATTCACAGATGGAAAGCAATTTTGCCCCAGGGTGGTACACATCCAGAGTCTCACCCATACATGTTTTAGATGATTGAAAAGTTGAAATTTTGGACTTAGAGTTGGTACTGGAATGTGTTAAGACTTTTGGGATGATGTGATAAGGTGAAAGTGATTTGTACATGGGAAGGACATGAATTTTGGGGAGAACTGCAGGTTCATATGTTAGTTTTATGTTAACCTTTTTTAGAATGGCCAAGCTGTTTTCCATAGCCCAAGGCTGAGCCCTCTGAGGAGCAATGTCAGAGGCTTCACACTGTGGTGGTGTGGGGAATAGATTTTACTAAAATAATACTGCCAGTCTCTAAACAAACAATAGCAAGCCCAGGAATGAGAGAAGGAGACCAGTACCCAGAGAAGCTATATTATCTAAAATGTCCAATTTCCAACAAAAAGCTATGAGACATGCAAAGAAACAATAAAGTCTAGGTGCAAAAAGTAGGTAACACAGCAGGCCTGGTAGTGCAGTGGTTAAGTGCTCAGCTGCTAACCAAATAGTTGAGGGGTTGAACCCACCAGTGGCTCAATGGGAGAAAGGTGTGGCAGTGTGCTTCTGTAATGATTACAGCCTTGGAAACCCTATGGGGCAGTTCTACCCTGTCCTATAGGTCGCTATGAGTTGGAATCAACTCAACAGCTACGAGTTTGTTTGTTTTTACTCCAGATATGCTGATTTGGTAGACCTGGGAAATTTATCTGTGGGTATAAGCTTGGCCCTTGTAATTCCAGGATTTGGAATCTACTGGTCTAAAATAGTTTTAGAGATTAGTTATAGTGTTTGTATATCTACAATCCATATAGTCAAATTGTGCCATCTGGATTTGAAATGATCAGTAGGAGTGGGAAATAGTCAGGTCCTGTATCTATGTTGCTTGGAAGGAATATGTCATCTCGCTTTTTCACTTCCACAAACCACCCTCTGGAACAAAAGTGGACTTTGGGGAACATGGCTGGCTTTATGCAGCCAACTGAGGTCTGTATAATAGTAGAGATTTGAAACATAGGTGAGGCCAGGTAGAGGAGCTGGTACTCTTAAATGTCTACACAGGTCCTCTAAGGGAATAACACAAGGAAAATTTCTAATGGCTAGAGAGTATTAAGTATTACACGTGTGAAAGTAACAAACTCCATGTTGTGATTGAATCAGAGAAAAGCCAGAATCGTTTCTTCATTCCCAAAACAGTCAGCTGCTTAAAGAAAAGCAGACTGAGCTGTTTTCTTCTCACTCTGAACAAAGAAAGGAAGCAAAAAGAAAAAAAAATCTTTGTAATAACAGATGTTTATTGGCGAAATTATCACTATTTTCTGCAAAGAGTTTTATGACTCCAGTTTTATAACATCAGAGGTGATAAAAGATGATTCAGTTACAAAAAACAATTTGACAATATGAGCATCCCTTTCTATTTATATTGATTAGAAAAACCAAAAGAGGAAATCTGTCACTGGGGATACAGGGCTGAAATTAAATTTAGTTTTAAGAGATTTTTATACAACTGAATTATTTGGCAACTTAAAGTTCTTTTTGGTTTCAGTTTTCTTCTCAGCTCCAAGTTAACTCTTTCAGACCTGACAGTACATATAGTGACCACTTACTTTTTCAGTCTCTGGAGTTTATTGGGAAGCTGCTTTCCCACTGACAGTGCCTGCTACTGCAAGGCAGGTGTCTTTATGACTGTTTAAAACTGAAGAAATGGGTGTGTGCTACAAATCACTGTTTTTACAGGGTATTGTATGAGGTGATGCTGAATCGATGTATTCTTTTAGGTAAAATATGGAGTTTGAAAATTTTTAAGTGGTACACACATGTACCTCTGGACTCCAAGGTAGAATTAGGGGTACACATATGTACTACATACTCTGAGGACAGGATTGTGGGAGGGGGCAAGCAAAAAATCCATACTACCTACCAAAAATTCAGATACACTCAATGATTCAGCATGCTTCCATTAATTAAAACATATGGTATAAACAAAAAATTCAAAGCATAAAATAACTGGGTACTGAAAAGATTAAGACCTAACACAGCATATACTATCTATGCAAAATATCTCTAAGTCCAGGGAGATATTTTCCTCACTATACAGGATTCGAAGTCTTACATATTTCCCTTTAATCAAGGCTATACAAAATGAGATTTCACATTTTCCTCCCAACTAAAAAGAGACCTTTATTTTTATTCCATAGAAAAGCAACTGTACACAAACATCTGTGGCTAAAAATACTGCCTCTTTGTATTCCTCAGGAATGTTCAGGGTACTACAAACTTAAGTGAATGAATGAAAGTGCACAGGAGGCCAGCAGATGACAAAAACATGGGAGGGTAATAGCAGTCTAGTTAGTGATGTGCATTTCAAAAGAGCTGGGTTTTTGATGAATTGAGAAGAAATGGCAGGATAGAAAGCTATGTGGGTTGAGGGAGACAAAACTACCACTTGAAGAAATGCAGAGGCAGCAATGCCCTTAGGGAATAACCAGGCTTCCATTAGAATAAGAAGGTAAAGAAAACACAAAGAGATGGACTCTAAATTCTACAGGGTGGCATGAATGGGCTTGAAAGAAGGTAAGGCATTCCCAAGGCCAACCCTTCAAAGATTAGACTGGACTGTGAGACATAAAATGATACTCGTGAAGAGTGTGCTTCTTAGCTCAAGTAGGTACATGAGACCAAACAGGCAGCTCCTGTCCTGAGGCAAGATGAGAAGGCACAGAGGGTCAGGAGCTGGTTGAATGGACATGGGAAATCCGGGGTGGAAAGGAGTGTGCTGTCACGGAATAGGGAGAGCAACTACGGTCACATAACAATGTATAAATTTTTGTATAAGAGACCAACTTGAATTGTAAACTTTCACTTAAAGCACAGCAATTAAAAAAAAAAATTAAGGGCTGGATGCTTCAACTATGACTGAGGCAAACAGCTGGTAATCATGGAGGAAGGTGGGTGATCAGTTCAAATTATATTTCAGGATATTTATCTGAAAGGGTTACAGGGGCTACTTGTCAGCATTACTCTTACAGCTCAAGACATATGTAGGCCTAGGGGGTGGTGGAAGGCCTCCAAAAAAAGACTTATCTTTTTTTTGCCCGGGACAAATATGTGAAGCTCTTCTGCATTCAGCACACATTGTGGTACACATATGTAAGCGTATGTTCTGCATTTAGATGTCTGCGTTTGAGATGACATGGTATCTACCCTTCCTAGAAGGTATTTACTTTTTATTTTTTCCTTAAAAAATTTTTATTGTGGAGAATTATATAATAACAAAACATTTGCAATTTCAACCATTTTTACATGTACAATTCAGTGACATTGATCTTAAATTCACCATGTTGTGCAACCATCACCACTATCCATTTCCAATTTTTTTTTTTATCACTATTAGGAGAAATTCAGTATCTCTTAAGCAATAACTCCCCACCCACCTCTGGTAACCACTGATAAACTTTGGTCTCTATGGATTTGCCTATTCTAGATATTTCATGTAAATCAGGTCATACAATATTTGCCCGCGTGCATCTGACTTATTTCACTCAGTATAATGTTTTCAAGGCTAATCCATGTTGTAGCATGTATCAGAACTTCTTTCATTATGACTCCTGTTCTCTTTTTCATTAATTTGTGTTATCATTTTTATGAACTGAAGGGATTTATTCTTGGAGATAATAAAGTCTTTTAAGATGAAAAAGAGAGCCTATTTGAAGAAAGAATTTCAGACACTATGACATACAATGGGAAAATGTTTTGGTCAGAGAATATCCGCTCAATGCTACAGAAAACATCAACAGTCCTGTTTAGCAATAATAAATGCTCAATTAAAAAAAAAAGAAAAAAAAATCCTGCCATACAGGCAGCTAAATTGCCTGTTTTCTTAAGGAAGTTTTGGCAGGGCCAGTAGACACTGCTCATGAGGAGTACAGACAAGGAGTACAGACAGTCAGCAGGAGAGGATGGTTGGCATGACAAAAGGCATGGAAGAATACTTACAAACCCCTTTGTTTATTCTGGAAGGACATGTGCCAAGGAAAAGACGATGGAAGCACCCTTACTGCTACAGTGCTGTTTAACTACTGCCACAAGTCGGTCAGCCTACCCTCGTGTTCACGTAGATCCCTGGGGAAGTACCCATCCAAGGGTGATAGACAATACAGTCCTAGCCCCAGAATGCAGCAAATCTGTTGAAGGCCCTCCATACCCTACTTTGAATAATGTGCAAAGAAAAATTATATTACAAAATTATGTATAAGCCACTATTCTATCGAAATAGGGCAAAACCAAACAATCACTTTTCATACAAATATACAACCTTCACATTCTTCACTTTCTTTCTAGTAATAGCCAGGAAGAAATACAAAAACCTTAAAACTAAAGTACAAGGTGCAGAGCTAGGCCATAAATCTAACCCACAGATGACTGATAGAATCTTCCTTATGAAGCAAGGGTCAAGCAATTGTCCACATTCAATCACCTTTCACAGAGGTGGCTACCCAGAAGGACCCCGAGTGGTCTCCCAAATACAGAACCACCATGGTAGATAGAGGCACTTTGGTATAATGAAGAAAGCATGGACTTTGCAGTCAGATCTGAGTTCAAATTCTGGCTTGCATCACTTACTAGTCAGTCACTGAGACTCAGTTTTCTTGTACAAATGTTGTGAGGATTATGTGAGATAATATATCCTCAGTATTTCCTGATAATAAACCACTATGTGCATAAGAGCCCTGGTGCCGCAGTGGTTAAGCACTAAGCTGCTAACTAAAAGGTCGGTGGTTCAAACACACCAGCTGCTCTGTGGGAAAAAGATGTGGCAGTCTGCTTCTATAAAGAGTACAGCATTGGAAACCCTACGGGACAGTTCTATAGGGTCACTATGAGTCGAAACGGACTTGACGGCAATGGGTTTGTGTATAAGACAAATGGCATTCGTTTAGGGACTTGCTATATACAAGGAAAAATAGAAATGGCCTAAGAATGGGGAAATTCTAAGCGTTCCCAGACGGATTTTGAGCTAGAGACTTATAAGTTTTAAATACGGGCTGAAGGCGGGTTAAGGCCTTCTCGAAGGGCTAGACATAAAGAAAGGTAGGGGAAGTTAATGGGCATCTGCAGTACTGACTGCTCAGCAACCTTCCCTCCTTTTGGGAAAGATTTTTCTCAGTAATGAAAGGAGAAAGCCCCAGCTCCTTTCCTTCACTTCCTAACTCTGAAAGGAGGGTGTGAGGAAAAAGGTTTGCAGCTGTGGCCACCATCTGACAACCATAAGGATACAAAAAAAAAAAAAAAAAAGCCAATATGCTGATGATTATGGAGTAAAGATGGAAGTGTGGTGAACTGCTGATTGCCAAACCAAAACTGGAATTGCTTACCTCTATACTTCCGCATAAATCAACAATCACTGTTCTTAAGGTTTAAGCTACTATTACTTAGTTTTCTGTTCTTTACACTTGAAAATATCCTAAATGGTACCGTAAAATTTACCTTGATTCACTCCAAGTGTTTAGAAACACTGCTCCAATATCCTACACTTATTATTACTTAACATGTGTCAGGCTTGTCATACGATACATGCATTACCTCATTTAAACCTCACAACAACTCTGTGAGGTAGGTATTCCCTTTTTATAGTTAAGTCTGAGACTCAGAGCAGTTAAGTGACTTTTCCAAAATTGAAAAGCTATTAAGTGGCACATCTGGGATTAGAATACACATTTCTCTGATCCCAAAGTCGGTTGAAAATTTTTAAGTCAGCTTATCTCAAAACTGACTCACATTATGATTTTACTAAATAGGAAACAGGTTATCAAAGGAAGTGACTTGCCCATGGCTCCACTGCTACTAAATGACAACATTAGGGTACAATCCTAGGACTTTAGACTGTTATGTTCTATGCACTATTCATAACACTGTTGAGTGAAAATGAGCATGTGCTCATTGCATTTAAAAAATACATTTTTTCCTGAATATAAAAGTAATACATTCTCATTGTAGAAAATGTATAAAACATAGAAAAGTATAAAGAAGAAAATCGAAATCACCTGTGATCCTATCATCCAGAAATAATAACTGTTAACATTTTGGCTTGATTTATTTCCTCCTCATTTTTTCCCATGTATATGTGTATATATATATATGGTTTTTATTGGATCATTCTTCATCATTTGTTTCTTTCATTTATGTTCCATTTAATCCAAGTAATTTCTCCATGGCATCAAATATTCTTTAAAAATACTTATAATGGCTGCAAAACCAGTCTTACGAGATGGATTATCATTCATTTAAACTTTATACTGTTGAAAACCTTTTTTTTTTCTTATAATTGTATATGATGCTGGCATGAATTTCCTTTTGTTGGTCTTTGTTCACTTCTGATTACTTTCCCTATATGAATTCTTAGAAATAGAACTAAGGTTGATGATACTGACAAATTGTTTTTCAGAAAAGTAGCAATAAACCCTACTACCAATAATATATGTTATTTATGAGATATCTTTCTCCTCATTATGTTTTCTCTGGTGTTGAATAAGCTGCGAACTATAACGATAGGTTTTCCCACACTCACTGCATTTATAGGGTTTCTCCTTTGTGTGGGTTCTCAAATGTAGAATAACTTGAGAAGTCTGCCTGAAGGTTTTCCCACATTCATTACATTTATAGGGTTTCTCTCCAGTGTGAACTCTCTGATGATCAATAAGGTTTCGGTTAGAAGTAAAAGCTTTCCCACATTCATTACATTTGTAGGGTTTCTCTCTGCGATGAAGTCTCTGATGTTCATTAAGGGTCTTTCTCAAGATGAAAGCCTTTCCACACTCGTCACATTCATAAGGCTTCTCCCCGGTGTGAATTCTCTGATGGTCCATAATCTTTGTGTTAGAACCACATGTTTTCCCACACTCCTTACATTTGTAAACTTTTTTTCCTTTGTGCATTCTCTGGTGTTGAGTAAGGTTTGAACTATGGCTAAAGGCTTTCCCACACTCGATACACGTGTAGGGCTTCTCCCCAGTGTGAACTCTGTGATGTGAAATAAGACCTGAACTCCGACTAAAGGCTTTCCCACACTCTTTACTTTCATAAGTTTTCTCCCCACTGTGGATTCCCTGGTGCCGAATGAGGTGTGACTTACCACTGAATGATTTCCCACATTCACTGCATGTGTAGGGCTTCAGTCCAGTGTGAATTCTCCGATGAACCACAAGGTTGGAGCTATGGCTGAAGGCTTTGTCACATTCCTTACACTTATAGGGCTTCTCTCCTGTGTGGATTCTCTCATGTACTGTAAGGTTTGCACTCTGACTAAAGGCTTTCCCACACTCATTACATATATGTTTCTTTTCAGCCTGAACTGTCTTGTTTGTTGCAGAGTTGGAGCACTGACTACCATCTTTTTCAGATTTCTGGTCACTCACTTCTGTGAGTGTTTTATTGTCCTTAACTATCTTTTGTTTGAAGTTTCTTGTCTTTCTTCTCATTTTCTCCTGCTTGGAGCATCTCAGTGGCCTCTTTAGTCTTCTCTTTCTTTTCAGAGGCTTGCTAAATTTTAACTTCCTTGGCAACACCTGTGTGGAGTCGTCTTGAAAGTATAATGAGATTCTGATTTTTCAGGAATGAGGCTTTGGAATCAACACTTTCTCAGTCCCAGTTTCACCATCTGACATGAGAAACAGAAATTGCACATGTCACCTGTTCTCTGTACTAGAGGAAGGATAAATTCAAGAACAACAAGATGAGACACACCACAGGGTCTCACATGGAAGGGTAAATCTTCAAAGGCAGGGAGAACTGATCAAAGAAGGTAACAGAAATGAGGCTAGATATAGACAGGGAGACCAAAGTAAAGGCTTATGGAAAGCTGGGAGCTGAAAGGAGCCCAAGAGGTCCAGCATCAGATTGAGCAATGAATAGTATAAAATCCACTCTGGTTTCCTCCCTCCACATCCTCTACTCTCAGAACTAGAGCCAACTAACCCCTAATGTCATGCTCAACTATAATCTGATCCCTAGCAAAAGTGAACCGAAAACACCTTAGCTCGTAGCTCAACTTACCAATCTTCAGATAGTTTGTCTTTTACTGCTTGCTGACCTATTCCCCTAGTATTAGTAATACAGTGGTTGGCACAAAATAGGTTCTCAGCAATTATCTTAGAGTATGACTAAGATTTCATTTTGTACTCTAAGTCCAGGTACTAGGCCCCTGTCTACATCCCTGTAATTAAGTCCTATCTTAATAAGGAGTAACCCAATTCTTCCAATATGGGAGCCTCATCACATTATAGCCTATTTCCTAAGGGCTGGTCTGTAGCTGAATCCAGCCTTATGTGCCAGTTTAGGCTGTCTACTTTTCACCAAACTATCACTCTGACAGACTGAGTCTATTGGATGAATCTGAGAAGTGAAACTGTGGAGGGAGGTTAATTAAACCATTGCAGGGGAGACTCTGATAGGAACTCACATTATATACTAGTAAAGTACCTAGAGATAGAAGGATGATAGTAGAGGACAGCACAACCAAGAGGTATTGATACATGCAACCAAATTATCAGGGATGAGCAGGAATTTCCCAACTGGTTTGACATGTAACTCTGAACATAGGTAATGCCAGCAGACCTCAAATCTAGAGGGGGTTGGGTTATTAAAAAAAAAAAAAAAAACAAAACTGAAAGATAACTCCGCAATACTAACGTAACTAATTTCCTTTTACGGTGTTCCTTTTTAGACTTGTCCATATATATATAATCCTATAGTTACAAACATACTTTAGATAAATTTACATCCTACTTCTTCCACATAATTTTTCCACATTGCTCTTTAATCATCACATGCTCGTTTTGTGGCTACATAATACACCAGCAGTTGGATTCATTATCATTTATCTACCATTCTGCTCGTTAGACATTTCTGTAGTTCCCCGAGGTTCAACCACAATCAATAATGCTATCATGAACATTTTATAATACAATGTTTTCTTCTTGATGAAATATATTCCTTGGATAAATGTTCCATGAGTGGGTTATTTGGTCAGAAAGAATGAAATTATTTTGCAGTACTGCCTACTCTTTTTTTAAAAAAGTCTTACCAGTTTCTACTGTCTCATAGCTCTCTAATAAACTAAGTCACACTCTCTGGAGGAAAGCCACATCCAATGGTGAGTGCTCAAGACCAGCACGAAGAGAAGAGAGCTGAGAAGGGGTAGAGGAGGCTGGAATTCACATCTTGGAAATGCAGATGTGGCTGATTCCATACATACATGCACACACAGACTCATGATATGACCAAGATATGAAGAGTAAGCAGAGAGAATGGTAGGGGAGGGTGGATTCTTGCCAAGATCCTGAGAACACACCCACATCCACATGCTGCTACCTTTCCTAACCTAATAGGATGAAGCAGGTGGAGGAAAATCAGTGAGAAGCCAGGGGATTGCAAAGCAGATATGATAGCAAGTGAACTCACTTTCAGAATTTCTCTCTGTGAGAAAGTTGATGGTTCTTTCTGATTTTCTTTTCCATTTCTAGTTTTCCCTGAAACTCTCTCTTTTCTTCACATATTTCTTAAACTAGCAATTATTGAGCACTTTACCCCGTATATATCACTGTTCTGGGTCTAACATGAGGAAAATTTAAAGAAGCATGAAATGGCACCTCTACCTTTAAGGAGCTTACAATGAGCAGAATGGCAAAACTAAAAGAGAGTAAATTACAAGGTACTCAATCAGGAGCTGAAGGGGGTAGAGGAGGGAGGAATTATTGGAGCTTAGAATATGCTTGGTGTAAGATTCTTAAAACAGGCAAAACTTAGGCTAAGCCCTAGAGGATATGCAGAAATTATTTTCTCAAAAGGAAGTTGGCATAGGGTTGGTGTCCTCAAAATAAGTGGGAAATTATACTATAATGTAATCCTTCATGAAGATTTTTGTCCATTTTGTTCACCATTGTATTGCTAGCACCTAGAATAGTGTCAGAGACTTAGTAAGCGCTCAACACTTTTTTGTTGAAGGAAAGAATCAAGTTGGCGGAAGTGAGTCAGATTACAGAAGACTGGAAAATACAAGACAGAAAAGATGGACATAATGTGATGGTCAGTGGGAAACCAGCTTGAAACAGAAGAATGGAATCTACTCTTAATTTTCTTCTCCATTTTCTATCTTGCTATTATCCTCTATTGTTACTTTCCTTCTCTTTCTCACTTGTCAAGAACATAGTTGTTCAAGTATTGCCATTCATCTTCCCCAGTCTTTGTACTGCCCACGCCCCTCCCCCCAGCACATTCATGTTTCTCCTCAGCTTCATGAAGTGGAGGACAGAGGAGACAGGCAGCTGGGGCATCCCATGGGGAGTAAGTTAAGGGAAATTTTAAAAAAAGGATTCAAGAGATGTTACCCTAGGAGTAGGGAGATCATATATTCTGGTTTGCCCAGAACAGTTCTGGTTTATAACTACTATCCTAGCATTATTATTTCATAATAGTGCCCTCCTTAACTCAGAAAAGTATCCCAGTTTAGACAATAAATTTTGTGTCACACTACCCAAAAGTGACGTTAGGAAAATAATGCTTTAGGAATAGTCCAGAGGGATTAGAGGGGGAAAAAGAATGGAGGAAGGGAAATGACTTGGGCAACAACCTCAGGAATGCAGTATGGGTGACCACTGGGGGCCTGGCACTTTGAAGATGCCTGATAAGTGTTTGTTGAATAGATGAACAAATAAATGAGACTATAAGACCCTAGCCTAGGACAGTAAAAATTAGGAGAGAGAACAATGAAACTCAGTCATGTCCAGGAATGCATCCACAGATATCAGACTGGACACAGAGGGTGATGGGAGGAAAAAAGCCAAGGTCTTCAGGTAAGCACGGATATCAATAATAGTAGTGTTGCTAAAAGAGATGAAGACGTGGCAAAACTGGTTGAAGAAGGAGAGGAATATGCCAGGAATGCAAATTTGAGAACAGTAAGACAGAGAGGACAAAGGAAGTCACAAAAATGTATAAGCTTACTGAGATATGGAGGTGGGTAAGAAGGGGAAGGTAGGGAGAAGGGAAATGCCCAGAGATGTGCTGTGAAGAAGGCCCAGAGTCCTGAGGAAGGGACATGATTTGTCAGGCGACCAAGAAGGGCCAGTTTGAGGAGAGTTGCTCAAAGGGAAATCTAACTGTTTTCTCTCTGCCTGATTGCATGTGAAATTTCTTAAGTAATTCTAGGAGACTTCCCAGGCACTAGGAAAGTAGGGTCTTGGCTGGAGAAGTAGGAGGAGGAAAAGATCAGGCCACGGGGCAGCGGGACACCAGACACTGTACACAAATGCACATTCTCAGACTACTGAAGAATGGATGAGGAACAATGAGGCCCACAGCTCTCTGACCCACAGACTGATGCGTGAGTCTTCTGATCCCAGGACCACTATCCATTTGAGCCTCTAAGAAAATAGTGAAGCGTAAAGAGAGAGAGAGCCTTTACCCAGAGGTGCCTTGTTCCTTTAGCTCCCCAGCATCACCTGTCTGTTCAGATTCCTCTGAGCAATGGTCACAGGGTCCTTGGTTACTGATTAGCTGCTACAGAGTGAGGAATAAGAGGCAATACATGAAAACAAACTCTAGACAGGCAGATAAGTGAAATGTAAACATTGAAAGGAAAAAGTCAAAAGCTAGAAGAAAATATCAGAGGTTTAGACTTTGTGGACCATAACAAATTATAGATAGCATTACAAAGAATGGGAATTCCACAACACTTAATTGTGCTCATGAGGAACCTGTACATGGATCATGAAGCAGCTTTTTAAACAGAACAAGGGGATACTGAGTAGTTTAAAACTGGAAAAGGTATGTGGTAGGGTTGTATCCTTCCACCTTACTTACTCAATCTGTATGCTGAACAAATAACTTGAGGAGCTGGACTACTAACAACCTGCAATATGCAGATGACACAACCCTGCTTGCCAAAAATGAAGACAACTTGAAACACTTCTGACCAAGGTCAAAGACAGCCTTCAGTATAGATTACACCTAAGTGTGAAGAAAACAAAAATCCTCACAACTGGACCTGTAAATAACCTCATGATACATGGAGAAAAAATTGAAGCTGTCAATGATTTCATTCTCCTTGGATCAACAATCAGTATCTACAGAAGTAGCAATAAAGAAATCAAGCAACGTACTGTATTGGACAAACCAGCTGCAAAAGAACTCTTTAAAGTTCTAAAAATCAAAGATGTCACTTTGATAACTAAAGCACACCTGACACAATCCATGGTCTTTTCAATCACCTCATATACATGTAAAAACCGGACAATGAAAAAGTAAGGCAGAAGAACTGATGAATTTGAACTGTAGTATTGGTGAAGAATATTGAATATACCATGGACTGCCAGAAAAACGAACAAATCAGCCTTAGAAGAAATACAACCAGAAATGCTCCTTAGAAGTAAAGATGGTGACACTTTGGCCTACTTACTTTGGACACGTCATCAGGAAAGATCAACTGTTATAAAAGGGCATCAAGGTTGGTAGAGGGTCAGCAAAAACAAGGGAAACTCTCAGTGAGATGGACTGACACAATAGCCATAACAATGGACTCAAATATACTAACGATCAAGAAGATGGCATAATTTTCGTTCTGTTATACATAAGGTTGCCATGAGTTGGTGCCAACTTGACGGTAACTAAAAACAACAATAACTGATCTCAGGGCAAGAGAGGCCTAAGCCGTAAGCAGAAAAGAAAAGATGATATTACATAGGAAAATGGTTGTTTTTTAACCATATAAAAATTTCTATACTTCAAAAAACACCATAAGAAATTTATAGGACAAACTAGTTTGTCTCGTACTAGAATTAGTTCTGTGCATGTCTGTGTCCTTCCCCACATGCACACATTAAGCTGTAAGTCCACAAAAAGCAGGGCCCATGACATTGGCTTGTGGACCCCACACAGTGCCTGGCATAAAAGATGCTCAGTAAGTATTGTTTGATTAGAAACGATGAATTAAACAAGTTCAGAATTTCATCTAATATCTGGAGTGCGCACGGGGATGGCGAGAGGTGAATCTTCAGCACATCACCACTCCACCTCCATCTGATCATCCTGTTTATGCTTCAGATTGTCTGATAAACACCATGAAGGTGTATTCATAATCTTGGTAATTCTGTTTCAACGGGGCCATTCAAGGGTCTAAATTCCCTAAGAGTATGACCCAGACTCACTACTCAGAAACTTCAGATTGTTAGAGCTCGAAGAGATCTCCCACATCACCTGCTGTTTGTATCCAAATGTAGAGATGGAGAAACTAGGACTTAGAGGTAAGCTGGGACTCAAGCCCATATCTCCTGACATCCAAATTTGAGTTCTACTACATCACCCTTCCTTCCAGCCCAAAACTTTACTCCTCAAGCTCCAGAGGACCCCTTCCCACTTATCTGCTTCTCTCCTGCTCCATAAGTAGCCATTCCAAAATGCTCCTTTTCATCCCTGGTCCCCATACCCTCTAGGAGGCAGAATTCCTGTCCCCAGGCGTCACAGTACAAGTCTTACCTGCCGAGGAAAGATATTACGTACCTTCACTCCTGTGTACTGCAGCCTCACTCGAAAGGATCTACCCAGCACAGATCTTGCCTGATCTCATCCTTGGGTTCAGTTGCGGTCTTGATCACTGTAAATAAATAAAAATGACAAAGTCCTGAGAGCTCTACTCCAAGAGGACACTCAGGACAATGTCTCATTCCTGGGCAACTTCCCTTCCTATAGAACCCTGGGGCAGTATGGATGACCATTCTAATTTTTTTAAAGATGAGAAAATGAAGTTCCCAGATGAAGTTGAATGATTTGCCCAAGGTCATATGGCTTGGTGACAGGCCTTTGTCTGAAGGAAATGCTCATTCTCTCATACCACAGCCACTCCTTTTCACCAGTTTTATTGGTATCTATAAGCCTCAATACTCTCCTCTGATTGCAAAATGCATACCAACTAGGAAGTTCTCTGCAATCCAACTTTCCACAGAAAATCTGCACAAGGGGGATGAGAAGGAACTTTGCTGAGGCTACTGTGAAGAAGAAATAGGTTTCAAAGGGAAGCTAGAGAATTTTTTTTCCTGATTACCCATTTCTTAGGATTACTAGGAGTCCAAGGGTGGTGCAAATGATTAAGCGCTCAGCTACTAGCCCAAAGGCTGGCGGTTCAGATCCACCCAGAGGCACCTGGAGAGACAGGCATGGCTATCTAGTTCCGAAAGGTCACAACCTTGAAAACCCTAGAGCAGTTCTACTCTGCACACATGGGTCACTGTGAGTCAGAATCAACTGGAGAGCTACTAATAACAACAGTATTATTAGGCCTCAAAATATCTTTTGTGTCCCCACCAGACTCCCAACTCCCCAGCTTCTGCTTCTAACACTCTAAGCTGGTTTCATTTTTTTCTATACTAGATTATAGCTCTGTCTATACACAGCTGTAACCGTGGGAGGTAGCACACTAATGGGTAGGTGCTCAATACTTATTTGTTGCATAAATGAAAGAATGAGTAACCTTGGGCAAGACTCTGCCCTCCTCTCTGGGCCCGAGATTCCTCACTAGTAGCAGAGCGGGAATGGGGATGGGAGTAAGGTTGGACTGGTGATCTGTGTCAAAGGTTGTAGAAGCTGCTGAGAGTCTGGGACGAGCCTCAACCACTATTATCAGGGAAAGGCTGGGAGGCACTTCGTCCACCCAGCGGCCCACCGGCTTTCTGAGGCCAAGCCCAGGGGTTAAGGGCGGGGATGACAAAGTTCTGTCACCACCACGAGCCGGGTCCGAGAGAACAGGAACGCGGAGTCGGAGACGAGATCCAAGACAAAGGGGCAGCGCCGAGCGAGGGGAGAGGGCGGCCCACAACGACACCTTGGGCTGCCGCGCCTCCGTTTTCGCAGCTAGTAGCCGTAGAAGAGGCCTGGTTGTCGGCCTGTGTACCCCACTCACACCCAGAACCCAGCCGAAACTCCCAACACCAAGCTGCCGCAGACCGCTCACCAAGACCTCGAGACTCACATATAAAAACAAAGCGGAGGCGGAATCACGTCACCGACTCCACCGTCCCCTCCCCCCGACCTCCCGCCTTAACTTCGGCCCTTCTAGGCACTAGGAGGTTTCCGCATCTCTGTGCTCCCCAGAAGCAGTCCTCAGGGACCCTCGGGAACCCAGCCAGATCCGCAGGGGCTCTGGACCCGCCTCCTGCACAGTTTTTGCCCTACCATTGGCTGGGAGGATGGAAAGGCTTGGAGAGTTCAACCAATGCGCAGGAGGGCCCTGAAGTGGTGGGGCCTGGGGAGAGACTTGGTTAGGGCGGGAAGAGGAACCAATCAACTGGGGGGCCAGGCCACTTCTCTCCAAATGAGGCTCCCTGAAGTCATACCCCTAGCTCTGGCTGGTGAGTGGAAATGTCCTATTTCCTTCCACAGATCTCGACGACTTTCAGCTTCAAAGCCCGGATCAGCTACTGTTTATTGGCAGCGTTAGAAAAACGTTTATTGAGTGCCTACTCAGTGGCAGTTCTGTGCTGTGGATACAGCAGTGAAGAAAATGAACTCCCTGCCCCATTAAGCTTACATTCAAGTCAGGGGAGAGGGACACACACACACACACAAATACGTAGAACATAATACTGAGTAAGGGAAGAAAGAGGTGGAGTTGGGACTATTTTACAGGCAACAAGATAGGCACAGACAGCAAGTGATCAGTCGAGGCATGCAAATATATGGGAGAAGAGTGTTCCTGGCAGATGGAAGAGCAGGTGCAAAGGCTTGAACCAGCTAGTGGAGGGGAATTACAGTTAGGACCTTGTAGGCTATGATAGGGAGTCTTGGGTGGCACAAATGATTAAGCACTCAACCAGTGGCCTGAAGGTTGACAGTTCAAACCCACCCAGAGGCACCTCCTAAGACAGGCGTGGTGATCCGCTTCTGAAAGTTCACAGCCCCGAAAATCCTATGGAGCACAGCTCTACCCTGCCCATATGGGGCTGCCGGGAGTTGGAATTGACTAGCCAGCAACTAACAATGACAGGCTATGATAGAGGGCAGTGTGGTTCAGTGGTAGAAATCTTGCCTTCTACATGGGAGACCCTGGTTTGATTTTGGCCAATACTACTCTGGCGTGGCCAACACCCCTCTAGTATGACCACCACCCCTCTAGCATAGCCACTACCCATCTGTTAGTGAAGGATTATGTGTTACTATGATACTGAACAGGTTTCAGAGGAGCTTCCAGACTAAGACGGACTAAGAAGAAAGACCTGGCGATCTACTTCCCGAAAATCAGCCAATGAAAATCGTATAGGTCACAACGGTTGGCTCCGTTTTGTGTGGGGCTGCCATGAGCTGACTCACAGGCAGCTAACAACAAGAACAGGTTATGATAAGGGCTTTGGATTTTGCCCTGCAAAATATGGGGAGCTACTGGAGGGTTTGGGGACAAGGAATGACATGATCTTTTTTACTTTTTTTTTTCCTGCCACATGTTCAAAGATTTATTAGCTAGCAGATACAAAAGAAGGCAAGAACCTGTTCTATGAATCCTGTGAATTCTTTTCTCTCTGCTCTTGGTCATTCTGACATTAACCTCGCATGAAGTTTTCACTCCATGACTTACATTTTTAAAGTTTGGCTTGACTGCTCTGTTGAAAACAGCTGTATGTTACTATTACTCAACTGGAAAATGAGGGTAATAATCTGAGACAATATCTCTGATTATGAGACAACTATAAAGTTATATGAAAGTGTAAATTATAACCCACTGCCGTGGAGTCGATTCCAACTCATAGCGACCCTTTAGGACAGAGTAGAACTGCCCCATAGGGTTTCCAAGGCTGTAAATCTTTATGGACGCAGACTGCCACATCCTTCTCCCACAGAGCAGCTGGTGGGTTTGAACCACTGACCTTTCAGTTAGCTGCTGAGTGCTTAGCTGCTGCACCACCAGAGCTCCCTTCTAGCCCAGTGGTTCACAAATTGTAGACAGCATAAGAATCACTTGGATTCATGTTAAAAATACAAATTCCAGGCCCCTATCCAGCTTATGGAACCCTGGTGGTGCAGTGGTTAAGAGATCCAAAAAGGTCGGCAGTTCGAATCCACCACCTGCTCCTTGGAAATGCTGTAGGGCAGTTCTACTCTGTCTTATAGGGTCACTGTGAGGCAGAATTGACTCGACGGCAATGGGTTTATCCAGCTTATATAGCCTTATCCATAAGCCTATTTTTTCCTACAAAAATCTATATTTATTCAAGTATGATGTCACTGTTCAGAAACCAGGGTATTAGTATTTTGTCACAATTGCATAAATATTTAGCAATTTCAATCTTGATTATATATGCTATCTTCATGCCAGCCACAGAAATTCTGACTTATATCTGGGTAAATGAAATCAATATCCAGTCGGTCAAGTTTTACTTTATTAGTCAAAATGGTGGAAATACAGTGCTTCCCTTTGGGAGTTCACAGTCTGTTGGAGGATATATGTCTCTTAGGATATAAGAAAGGACCAAAAGATACAAGTTATAAAGGGGCTTCACTGGCATTAATTTAAGCCTCAGAATAATTTTATGACATATTATCCTTATCCTCTAGATATGGAGACAAAAGCCTAGAAATGTGAAATGATTTGCTTATGGTTACACAGCTAGTAGTGGATGATTTGAGACTTAGACTTGGGTTTTCTGACTACAGACCCGACGCAACACTGCCTCAAATTACAAATTGCATTCCTCCTAACGAGTGTTGAATTACAAGGAACCAACAATAATACCCTTTTTCTTTGTTTCAAACTTTATTTTGAAACTTTCAAACATACATCTACCCTCTAGCTAGATTCAACAATTGTTAACATTTTGCCACATTAGCTCTCCCTGTCCTCACACACATACACATTTTTGTTGTTGTTGAGCCACATGAAAATACACTGTAGAGATCGTGACCCTTCAATCCTAAATACAGCAGCATGCATTTCCTAAGAATAAGGACATTCTTCTACATAACCAAACTGCCACTGTCATGTTAAGAAATTTAAAAATAACTCCATATGATCAAGTGGCTCTAGTATTAGATATTATATTCTATTTCATATTCCAACTTCTCCAATTGCACACCAAATATCTTCTACAGCTTTTTTTTTTTAATTGTACTTCAGGTGAAGGTTTACAGAACAAATAGTTTCTCATGAAACAGTAGTACACAT
>NW_004443937.1:23509479-23551838 GCF_000243295.1 Trichechus manatus latirostris | reverse complement strand
TGATATGATGCTGAATTCTGTTGGCTAGAATTCAGAATTTTTGCATCTATATTCATGAGAGATATTGGTCTGTAATTTTCTTTTTTTGTGACATCTTTGCCTGGTTTTGGTATCAGTGTTATGCTGGCTTCATAGAATCAATTTGGAAGTGTTGCTTCCTCTTCTATGCTCTGAAATAGCTTGAGTAGTACTGTCTACAGCTTTTTTTTTAAAATCAAGTTTCACTCACTGCATTTAGTCGTCTCTGAAGAGTCTGTTTTCATCTAGAAGGAGTCCCCCACCTTCTCCCCCCACCCCATTTCACTGGCTTTGTGAAGGGTCTAGGCTAGCTGTCTTTTACAATGTCTCACATTCTGCATTTGTTTGATTGTGTCCTCATGGAATCCCCTTGCCAATTCCTGAAATTAGAAAGTAGGTATAGAGGCTTGATTAGGTTCAAGTTAAGCCTTTTGTTTCATAGGTGGTGTCATGGATTGAATTATGTCCCCCAAAAATATGTGTATCAATTTGGCTGGGCCATGATTCCAAGATTGCGTAATTGTCCTCCATTTTGTGATTGTAATTTTATGTTCAAGAAGATTAGGGTGGTATTGTAACACCCTTACTAAGGTTACATCCTTTATACAATGTAAAGGGAGTTTCCCTGGGCTGTGGCCTGCACCACCTTTTATCTCTTGTAAGAGATGAAAGGGAAGCAAGCAGAGAATTGGGGACCTCATACCACCAAGAAAGCAATGCTGGGAGCAGAGCGCGTCCTTTGGACCTGAGGTTTCTGCGCTGAGATGCTGCCAGAGGGAGGGAAGACTAATGCGTCACAAGGAGCTTCCTCCAGAGCCGACAGAGAGAGAAAGCTGTTTCCTGGAGCTGATGCCCTGAATTTGGCCTTGTAGCCTACTCAACTGTGAGAAAATAAACTTCTCTTTGTTAAAGCCATCCACTTGTGGTATTTCAGTTAAAGCAGCAGTAGATGACTAAGACAGATGGTACTGGCACTTCATGTTGCATTGTAGTCCCTGGGTTACCATCGAGATCCATTCCTAACAATGCCTTTAAGTCCAATTTGTAGGTCAGTCGAATTTGTAGGTAAATCGGAACAGGTGCATATATGGTTCTTATTTAGTCTCACTTTAAGTAACAGCAATGGATTATTTTTGGTTAGTGCAAGGAAAGGCTCAAAGCCTTTTCAATGATTTAAAAGCTGCGTGTGCAGCAAGTGAAAGTGATTGTGATGAAGAATTTTTTGTGAGTAGGGGTTGGTTCAATCGTTCAAAGTGAGGGCAAATTTACATAACACTAAATGGCAAGTACGAGTTAAGTCAGATGTTCATTACCTGGGGACTTACTGTATTTGACATTTTTTGAAGTTCCTGGTAATGCATAAATTGCATACAGATTGGAAATTAAGACATAAGCTAATCATTATTATATAGCTACATAAGCTAGAAAATTAAAAAAAAAAAACTATTAAAACTTAGAATAATTTGGCAAAGTAACTCGATCCAAATGAAATAAAAAATAAAAGCAATAACCAGTAGAAATTGAGGTGTGATTTTCAAATGCAGCCCTTTGTCCTCCATGCAAGAGACTGAGTGCTTTTTAGGAAGTCACGACATTCATTTTCAGTGAGCACCTACATCAGACACTGAGGTAGTGGGGTAATACAGTTAATAATCGTGTTGGTTCCCACTCTCCAGAGGCTTAGTATGGTAGGGGATGAGCAGACAAGAACCATACAGTTGTAGCATCCAACAGGCAAGGGGGTCCTACTGAAGACATGACGAGTAATTGCCAACTCAGAGCTTGAGATATGGAACCATGTGGGGAACGGGGTTGGGCTCTCACCTAGGATCTGGGGGCACCCAAAGTAAAACACTTGAACTAACAAGAATCCTATCTGCACATCTTTTAAAGGAAAATGAAAACCAATACCAAAAATATAGCTGAAAACAGAAATTTATTTTAAAATACATATTCATGAATGGTAAATTTATAGCTGTGTCCCAGGCTTGGTAATTTTTTAGGTTACCAATAAACATTCTAACTTTGTCTGAACTGCCTCCCCCAGAATCACATCTAATTGTTATTTTCTTGAGCTTCAACCCTCTCTTCCCTTCGTTCTCCATTCTCTGTTAACCATAGCTCACGAAATGTCTCCCCTCCAGGTTCCATACCTGACATTGCCTGTTATGGACTGAATTGTGTCCCCCCAGAATTTGTGTTGTAAATTCTAACCTCTAAGCCTGTGGTTTTCAGTAAGTAATTTTTTTTTTAATCTATGTTTCATTGACTATGCAAAGGTATTCGACTGTGTGGATCGTAACAAATTATGAATAACACTGCAAAGAATTGGAATTCCAGAACATTTGATTGTACTCATGAGGAACGTGTACATAGATCAAGGGGCAGTCACTTGGACAGAACAAGGGGATACTGTGTGGTTTAAGGTCAGGAAAGCTATGTATCAGAGTTGTATCCTTTCACCATACTTATTCAATCTGTATGCTGAACAAATAATTCGAGAAGCTGGACTATATGAAGAACGGGGCATCAGGATTGGAAGAACTCTGACACTGTGTTATGCAGATGACACAACTTTGCTTGCTGAAAGTGAAGAGGACTTGAAGCACTTACTCATGAAGATCAAGGACTACAGCCTTCAGTATGGATTACACCTCAACATAAAGAAAACAAAAATCCTCACAACTGGACCAATAAGCGACATCATGGTAAACGGAGAAAAGATCGAAGTTGTCGAGGATTTCATTTTAGTTGGACCCATAAATCAATGCCCATGGAAACAGTGGAATACTGAATATACCATGGACTGCCAAAAGATCGAACAAATCTGTCCTAGAAGAAGTACAGCCAGAATGCTCCTTAGAGGCAAGGATGGCAAGACTTCGTCTCACATACTTTGGACATGTTATCAGGAGGGACCAGTCCCTGGAGAAGGACATCATGCTTGGTAGAGAGTCAGCAAAAGAGAGGAAGACCTTCAACAAGATGGACTGATACAGTGGCTGCAACAATGGGCTCAAGTATAACAGCAGTTGTGAGGATGGCGCAGGACCAGTGTTTCGTTCTGTTGTACACAGGGTTGCTATGAGTCTGAACTGACCAAGGACACCTAACAACAACAAAGGCCTGTGGTTATAATCCCATATGGGAATGAGTTGTCTTTATGTTAATGAGGCAGGATTAGTGTAGGGTGTATCTTGAGTCAATCTCTTTTGAGATACAAAAGAGATTAAGTAAGCGGAGCACAGATGGGGAAAGAGAGATGCCAAGCCACATGAAAATCCCCCAGAAGCTCAAAAGAGACATGGACCTTCCTCTAGAACCAACAGAGAGAAAGCCTTTCCCTAGAGCTGGCACCCTGAATTTGGACTTCTAGCCTCCTAATTGTAAGAAAATTTCTGTTTGTTAAAGTCACCCACTTGTGGTATTTGTTATAGCAGCACTAGATAACTAAGACATTGCTTCTCTAGCCTCCTCCTCCACCTTTGCCACGCTGTTGATCCTGTCGTCCTGTTAAGAGGAAGTTTGGGGGATGAGCAGAGCAAGGACTAGATACCAGAGGCAAAGGTCTCCCAGCACTGGGGCCCTACTACAAGGGTAGAAGGGAAAAGCTGTTCAAGCTCATGTCTGATAGGATTGTAGGGGAGGAAATTCTCTGAAGATTTCCTGTTCCTTTTGCTTTTGTGAAATGAAAGATAGCCCAGAAGATAATTATGATAATTAAGGGTACAACTCTCATCTTAAAAATAAGATGACAGTTGCATATAGATAGGACTAGTTGATAAAGAGAAACAAATTGGTGAACAACGCCTGCTCAACCAGATTAGTTTTAACTCTATTCTTGCCACAAACCCCATCACTGTGAATTCCAATCATTCAAGAATGCTTCAGCTGGGATTTTCAACCATCTTTACCATGACCATGAAAGTCAAGCCTGCTTTGCAATAAACTTTTGACTCTGCTCTTAACCTGTTTATTTAGGAAGCACGGTGTGGTCAGCTATTTCAGAACTGGAGTCAGTGTACACAACAAAGTACCTCTATCAGTGGGACATGACTGCCCACCCCAATATCTAGATACATACACACACTCACTCACGCACAATTCTATTAGCTCTTTGAGGCAAAAGCCTACAGTAGTGAGATTTCCAGGTAGAAGACATTAAAGGGGCCTTTGTATGTGATACCCTATGATGAGATACCACTTCCATCTTTAGAAGCTTCTAGCCTCGGGGAAAGATCGTGCCCACTTTATAAGAGTCAAAATTTTTATTTATTTACCAACTCGTATATGCAAATCTTTATACGTTAAAAGAAACAGATACTATACCCAACCTCGAAAAGCCTAGAAGTCGGTATGAAAGTATACACATATGCATTAAATTGAGGATAATTTACAAGGCTATTCAACAACAGTTGCACACTGTAGCACTAGCTAATTGAAAGCACTGAGGTCAAATCAATATAAGTTTAAGAGAAATGAAAAAGCATTTGAAAAAGAAAGTCAGAGATGAGCTGGATCTTGAAGGTCGTGAGGGACATAGATTAGCAAACAGGAAGAAAAAAGTGTTTTCTAGGTACGGAAAGTGATTAGAGTAGATTAGACTAGACGTTGAAAAAGTATATTGGGAGAACAATAGCCAAGAGACAGGAAAGAATGAATCAGTTTTTGAGAATGATTTTATGTAAATGGTGAAATGGAGAAGATGGAATAGAATAAAGATCTCTGTCCTTGACAAGCACACAATCTGATTATGGGATGTATAACTAAGAAAGGAAATAGATTTATAATAGTTTTAAAAAAAGAAAAAGAAACCTACAAGTAAATGAAATGTGTGGTCCTTACTTTCCCAAGAGCGGGGAAGAATTGCACTGTTACTCATTCTCAGCTTAGTGATCCAATGAAAACACTTATAGAAAGGCCCACTTGTAGTCAGTGGTTCCAAGGAGACCAGGTGAGCATCCTTCTTATAAACAAAGCTTAACTCAAACTACCTTGCTCTCTGCCTTGGAGAACCATGCTTTAAGAAACTGACCTAGCCAGAGCTGAGTGTTTTTCTCCAGTGTGAGTTCGCTGGTGGTGATTAAAAGTGGAACGCTGACTGAAGGCTTTCCCGCACTCACTACATTCATAGGGTTTCTCTCCGGTGTGAACTCTCTGGTGCACGATAAGCTGTGAGCTGTCGCTAAAGGCTTTCCCACAGTCATTGCATTTATAGGGTTTCTCCCCAGTATGGGTTCTCTGATGTACCATTAGGCTAGAGCTATAACTGAAGACCTTGCCACATTCATTACATTCATAGGGTTTCTCACCAGTGTGAATTCTCTGGTGTATAATGAGGTGTGAGTTTTGATTGAAGGATTTTCCACACTCTTTGCATTTGTAGGGCTTCTCACCCGTGTGAAGTCTCTGGTGCCGAATAAGACATTTACTTAGACTGAATGCCTTACCACACTCACTACATTCAAAAGGTTTTTCTCCAGTATGCATTCGCTCGTGGTCAACCAGTTGAGAGTTCTGATTAAAGGCTTTCCCACATTCGCTACATTTGTATGGTTTTTCCCCAGTGTGGAGGCTCTGATGTCGAATAAGACATTTACTCCGACTGAAGGCCTTGCCACATTCGTTACACTCATAAGGCTTCTCCCCAGTGTGGATTCTCTGATGGTCAGTAAGATTCCTATTGGAACAGAAAGCTTTCCCACACTCATTACACTCATAAGGTTTCTCCCCTGTGTGAAGTACTCGATGTCGGACAAGACTTTTACTCCGAATGAAAGCCTCTCCACACTTGTTGCATTCATAAGGTTTCTCCCCAGTATGAGTTCTCTGGTGGTCAATGAGTTGGGAACTTTGAGTGAAGGCTTTTCCACATTCATTACATTTATATGGTTTCTCCCCATCATGGTGTCTCTGGTGTTGAATGAGATGGGAGCTGTGCCGGTAGGTTTTCCCACACTCGTTGCATTCATAGGGCTTCTCCCCCGTGTGGATTCTGAGATGAACAATGAGCTGAGAGGTCTGCCTAAAGGTCTTACCACATTCATTACACTCATAGGGCTTCTCTCCAGTGTGGATTCTCTGATGGCCAATGAGGTGTGAGCTCCGACTGAAAGCTTTGCCACACTCATCACACTGATAGGATTTCTGTCCCTTCAGAACTCCTTGATGTTCAGCAGGACTGGAGGACAGATTACAATGTTCCCCGAGTTCCTTATATTTCTCACATTTGTCTTTTATGGGATTTTTTTTATCCTCATCTGTTATTTCCAAGAAATTACTTTCTAGTCTGCTCCCTTCTTCATCTGAGGGCTGCTCTTCTAGATTCTTTAAAGTACCTTCACAGGAATCTCCAGCCTCTGGTGTCCCAGGAACCATCCCATGAAGTCCTCCTGATGTCCCATCAGATGACCCTGGTCCCTTAGAAATTACCTGATTTGGAGTCAACTCTGAACTGTTCATTCTGTTCTCACCTGCTGTGAAAAGAAAGAAGAAAACAACTTTTACTCATTTCTTGTCCTGTTGAAGAAACAATAAAGAGATCTATGTACACAAAGGAAACTTCACTCTATGGGTAAAGAATGAGGTGATACATTGAGAACAGAAGAGGAAATGGTAAATAGCTCAATATTTTCTTCATGGACAGAAAAAACAAAGAGACAGAAAATGGTCAGTGGAAGAGGGTGGAAGAAGAGATAGCAGAGACAGGCAGATGTTGAGCCAGCACAGCCAAGTTAGAAGGGCAATTGGCAAGGTAAGAGACCAGACTGTAAAGCATGGTGTGATCTTACAGAAATCACTAAATGCGACATCTCCTCAGTAAAGTGATGAACTCTAAGGTCTTTTCCAACCATGCCACTGTGCTGTCCAACAGTTCTCAGAAAAAGATGTTTAGGAAAAGAGAGCAGTGGTGAACACCTCAAGTCAGATACATGAAACAGTGAGGGCAAAGATGGGAGTTGATGGGAGAATTATATTATGAGGGTATGATTTGGAAAAAAGTATATAAAAAGGAGTGATTCTGGTGTGACAGAGCAGTGACAAGATCTGGAGAAGCTACAAGTTCAGGAAATAAGAAATGGCAAAGGCTGGGGAATAGTGAAAAGAGCGGAAGTCTAAAAGTAGGGATCCCCCCGGTCCCCGGAGCACTGGACTAATAGAAGCCAGTACTGTATGTACTCTTATAAAAATTAAGGCACCGATGACTTAAAATAGAATCAAAACATATCTTCGTGATCTTGATTCTCTACAATGATAAGGGAACTGAATAGCTGAACATTTGCTTTTAAATTCTGAAGACCAAATACAAAAGCTGGGAGAAGAGAAAGTAATCATGGCCATTCATAGTTAAACATGAAAATGTTGGTTCCTCTCAATCCTGTCTTAACCAGGGCCGCAAGTCATCATGCCACCTTGGTATGTGAGAAGTTGGAGATGTCTGGGTCTCTAAGCCCATCCTCTCTAGAGTTGGCTACTGTAGTAGACTTACCAATCATAGGACCTGCCCTGATGACAACCCCTCCAGAAAACAGCCTCATCCCAGTCTTTGCTGAAAGGGAAGCTTAGGCAACCATGCTTTGTACCAAGTGACTCTGCTCATTCCATGATGGACCACAAGTGATTGAACTAGGGGCAAAGCACCAGATCCAAGTGTAGCTTATCACAGGCTAGTCAACAGCCTCTGCTGTGGCCTGGGGCCAAAGCTCTGCCCAGAGATGACATTTAATGACTAAGCCAATTGGAGTCCTTCTCTAAGGAAATTCTGAACTTGAAGTAGCAATAAAAATAAGACAGTTAAGACCAGGTGCTGAAGCTGAGATGAGTAAGACAGTTAAGACCAGGAGCTGAAGCTGAAATGATGCATGGAGAGAAGCAAGCCATTAGGAGCCACACAGCAGAAATTATGAGGAAACAGAAACTATAATTCAGTGGAGCTATGAGGGGGCAACAGACTCAAGAGTGAAGAAACTGGATAGCAATGAGAAGAGAAGGAGAGAGAAAACAAATATGCAAGGAGCAGGTGAGTTACATTCACAGCGCAACACTGGCATAAAGGTTCATTTGCTTTTGTTGCTGAGGCTCCCGTGCTGCCCTGGATCAAGGCCCAGTCTCCACAAGGCCCCATTCCCAGTGTGGTCTAGCTGACTGGTTTGTTCTGGATTCCCATTCCTTGAAGCCTTATTAACACACAGCTTGTTACTTACAGTAACTTGTGTAGCTCTATTCCTTACAACTAAAAAAACCCAACTAAACCACCATATGTCATCAATAATAATGAAGCAAAGAGAATGCAGATAACCATAAAGCTAGGTGATAAGTACAGAGGGGTTCATTATACTGTTTTCTCTACTTTTGTCTGCATTTTTCAAAATAAGAAATTAGAAGGAAAAAAAAAAGAAGAAGAAAGCATGAAGAATGCAGACTGGGGAACAGAATCATTACCCAATGAGGCCACGCTGTGATAATTTTCTAGCATCATGTTCCGGTACAGAGCTCTCTGACTGAGTGCCGGACCTTTCCACTTCTTCTGAGTATAGTCCACAGAAAGGTCATCATATGCTGCAGACTCCTGGAATGACAAACTTCCACTGCTCAGGAACATTCCCACTGTGAAGGGCATGGACATCAGGGATAGAAAGGGCAAAGGGAGTGAGAGAGGGAGAGAAGCTGGGAGACAACTAAAAAGACAAGTTCTGGGCAAGATAAAGTCCATTAACTCAACAGAAGAGACCCAGCATGGGAAGTAATTAGGCAGGGTAGCCACAGGGGAAGTCTCAGAATGGGACAAAGCCCTGGATAGCAGATGCAGCCATTCTTGGGCCACAGAGATGGGAACTCAGGAAGGACAGAAAGAACCAAGCTCACCTGGGGCCTGGCCATCCGAAGTACAGATGCCACTGCTTGTTCTCCTGAGTTCCTCACCTTGGGAAGGGCAGGAACTGGGGAAGCAAGTGGAGCTGAGGGTGGAAAGAAAGCTATTAGTGGGGCAAGCCCAGTTCCTGGCCCTATAAGGTCTATATCCCCAAAGAGTGGATTAAAGAGAGCCTAGGCAGCTTCCCACACACTCTTATCCTTGCATAAAGGCATTAACCTAAGCATACTGTGAATTTTCCCTGGAGGGCCAGGTAAAATCAAGGACTGTCTGCTCCTCCCAGCCCTCGCTCTCTTCAACCTCTCTGAAGGAAGCTATGCTTCTGACCACATTCTCTCTCCCATGGCTTCCCCAGCACAAGCAAGCCTGATTTCCCCTTCACATCTCTACCCCCTCATCCCCTGGTCTCTCTTCCCATTCCTGCCCTCTTATTATGGAGACTCCTTGAAGCTCAGGCCTCAGTACTTCTCTTTTCTCCCTGTCAGAGTATCACAAGTTCCATTGTTTAATGCTGCTGTCACAGGTCTCACCTCTCCCCCAGGCCCCTATCACACACTTCCAGTTCCTACTGGACATTTCACTTGGGTGTCCCACAACACCTTAAACTCAGTGTCTAAAATGCACACTTACCATCTTCTTTTCCTGACTTCACAAGTTCTGCCAATGATTCCAGACATTAACCAGAACTCTCTAATACCTCCTCTCCCTTCCTCAACCCCACTTCCTGTGGATTCTTCCTTCACAATTTCTCTCACATCTCTCCTTTTCCATTATATTCACACAGTTCAGGCAGTAATCGCCTCACATCTATTCTACTGCACTAGCCTCAAACCCAACCTCCCTGCCACTAGTCTCCTCATTCAATCCACAGTGCTCAGCTGTGCCAGAACAGTCCTTCTGAAATACTGTTTCTAACACATCATCCCCTGCCCCCCAAAACCTTCCTGGCCTCAACCCCAAGGCCCTGAACAAGCAGGCCCTGGGCTCCCAAATCCATAGCCCTCCCTGACCCTACCTCAATGGGTCAGAGTCTTTGATCATGTCCTCTCAGAGTCTTTGCTTATATCCTCTGCTCCTGGCATGCCTACCACTTTTCTCTCCCTTTCAAAATCCTCCCCTACTCTTCACTATCTAATCCTACTGCTACTCCTTCATGAAGCATTCCCTACCCGCTCCAGCCTACAATGATCATGCTGACCTTTTATAATGCCCACATTGCTCACCTGTGACTGGATCATTTGATCATACCTACCTAGAGACAAATATCACTCATATGTACCTTATGAGGTTCCCTCTTCTTACACAAAGACTGACTCCCTCTGCCAACTAGATAAAAGCTCTTTGAAAGCAGTGGCAGTGTACTATATCCCTCTGGTCCCCAAGAGTGCCCTTCCTACGACATGTGCTAAATACACAAATGACTGGAGGATAAGGAACAGCTAAGGTGACCAGGAAAGGAGGACAGATGGTAGGACAGTGAGGGATTCCAACGGGGTGGGAGGTAGGGAGATGAGGGAAAAAGAGACTCCTTCCCTGAGGGAGAGGACAGAAGGGAGGGAGGTGTGACTTGAGGCCAGAGCTGGAAAGGTGAGTACCGAAGTGCTCACTGGGGAGATGCTGTGCCGCGGGGTCACGGGGAGGCTCTAGGTGGGTTCCAGGGGCTGAGCCCCCACTGAGGGGTGAGGTAGGAGGTGATTCCTCTGTTGCATCCAGGGCTACTGTCTCCTCCAAATGCATTTCCTGTTCCTCTGCAGAGGCTGAAACCTAGAGACAAGGAAATGTAATTAGGTTCAAGAGAGCATCCTTGGCTAACATTGGTATTCAATTAATATTTGCTGACTGACTTCCTCTTGGTATTTTGCTAAGAGTGTTTGGGGTTATCTGCAAACCTAGTTTTCAGTATGTACTACCTCTCCTCAATAACATATTAAAAAAAGTCAAGTAAGATCAGATAGCACCAATCTTTAAAGACCTCAAAAATACCTCAGAGCATAGACCTTTCATCTTAAGCCCTTGCTTGTTGTCACCAAACCAGCTCCTCATAATTTCGTGGTTACTATTTCTGCCAGTGTTTGAAGCAGAAAACCTAAAACTACGTAAATAAATCATACTCACAAGCTCGCTTGTTCCGTCACGTCCACAACACAGCATAATGTGAAAATAACTTCACCTTCAATAAATCTTGCTGGATTTGCCCTATTGGGTTTCATCTGCTGAGATGTTTGGGGACTCTCTCCTTTATTACATATCTCACCAGTGGGAGCAGTAAGAACAGAAAGCTCCCCAGGTCTGTAGTTCCCAGCTCTCCACTGGGTGCTTCTTATAAATGGGAGTCACAGCTCTGCAATACAGCAGCTGTGGGTATTGGAAGAAGGTAAGACCTAAGTGCACTTATAATTCACTGACAATTAAAAGCTGGTCCAGTTCCTACTGATTATCTAGGATTCTGGTTCATGCTTCCTTTCCTCGCAGGCATGAAAACCTCATTCAATTCTCACTCTAAAATGGTATTCCATTCCACAGCAAGATACTAGAGAAAATCTAGTGGCTTAGAACCTAGAGAGCCAGAAAATCCTGGTCCCCACAATTGGGAGTATTCAGCAATAACCATGCTTTGGATAAATCTCATGGATAAAGGGACCACGTATAAACCGTGTGATCTTGGAGCAGTCAATTAACCTCTCTAAGCTTTCCTCACTTGTAAAATGAAGACAATGATTACTGTTTTGCCTATTTTGCAAGTCGGCTAAGACCTAAAATAAGATTCAAGATGTAAAAGTACTTTCTAAGTTGCTCGATGATGTAGCCCAGCAGGAATTACTCTCAAACCCTCTCACAGCCCCAGCGTGGACATACGTAGATGTTCTACCTGCAGCAATAAAGTAGCTCATTCCTGCTGAGCAGAATCACTCTGACTTGCCCTGTTTTTCCTTGATCTCCTCCTGGCAAATTGCCATGGAAAGCTTGTTTATTCACTTAGCCACTCTACAAACATTTTCTGAGCCCCTGCTAGGAGACAGTCCGCGCTCTCATGTCAGAAAATGTATGCTCTGACAATTAGAAATGGAGTCCAAAGACCCCATTCCTAGGCCATAGCCATGAGTGCTCAGCTGCTCTGCTTGTCAACTGTTAGTCACTCTCTTGGGTTTGCGACTCAGTCACCATTCCCTGAGGCTTCCTGGATAAGACTATGAAGTTTTAATGGAGGGAACATTCTCTTCTGCTAAGATATACCTTAAATCTTAAAAAACAAGGGAAGGAAATAGGGAAATTGTCCTTCCACCCACTTCACTAAATGGCACTCTAAACACTGCTTCAGACTCGTCTTTGCCCATGGTTGGACCTCGCTGCTACCTAGACCTTTGCTATGTTTATTTGTGTGTGTTTGCTTGTCTTCACAAAGGAAATGATGGTTGACAGTCGTTTAATCATAATGCCAAATGGGTGTTGACTGGTACTCCTGGAAAAAGGTCTAGCCCCAGGATATGTATCTAGGCAGAGATGTATGATCATTTTTTAAAGAACACTGAATAAAATGATGTGCTGGGTAACTGGGAAATTTCACATACACGTTTTCCCTGGTAAAGAACAAAACGGTAAAACTAGAGGGGACCTGAGCCTACCCTGCTCAGGCTACACGGGAGCAATCTGAGGTTCACTAAGAGGAGCTGACTTATCCATGGCCCCAGAGCTAGTTAGCTCTGGGACCCTGGAAGCTAGGTTTCCCACCGTATTATACTGCTGACTCTTTCCAACTTCCCCCTAGTTTGAGTTACTTTAGCTTTAAATTTGAGACAACCCCAGGAAACAGGGAAACCAAAATTAGAATTAAAGAGCCAAAAAAACAATACAAAGACCCCCATTAGGCCTGAAGAGTGAGCAAAAGGAACAAATCACTGTGAGGCCCAGAAGCGTCACCTCTCATAAGGAACATAAGCAGGAAGAGACGAACTGGCTCTGGAAGTGAGTAATGAGAACTTCTCAAATGAGGGCCCATGTAATCAGCACACCCAGAGGCCCCAAACCCCCTCCCCCGATTTACCCAGTGTGCACCCCTCTGCCTGCCAGACGTGCTATGTGGATGGCCAGGCCGAAGCTAGGCTCACCATGCGGTATTTCACAGTGAGTCACAGAACTTGGTTGGGATTTGCATTTTTGTTCATGGCTTGGAGCACACAGCTGTCTCCCTCTATCCATGGAAGTAGCTCAGGAACTCTAAAGGCAAACCAGCCTGGAGCCTGGAGAATACTTACTCTAAGCTAACCCAAGCACTAGAGAGTGGTCCCAAATGCCATTCTAGGCGATACTGCTTACCTCTCCTGGTCCACTAAGGTGTCTCTGGAAATCCTCCACCACAGCCACGGCCTCCTCCCCACTCCCAGGGCGATGCAGCTGCACCCAGGTCTGGAGCTCCCCGGGCAGGATGCTCAGGAACTGCTCCAGCACCAGCAGCTCCAGGATCTGCTCCTTGGTGTGCACCTCTGGCATCAGCCACCAGCGGCAGAGTTCCCGGAGTCGGCTCAGAGCCTCCTGTGGCCCAGACATCTCGTGGTAACATAACTGTCTGAAGTGTAGCCGGAAGATTTCGCAGACAGGAGGGTGGTTCTTCTGGAGACTGCAGCTCTGCCCCCAAGTCTGGTTGCCTGGCTCCTGCTTCACAGCCAGGCGCCCCTCCTGCTTCTGGAAAACAGGACCCCTAGGAGTGGGGTCTAAAGTTCCCCTGTCTTCAGTGGCCATTGTGACCCCAAGAAGCTTACTCCAGCTGCAGTTTGTCTGATTAAAATGCTGGTCTGTAATTCAAGTCTCAGGAGCTGTTTTTCAGGGTTGGGGAGAGGAAGGGGGCAGAATATCACCTACAGAAATATCAAGAAAGAAATCAGTGCTCTTGGAGTATGCAGCCCCAGGCTGACAACAAACCTTCCAAAGAGTTAAAAAAACAAAGCTCCACAAAAAAAGAAGACAACCAGGGCAGTCTCTCCAGGTCACTTCACTTCTTAAACTTTCAGTGGTTCCCACCACCTACAGGAAAAAATCTAAATGTCTATGCCTAGCACTCACAGCTCTTCACAACCTAGCCTTGGACCTCTGTTCAAAGCACCCGCCTAACTCTCTCCCCAAGTACCCAGGCTACAAAGACAAGCAAGGGTTTCCAGTGTGAGATGTGCAAGATGAGTCAAAGGTGCAAAATACTGTTTATTTTCATCTTTCTTTCCCACCTTTTAAACTTCTATTTAGTGTATGTTTTATAATGCACTTTTAAATTTGTATGATAGCACATGTCTTTAATTTACAAAAATAAACCTACGTTGGGAGTGCATGCTCAAAACTTCTACCGACAGGAATGCACAATAAACAAAGTTCGGAGACTGAAGCTCTAGAGACATTGCTTCCTCTGTTGGGATTTTTCTTCTTTCAACTTTTGACAAACTCCTACACATCTATCAAGACCCAGAACAAATGCTTTTTCCTCTTGAAGGCTCTTCTGCAGGGAGACGGCTGGCAGCCTCCTTCTCTGTACCTCACACTGTAACACTTTATGCACAATTTACCACTCACACACTCCAAACTGCTGGATGGTCACCAAATGAAAGGAACCAGATGGAGTCAGAACACGCAGAACTTCTTCAACTGAAGTCACCTCCCCAGAAAGCCTTCCAAATCTCTCCAGGCATAAATACGGTTGTCATCTCAGTGATCCCATAGTTTGCTTTTCATTCAAACCTCTGCGAGACCGCATCTCACAATGTAATTGTTTGTGGTTTACACAGTTGTCTCCCTCACTTTCTGGGAGGACCCAAAAACAGGGCTGGCTTCCAGTCATCTTTGTACCCACAGTGCATGGCACACAGAAGCACATACTTGGTGAATGAATGAATGTGGAAATGAAAATCATTTTAAGGATTTCTGAAGCTTTCTGACTCTACTCAACTCATAAAATCTGTCACGTGTATCTGAGGGTAAATATTTTCTTGATTTGGTTTCTAGCCAATGTTTACTATTCTAACCGGTTGTAGTGCTGAAATTTTCAAGCAATTTTCTCTGAAGTAGGGGGTTAGACTTTTATCCAGTTTACATATTGTAAAATCTTGTTTGAAAATCAGAACCTTACTGGTAACCAGGGCATCTTTGCTATGCTTCAACTCACCATGCATCCCGGGTCCCTGGGCACACTACTCTCTGAGCTTCAATTTCTTTAAAAAGACAAAGATAGGCTTAAAAAACAATATGAACTCTGTTCTGAGATCTCACACATCTAGGAAGTTCGGGCCATTTTCCCACTTCCCTTATCGTTCCGAAGCTCAGTAGCTTATCTCATCTGGATTCTTGAGTTCCCAAGTCACTCTTTACGTTTGAAATTCCAAGGCCGCGTCTGATCCACTTCTGACGCTTTGTATTGTCTGTCTCCCAGAGCAAGCCTGGGAAAACATCTACTTACATTTCACCCTAAACCAGGTCGGGCTGCGGCGCCCCTCACCTGACCACGTCGACTGTGTTCATCGCTGTGCCCGCAGGTGCCCGGCTCCGTGCCAGGCACGGCTGGTCAGAGAAACTGGACAAAGAGGTAGGTCTGCGTCTGGCGACTTCCGAGCATCGGGGAACGCGTAGCCGGCCACGGGGGCGGAGCGTGGTCCGGGCCGGCGCCGGTGACCCGAGCTCCAGGCCGCGACGGCTGGGCTTGACGACCCCGGCTCCGCCTCCTCCCCGCTCCAGGACGGCTCACTGGGGCACCCGCCGCGGCAACCCCTTGGCACCAAAGCCGGACAGCACGGCGACCCGCAGAATCGAAAACAATGGGCCAGCCGGAAACGGGTGAGGCCCCCACTTCCGGCTCTTTAGGATCCCGGAAATCTCGGCAGCAAAGATGGGCGCGCGCGCTCCGCACCCGGGAGAGTGGGCTGGTTTCTGGGCACTGGCAGCCAGACGACTCCGGCCGGGCCAGTCCCCCGCGACCGGAGTGAGAGCGGAGGGCGTGACTGCGGCCTCAGACTGCCCACACCTGCTCTCAGGCCATTCAAAGTCCGGACAACCCAAAGGCACCCCAGCTCTGCCCCTTCCCTTCCGGCTGACCGTCAAAAAGATCCCCAACCTCTCTGAACAAGTTTCTCGTCGGAAAAATGGGCCGCATGGCGCGTGCCTCACAGGGCTGTAAGCGCTGGATGAGGTAACATACAGACAATACATAGCAAGGCTTGGCATATCCTGAGCATTCAGTCAGTTATTATGTGTGTGCCAAGTGCATTTTCACATAGTATGAGTCTCAGTGAAGTGTGCAGCAGGCATCCCCGTCTTAGAAGTAAAGAAGCAGGCCCAGGAATTGTGATATTTACGCTCATAGATGTGGTTAATCTTTTCCAAGACAGCCCTAGAATCATGGTGTCCAAGGAGAGGCTCTTGGGGAGGGCCAGGGAGCCAGTAAAAAGCCAGAAGCTACCAGGACAGGATAATATAGATAACCAGTTCATGTGTTGCCGTTGGTCACTAATTTCTGGGAAGCAGGTATTACCCAGGTGGGTATGTAACCCTATGAGGGTGTGTCCTACGCAGCATGACCCCTGGAGTTAATTGAGAGACACCAGGCCTTTGAGAAAGAGAAAGTAGACTTTATTGCAAGCCGGTCAAGCAAGGAGCTCGGAGACTAAGTCTCAAATCAAGCTCCCCAAGGTTGGGGATTCTAGGGTAGTTACAAGGTTTGGGATAGGGAAATTATGCATAATTCATGAAGTTTCTGGGAATAGGCAGGCAATTCCATGAACTAATTAACATGTATGGGGATGCAGTCAGGGTGCAATATGGTGTTTTTTGGGTGGTATGACTAGAGAAGTTCATTTAAGGACAGCTTTGCGGCTATTGCGCATGTCCGAATGGAGGGGCACGTCCAGAGGAGCAGTAAGGTGATACTGAGCTACTACACAAGATGCCTTATCAGGAACTCACAGACCTCGTGTGTGATGGGAAGAGGGGGAACAGTTTAACCCTGTCAGTTACAGGTTTTGCCTGGAAAAATAGTTTGCAGACAGAAACGGTGTGAACAGGTCCTTGCTGCTAACCTGATTGAGCAGGCCCTGGAGGCACAACCTCTGAGTATAATGGCCATGGGTGAAGGGCAGAGGATAAGATGATGGAGTTAGGTGTGTATCTTATCGTAGTCCAGAAGGGTAGGTCCTTTACAGGGTCCAAAGTAACAATCTCCTAGGCTGTCCATGGGTCAATAATATCTGAAAGATGCCCTGGTCCTACCTCTGGCCCTGACATGTGTCCTTCATGTCTCTACACAGGCGAGGACAGAAACAAAGGTATCAGAAGTCCTGCTGCAGAGTTCACACACAGGCTTAAAGGAGGCTACTGGAGCAGTCTTTGCCCATTGAGCCTATTGGGTGGCCTCCTAACATCAGTGTCATCCTCTTCATTTGGAAACCTCATGGGGAGGTCTTGACTTTCTGGGCCTCAGCTTGTGCCTGACATTGCCACTGGCTGTGGCTTATTGGTCCATCAAGGCCTCAGAGGCTTAGCGTTCTTGAGCCAGAAATCTCTTAATGCTGGGCAGGTGCTGTTAACATCAGTTTTCAGGTTTCCCTGACTATATGTCATCCAGTTCTGTGTGCCTAGTATGTAAGAGATGTAAGAATCTGGAAACCAAGATCAAGTTTTTTTTATTCCTCAGAGCTGTTTCATGCTCATGTGGCCAGCTTTCATTGTCTGTGAGAGCCAGGACCATCTGGGCAGTGTGTCTAGACTTCAGAGGTGCCTCTGTGGCCAGCATTGTGGGGCTGAGCTACCTTAAGGGGGTTGGCCTGAGGGAATTCTGAACCCTACACTGACCTCTCTTAAACACCATCACACTAGCTTTGGTACGAAAATTAGCACATAGGTTACCCAAATTCTATATGCCTAACATAGAACTCACCATCTACCCCCAAACCTGAAGCTCTACCCCTGTTCCAGTCACTGTGAAAGGCACTAGTATTCACCCAGTGGCCCAAACTAGAACCCTGGATGTCATACCATGAGCTGCATAACTATGGGCAAGTTACTTAGCCTTTTCGTGCTGCAGCTTCCTCATCTCTAAAATGGGCAAAATAATACACTGAAATCTGTGAGAGCTGGAACTCCACAGGACTGCCTTGTCTTTTCAGGTCTTGCAAGTTTTCTGCCTTTGACAGCGTGCAGTCTTCCACTTTTCTATTGCTTGTAATAGTGGAAAATATTTTACGGTTCCTTCTCTGACAGGTTTCAGCCTTACACGGTACCTAACTTGTAGAGTTGTGAGAATTGCATGAGTGAGATAAAACATATAAGGCATGTAGAATGATGCCTGGTACATTGTAAGTACTACAGGTGTTCTAGTATTGTGTTTACTATCCTGACTTCCTCCCACTTCTCTGCCCCCTGTATCCAGTCTATTGCTAAGGCCTGCTGAGTCTTTGCCCCATTTATATGTAGTAATAAGACGAGAAAGCCCCTATACCACTTACTATGTTGCTCTGCATCACCACTGCCCCCCTACCCCATGTCAAGTCCTGCCTGGGGAGGGGGCAGCTGTGAGAAAGTTGTCTGTAGGAACGTTTTAGATGTAAGGAGATTATAAAGAGTGGAGCTCAGTAAGGTCTTGAGATTCTTTGCCCCTACACTGCTCAGATCTTCTGACATCATCTGTGTGGACAGTCCCCTTTTCAACAGCCAGGACACTCATTAGTTGGTTGCCACTGAGTCTATTCTGAAGCATGGCGACCACGTTTTCAGAGCAGAACTGGTCTATAGAGGTTTTCATTGCTATAACCTTTTGGAAGTAGATTGCCAGGCCTGTCTTTCGAGGCATCACTGGGTGGGTTTGAACCACCAACCTTTTGGCTAGTAATTGAGTGTTTAACCATTTGCACCTCTCAGGGACTCCCAGGTCACTCATACACACCTAGGAAAGATGGTGGGGCCTTAGACATGCTGGGGGGGTGGGCAGGGAGGGAGAGCCATGATAAGGGCAGGAAACCCCAGCTACTGTGCTTGAATGGGCACTAGCCCAAGCACTAGCTAGGAGAGTGAGGAGACCCTCCATTTACCTGGGAAACTCCTACCTACTTGTTCTCCAAATCTTAGCTGAGAAGCCCCCTTCTCCAGGAAGCCTTCTCTGTACCCCACTTCCCAATCTGAATTAGGTGCTCCCTCCTTTGAGGTCCTGTGGTGGCCTATTGTAGCCTTGTAATGGGCCTTATTTATCATGCTGTATTAACATCATCTGTTTACTTGTTGGATTCCCCCACTGTGTGGTAAGCCCTGTGTGGGCTGACATCATGTCTCCTGGCTCACAGTTGAGCCCCCAGGCACCAGCTCAAGGCTTGGCTGGTTTTCGTGTCTGTCTCCTGGGCTAGATGTAAGCTCTCTACGGACAGGCCACTGTGATTTCCCTGGATCCAGCACAGTGCCTGGCCTAGCCTCTGAGAAGTGTGCCCTTGCTCCAGGTTACTGTGGGAGGCTTTTAAACAGGGCAAGAAACTGATCCGTCTGGGTTTTAGAAAGTTGCCTATGATGGCCAGCTATACTGAGGGGCTTGGAGGGAAAGAGCCACAGACAACACTTAATATCTGCTGGTCTGCTTAGCCTTCTGCCTCTGTGAGACAGGATCATTAGTTCCTACTTTGAAGATGAGAATCCTGAGGCTTGGCAAATGTCCTGCTAACTAGGTGACCCTGAAACACCACTCTGCCGCGGCTCCCCGGGCCCCCCTGCCTTCGCAGCCCTTGGAAATCGCGGTATCTAACCATGTAACGGTGGTTTTGTATTTGGCGCCAGATCTTTGCGCATGTGCAGGCCAGGGTCTTGGCGCATGTGCAGATCTAGAGACTCTGCCCTTAAACTGACGACGGACATGAGCATCACTGGAAGGGAGGTTATTGTCTGGCACACAGCACCACCCAAGCAGCTTTGCAAACCGAGAAGTCCCACAAAGCGGACTTCCTATGAAGAGTGACTCAGCATGACTCAGCACCTGGAGGTCCAAATTCCAGCATGGGAAGGCTCAGGGTGTAGGGTTTCGGGGCCCATCCCTGCCCCCTGGGAACTCGAGGACATAAAAGGTCCCCGAATGCCTTGGGTGGGGAGCGCATGGTCTTTGGCCGCTAGGCCCCATGTTGCTCCTTGTCTGCGCAGACGATAAATTTGCCCCTTTCTGTTTTCGTTGGAATTGGCATCCGTCTTATTTCCATCGGCTACCAGGACAGGATAAGAATCGGAGGAATTCGGTTATAAATTCTGGCAACTCGCCAGGACCTGAGGACTCTGAGCTTTGAGTATCTGGACTTCTGCAACTCCTTAAGGTGCGCCCAAATCTCCTTTGATGGGTGAGGAGTCTAGGGTGGCCACTGTGAGGCCTGCCCTGGGGAAAAGTCGCCAGGTCACCACCTGTTGGTCGGAAACAGAAACTGGATGGGAGAGGGTACGGGTCCCTCTGTGGAGGCAAAGCATTCGACCAGGTTGTTCCACTGGTCTTGGGGAACTGGGCAAGATGAGAGTGGCAAAAGACAGTCCTAAGACCAGACCCAAGGGTTAGAGATACAAAACGAGGGAAGTAGGGGTCGTGGCCCCTGGGACCCAGCCTTACCTAGTTGGGGTCCCTCGCCCCAATTTAAGGGTATGAGGCCCTCTGGGGTCGCCTCGCCATTGGTGACACTCTTTTGGAACACTCTTTCTCTTCTCTCTCTCTCTATCCTTTATTTCCTTTTCTTTCTTCTCCAAGTGGAGAAGGGTGGCTTTTCACCCTGGATAGACTGTAACCCCAAGAATTACCAACGTTGGCAGTAGATTTGTGTTAGCAATTGTTATTTCTGGTGGATTCAAATCCTGGCAGGTCCCTAAGGTGGTCCGTGGTAGATAGGACTAGACCCCTGCCTTCTGCTGGACGCCCCTCTGGGTTCAGGGGACATCCTTCTGGTGGGCATTCCTCTGGGTTCAAGGGACGACTTTCTGTCTGAGAGCATCTGAAATCGGTGTTCTTTGTCTGTTCTGGTGGGTGTCCCTCTGGGTTAAGACTACATCCTAGTGGGCGTTCCTCAGGTTTCAGGGGACATCCTTCTGGTGGGCATTCCTCTGGGTTCAGGTGACATCTTTCTGCCTGAGTGCATCTGGAATTGGTGTTGTCTTTTCCGGTGGGCATTCCTCAGGGTTCAGGAGTGCATCTGGAACCGGTATTCTTTTTTTGTCTGTCTGTCTTCAAGCGAGTGTGTAGGAGTAAGAACATGGGTAATACTAAAAGCATTCCAGAGTGTTCACCCTTAGGGTGTATTTTGGAGAATTGGGATAAATTCGGCTATGATCTCCGCCATCCCACTCTTGAGGAGCTGATCTCAGGCGAAGAGACACCGAGATGAGCAGGCCTCCGAGATTCTTAGACTGAATGGGAAGTTGCTCCAAGGGCCGAAGACCACCGAAGGACTCGCTTCCAGCACATCTTTTATTCAGGACACCTTTGAGGCAGCTGCAGATGCGTCAGGGGCCTGGCTGGGAGGCTGGGAGGCTGGGAGGCATGCCACATCAGGTCGGTGACACAGATGGGAAGACAGGCCCAGACAGCGGTGGGGACCTGCTGGAGATGCCAGTGGGTCTGCGAAGGATTTGAGTGGGAACCTAGGCCTCTGCCTCTGTGCCCAGTGCTGCCCCCACTCTCTGTGCTTCCTTGCCCAGGAGTCTTACTCCAGTGGTCTTCCAGGGGCACTATACTTCCCATTCTTTGCCCTGACTAACTCCTCTCCACGGGACCTGTCACCCTGTGCCTCTCCCCCAGCCCCTCACCTCCCCGCAGCTTGGCCTCGGCTCCTGGCATATCTGTGAAGTAGAACGAGCATTTTCAGGTCTTCAGCCCACCTTGCCCACAGCCACCAAAATTGTGATGGTGGATTCACGGGCTGCAGGAAGAGTCCGTAGAGTTTTTAGTCCAGTCACCACCTTCCTGTTTTACAGGTGGGGAAACAGAGCCACAATCAGGTAGGAACCCAGGTCTACTGTCTCCCAGTCCAAGGACTTTGTCTCTTTTTTGAGCCCGTGTCTGTGGGCTTGATTTCTCCTAAAGCACAGTTGTGGTCTTGGAAATAATAAATAAATAATAAATCATTGGTTATAATCTATCAGTTTCTGGGTATTGCTGGGTCTGAGATTTGAAATCCAGATTTTTCTAGAATTATCCCAGATATGGCAGACCCCAGATCTGCTACTTACCAGCTGGGGTTTGTGACCTTAAGTAAGTTAACATAGTCAATCTGAGTCCTACTTTTTACATTTGTGAAATGGAAAAAAATCCATACCTACTTCTCTCTCAGAGTTGTGAGGATCAAGTGAAATAAACTGTGGAGCGTTGACATGTTCTATTAAGCACAGTATAAACATAACTTACTGAAGACATCTATGCAATGCATTGTAGGAGGGAAATGGGAGTAATACCTGAGCCTTGCCTTATAAGCGTCCCATTCAGTGCAAGGGGTAGGCAAACACCAGGTAACTAACAAAAGGCTGCCTGTAACATCCCATATAAGAGAAGTTCAGAGAACCAAGAGATGGACTGATCTCGAAGGAGATTAAAGGCAGTTTCACAGGAAAAAGCACTGAGTTGGGCCTTGTAGGATTTAGACAGGTGTGGGGAAAAAGGGGGAGCATTCCTGGCAGAGAGAATAATATGATCAAATTTACAGAGATAGACATTTGCGTATGTGGGAGGGGTTATCATTATGTCATTTTAGGTTATTTCCTTTTGTAGGCTGTCCTGCAGAGAATTAGCTTGAAGCTATTTAAAAAACAAAACAAAGAACAGGTATGTAATCGCAAAAACTGAGGAATGGTGATTTTCTTTCCAAAGGATCTCATGCAGATGCATGGCTACGTGTGAAAAAGAAGTAGAGTTCTAAGCTTAGAGATGGAGTTCCTTCTTCACCTGGTGGTTTGAAAGAAATGGTTCACTTCTGACATCTATGTATGTACAGCTCCACCCATAGGAGCATTATAAAATCTTTGCCCAATGGCGTATGTTTACTTTGTAAAATGTGGTAACTTGCACGCAACATTGTTTACAATATTAGAAGAAAAATAAACAACCCAGATATGCATCAATAGGGAACTGGTTAAATAAACCCATAATAGTATATCCACAAAGAGGAATTCTGAAGTCTTTGAAACTGATGGGGTTGAAGTATTTTATTGACATGGAAAGGTGTCTGAAACATGATATAGAAGCAGCATGTTAAGTATGTACTATATACCCTTTGGTAAAAATTGTATATATGTGTGTCTGTGTGTGTATATATATGGAAATATGTATGGAAAAAATCCAGAAGAATACACATAAAGGCAAATACTTGTCTTCAAGTAATTGGAATTGTGGGTTTCTTTTTCTTTATTTTTCTTCTCTGTGTTTCCTTATTTTTCAAAGATGAAAATATATATCTTTTTTAATAAGGAGATTGTGACTTTTAAAAAAATTTTAATGTGATAACTTTAAGTTGGGTATGGTAGAAATTTTACGGTGTTATTATAGAATGGATACAATAGCATTTATCATATAATATGAATTACTCTGGCCAAAACTCACAATTTATTCCATTGTCCATATGTTACAGAATATAGAATAAGAATTCGCTAAGTGTACAGTTGGCTAATATAGTTATCTGTAGTATTGCATACATGTGAGCATTTAGTTACCAGAGTTCAAAGAGCCATAGGGATTTTATTTTATGAAGACTGTACATGAACTCTAAAACATAGTCCTTTCAAATTGGACATATAAAATCTGTATGTCCTTAAGCACCATAGTGTCACCTGTTGATCCTGCTCTTCCATCACTTTAGAGAATTAGTGATACTTACATTTATTATTTCTTGGTTGAATGATGGGAAGAGAGTCAAGAAGGAGAAGCTGAGTTCTGATAGTCCAGGGAATTTCTAAAGGAATTTCACATATGAGGTCTCTAGGATGCCTTGATCTGCTCCTGGAGCCATGTTTGGAAAACCTGTAAACTTATTGGCAGGTTAGAGAGGCAACTGGAACATACTACAGGAGAAAGATAAGAGGAAAGAAGAGTGGTAATAAGCTGGAACCTGGACGGACAAAAAAAGAGCTTCAGAGGAGAGAGAGAGATGAGACGTGTAAGGGACTTGGAGAAATCTTGTGTCTTGCCAGATATCAGGCAAGGCTTAAGGACCAGGCCACCCCATCGATGTCATGCATGAGGAGGGCTTCTGTATAATATTCTGATCTTATTGGACTTTAAAGAATCTTCACTGAGGAGAAGATTCATAAATATCTCCAATGTGCAAAAGCCTTTTGTTAGAACAAAAATCCCCATGTAGCTTCTGAGAATCTTAAGAATCTGTGTGTAATGTGTGTCAGAAGGCTTTCAACCAAAACCAAATCCTAGTTCAACACCAGAGTCCACACTGGGGAGAAACCTTGTGAATGTCATAAGTGAGGAAAATATCCAGCCACATCTCATGTCATCGTCCACCAGGGAATCCACGTGGATAAGAGACTGTTATCAGTATAGTGAGTGTAGGAAAACCTTAATCAGAGCTCAGGCCTTAGCCATTTATGAAAAGTGAAAGCTCATATTTTATTGCCACCACAGAGTTGACACTGGGGAGCCAGCAAAATGATTGGGTCCTTCCCTCGGAGCCTATCTCACATGGAACACGAACTCACAGAGGAGAAGTGCTACACATGTAATTTGTACGGGAAAGCCTTCACCCCGGCTCACTTATTCAGAAGATACACATTGGAATTAAGCCTTAGGAATGTGTCCTAGGACAATCAACCCAAGAACACAGTCTTAAACATTACGAGACAAACCGTAGTCCAATAATGTCAGGCGTATTGACCTATCGCAACGAGGGAGGTCTCACACTAGAACTGTGGGACATCTCACAAAACAAAGGAAAAGAGAGAACTCTTGTGGAATTTGGGGGAAGGGTGGAGTTTAGGTGAAACTTAAATGATGCAGTGTTTCAAGTCCCTGAGTGGTGCAGACGGTTAAGCACTCGACTATTAGTGGAAAGGTTGGCAGTTCAAACCCACCTGGAGGCGCCTCAGAAGGTAGGCCTGGCAATCTGCTTCCAAAAGGTCACAGCCTTGAAAACCCTGTGAGCAATTCTATTCTGCACATGTGGGGTTGCCCTGAGTTGGAATTGATTAGATAGCAACTAACAACAACAGTGATTTGATAGGCTCACAGCAAAGCAGAGCTGTTTGTAAAGGGGTCAATATCAAGCCTAGACTGAGAAGTGGACCTAGAGGCCTGTTAACTTGGAAATAATAACATTAACTTAGACATGGAATATTGTGTCCAGAAACGTCTTATTTGAAGCTTTTCACCTGGGTTGGACATTGAGACTGCTTCCCTGTATCAAAGTGACTTAGATCCTCTGGGCAAGAGAGGAATGTTTTATTCTTACTGATAAAATTTCAGTCATTGCCACCAAGCTTACTGATAGGGATACACAATACATAAAGTTTGGAGACTAATGCTCTAGTAAAAACTTCTAAATGTGAAAAGCTCAATTGTATATTGGAATTTGGCTTGTGTTTGCTCTTTGCTACATGGACTAGGATGAATGCTATAATTCTTCTCTAGAAGAAGTGCCCCAAAGTTTTAATGTATCTTTTCTTACAGGACTTTTTTTTTTAGCCTGTAGCTAGAATTTTCTTTCATCTCACAAATCTTAATCACACACCCCTGTTACAGACAATTCCACTCTGCTGTCTGTCCTCCAGTTTCAAAGCCCATAGCAAATACCAACCGCTAAAAACTTCTGGAAGCATTGCTTAGAAAATGAACTTTTTATAGCTGCTTTCCACTATGTCTTTGAATTCATTCCTCCTGTCTACAAGGAGGACATACCAAGCAATTTCTGGAATGTCAGCTTCATTATTCAGGCTATCATTAAATTCACATTTTACTCAACTAATCAAGCAAACAATTAACCACTCCCATGTGCTCCAGTCCACTCAAATCCAAAAATCTCTGATAAGTATACCCAGAGTAATAAATTCAACCCAATCTAAAATTATGTTCTTCTGCCCCCTTGTCTAGTTCCCAGAATCCATTACTATACTTATTCTCTGAATTCAATTTATGGTATACTCATAAGACCTCCCCTCACCAAAAATAAACTAAAATCCATTGTGTTCAAGTCGGTTCCAACTCATAGGAAACCTGTAGGACAGAGTAGAACAGCCCCATATGGTTTCCAAGGCTGTACTCTTTATGGAAGCAAACTGCCACATCTTTCTCCTGTAGAGTGGCTGGTGGGTTTGAAGTGCTGACCTTTCAATTAGCAGCCGAGTGCTTAACCACTGTGCCACCAGGGCTTCTTTATGGCACTCTAGGCAGAGTAACCCTCTATTAACCCAAAAAAATCCACTGCTGTGGAGTCAATTCTGACCCATAGTGACTATATCGGACAGAGTAGAACTCCTCATAGGGTTTCCAAGGAGCAGCTGGTGGATTTGAACTGCCAACCTCTTGGTTAGCAGCCACATCACTTAACCACTGTGCCACCAATCCTCTAGTAGGGAAGCTGTATTCTCTTCAGTCTCTGCTTTCATCACTCTCTTGCAGAACTCTGCTGAAAAGAAGAAGAAGAGCATACACCAAAAATCAGAGTCTTTTCTGCCATTTCCTCTAACATCACAGCTTTCATCAGCATATGGTCTGCCTCACAGTGGACAGCGTGTGACTTGAGCGAATGCTTTTCTGTTGCATAATCAGGGTCACCAGCAGTATTCCAGTAGAGCACAGTTTCTCAATCTCAATCCTATTGACATTTTAAACTGGACAATTCTTTGTTGTGAGGGGCTTTCCTGTGCATTGTAAGATGTGTAGTAGCATCCCTGGCCACAGCCTACTATATACCAGTGTTAAAAGTAATCAAAACTCAACGAAATTTGAACATAAGGTTTATTCTGAGCAGTTGTTCTATATACATATAGGGAGGTCATTTTGATTACAGAAAAGCTAGGTGCAATTGATCGCGAACGCAGCTGGCAGCTGCTCAGTCACTATCAAGCAAGACCTGCTCCACCTGTCCATCATCCTCAAGACCCTGAGCGCTGCCTGTAACTCAGTTTCTACCTTAAACCGGTTTACTAGCCTCAAAAGCGTCCTACAGTAGCCTAAGCCTCATTAAGACCTAACTGAATATTAAGATTCCTGCCCCAGGTGGAGCTCACCTGCCATTTTCTATACATACTAAAGGAAAAAACGCGATTTGTCTTACTGCGCCTGCATGTCATGATTACCTGTGTAGTCCATGATGTTTGTATGTACTTCCTTGTGAGGGACAGTATAAAAAGTTCTGCCTCCCTTTGTTTGGGGAGCTTGATTTGAGGTATACACCTCCTTGCGCCTTGCCTGTGGGCTTGCAATAAATGCCCTTCTATTTCCTCACCTCAGTGTACTTTCATTGACTCAAAGCTGCACCGAGCAGGACCTACATTTAGGTAACACAATGAGGCTTATAAAGAGAAGTTGCTGTTGTTGTTAGGTACCATTGAGTCGTTCTGACTCATAGTGACCCTGTGTACAACAGAACAAAACCCTGCTCTGTCCTGCGCCATGCTCACAGTCGTTGCTGTGCTTGAGCTGATTGTTGCAGCCACTATATCAATCCATCTTGTTGAGGAGGGAGAAATACGGAAAATCAACAGTTGGCTAATTTTAACATGATTGATTGAACCCTACCCTCCCCCTTTTACTGAGATCAACTGATACCAGGTCGCAAGATGGTCTCTGGCTCTCCACCCAGCCATATCTTTTGAAATTTAAATTTAGTAAGCCTGGCTTTGAACTGGAAAGAAAGGATTTTCAACTTTGCGTGAAAGAAAATCTGCTGGAGGATTAAATTTGGTCAGGGGTTTCTTTAAAGTCAATATTTGGTTTTGTGGGTAAGAAAACTCCAAAATCAAAGCAAGATATCTGCTATCAATTTCTCTCTTGACACCAGTAATGCTCCCCCTCCCCCAATGTGACAATCAAAAATGTGTACAGACATTGCCAAAAAAAAACAAACCTCCAGTTGAGAACCACTGTACTGCAGAATCCAAATTCAGTAGCAGTGTAATTCAGAGTAATGCTTTTAGCTGTAACAGAAACCTGAAAACCAGTGTTGTTAGGTGCCGTCAAGTCAGTTCCGACTCAGCAACCCTATGTACAACAGAACGAAACACTGCCCCATCCTGCACCATCCTCATGATTGTTGTTATGCTTGAGCCCATCATTGCAGCCACTGTGTCAATCCATCTCATTGAGGGTCTTCCTCTTTTTTGCTGACCTCTACTTTACAAGCATAAAGTCCTTCTCCAGGGACTGGTCCCTCCTGACATGTCCAAAGCGTGTGAGATGAAGTCTCGCCATCTTTGCTTCTAAGGAGAGTTCTGGCTGTACTTCCAAGATAGATTTGTTCATTCTTTTGGCACTCTATGGTATATTCAGTATTCTTCACCAACACCATAATTCAAAGGCATCAATTCTTTTTCAGTCTCCTTATTCATTGCCCAGCTTTCGCATGCATATGAGGTGATTGAAAACACCATGGCTTGGGTCAGGAGAACCTTAGTCCTCAAAGTGACATCTTTGCTTTTTAACACTCCAAAGAGGTCTTTTGCAGCAGATTTGCCCAATGCAATGCATTGTTTGATCTCTTGACTGCTGCTTCCATGAGTGTAGATAGTAGATACAAGTCAAATAAAAAACAGTAGCTTAAGCAAATAAGGGGTTTATTTTCCTCAGTACCTCCAGGCATTGCATCTGCATTGTAAGTAGTACAGAGAGGGAAAGTCAAGTCTTCTCCTCAGAATGCTTTAAAAAAATTATGTGGTAAGGGACACTCTCCCTAGGGACTTTCTCCTACACATTAAAATGATACATATAGCCACCTCTAGTTCTAAGAAAATCTAGAGACTGAATAATTTAGGTTTCCAGGCCCTATAGCAGCACTGCCCAAATAGAACTTTCTGTGATGATGAAAGTGTTCTCTGTCTGCTGTTTCTAATATGTTGGCCACCAGCCCCATGTGGAGACTGAACACTTGAAATGTGGCTAGTATGGCTGAGGCGCTGAATTTCTAATTGTATTTAAATTAATTTAAAATTAAATGACCTTATCTAGCTAGTAGCTACCACATTGAACAGCCACAGCTCTGTATTAAAGGAAGTCAAGGGAAAAAAGGGTTGGAAAGGATGCTGGGTGAGCCGACCTAGAGTATCTGTCACAGGACCGTGCTCAACTTCTTGAAATTCTCTTCTGCCTCGACTTCAGTGATAAGTACTCTCTCAGTTCTTCTTTGACGTCTTTGACTACCCTTCCTAGTTTATTTAGCACTGAACAATTACTGGACTCTCAATGTGGGCCAAGCTCTTCCTCTCTTGACCCCTTAAATGTCAGGGTTTCCTGACCTTTTCTCATCTCTTTTCACTCTCCCTTTCTGGATGGCCTCAGTGAACTCTGACTACATACATCCACCTCTCTACTTATCTCTACCTAGATGTCTCACAGACACCGCAAACTCAAGACTTCTCAAACTGAATAGTCACTGGTGAAACAGATACTTATTTTGCACCAAATGCCAGACAGTGGCTTAGCCATGGGGAATAAAGATGTAAACAGGCTAGTCATGAGCCCCTTTGGCGCTTAAAGTTTAGTAGGTGCAATAGAGTAGGTTTTCTCTACTGAACTCTCTCCAACTATCTTTATCTGGTTCCATTTATTCTTGCCCAAGTGCAGGGTGTCCCCCCCCCCCACCAACAACACCATCCCTCAAAGTCTGTAGTCTCAGAACTCTTTGACACGCTTAAAAATTGTTCAGGACCCCAAAGAGCTTTTGTTTGTGTAGGTTATATTTACTTACTAGAGAGAAAATGGTGATAATTTAAAAATATTTATTTATTAATTCGTTTAAAAATTACAATCATAAACCTAATTTATGTTAAAATTTATGTTATTCATAACACATTTTTATGAAAAATAACTTTTTCAAAACAAAAAAATTAGAAGAGTGGCATTGTTTTACATTTTCACAAATCTCTTTAAAGGCAAGTTTAATAGAACATGGCTGGATTCTGATATCTGCTTCTCCTTCTTGTAAAAGTAATGCATGTTAATTATAAAAAATAAATAATTCAGAAATATGGATAGTAAGAGCCCCCACTAATGCACCTTTGGGTTAAAAAGCTGTTGGTTTTTATTTTTTGCGGTGTGTTTCTAAGTGAGGTGAATTGTTTTTCCATCTGATTGTTTGTATATTTCTGTTTGTATATCTATCAGTTTGCCTTATATATTTTAAAGTTGTGCTGATAGGTGCAGAAGTTCATTCACACTCATGACAGTCATTCAACACTTTTTTAAAGCATTTACTCTATGCCAGGCACTGTCCGAGGTGCTGAAAATATAATCATGAACAGGATAGAGGCGCCTTCTAGTGGAGAGAGAAAGACACATACATGAGAAAATCTCGGAAAATGAGTAGGTACTCTGCGGAGAAATAAAATAGGCTGATTTGAAATAGAATGATTGGGTGGTTAGGGTAGACTTCTCTGAGTAGGTGCTATTTAAACTGAAAATTGAATGAGGAGAAGATGTGGGGAGGAACATTCCAGGCAGGGAATGGTTTCTGCAATGGTCACTGACTTAGCTGTTCAAGTAACAGAAGCCAGTCCGCTGTGGCTGGATGAGAGAGTGCAGTGTCACATGCTGCCAGAGGCGGACAGGGCCCAGCTCCCAGAGGGCCGTGTGGGCAGGTCCAGGCATTTGAGGTTGCTGGGGGAAAAATTTGGTTTCGAGGTCCGGAGGGAAAGCGGGGGCCATTAGGGCACCATTGCAGGAGTGCACTTGAGAGAAGACAGGGACAAGGACCAGGGTGTTGTGGAGATGGGAAGAAATGAGTGGATTTCCCATGTATTTTGGAAGTAAAGAGTGAACAGTACCTGCTAATGGTTTGGATACGGGGGGAGAGGAAAACAGACATCAAGGATAACTTCTAGGTCTTCCAACTTAGGTGTGCTCCTTTTTATCAGTATAAAATTTTCCATTTTTTCTCCTTTAAATACTTAACCTTGGAGTTTGTTTTGCCTGATATTAATATTTCTACACTAGCTTTTTGTTATTTTAAAATTTGCTTGCTATGTCTTTTTCCATTCTTTGTTTTCAATCTTTTCTATTGTTTGATTTTAGATAAGTCTCTTGTAAATCTCTCTCTCTCTGCCATTTTTATTATGGTAAAATATTCATAACATTAAATTTACCATTTTAACCATTTTTGAATGTATAATCCAGTGGTGTTCATTCACAACCTCTCTGCCTTTTAATAGGGGAACATAACTTGTTTACATACATTGTGATTAACTAATAGGCTTGGACTTCATGTTGCCATATTCGTGTCTTTTATACCCAATGCTTTCTCTAATTCTTCATTCCTTCTTTCTTGCTCTTTGGGGCAGTAAAAACTAAGAGGGAAGACAGGAAATGAGGAGACTTAGTAGGAAGTTAGTGCAGTAGAGTAGATGTGAGGTGATATTACCGTCTGAACAGGGCTGGTGGGATGGAATGGAAGGATGGAATGGGAGGAAGAAAGGACAGGTGAAGGGAGAACCCATAGGAGGGGAATCACCGCTGTGTGAGAGTGTGACATCTGAACTGTGACAAGAGGAAAGAGAGTTGGTTTTACAGGAAAAGAGGATGGATTTTAGACTCACAAGAAGTTGTAAAAATAGTGCAGAGAATTCCTATGTACCCGTCAGCCAACTTCCCTCAATGATAACATCTCACATAACCATAGTACATTGGCAAAACCAGGAAATTCACACTGGTACAATACTCATAGCTCAACTGCAGACGTTGTTTGGATTTTACCAGTTTTTACATAGTCTCTTTCTGGGAGGAGGGCTGTGGTAGATTGAATAATGCCCTTTCCCTCAAAGATATCTACGTCCTAATCCTTGGAACCTGTGAATGTTACCATATAATGCAAAAAAGGACTTTGCAGATGTGATTAAATTAAGAATCTTGATATGGGGCCATTATCCTGGATTATTTAGATGGTGTCTAAATGCAATCACATGTATCCTTATAAGAGGGAGGCAGAGGAAGATTCAACACAGACAGAAGGGGCGTCCAATGGATGACACAGACCAGTGGAGGCAGAGATTGGAGAAATGTGGCCAAGGAATGCCAGCAGCCACTAAAAGCTGGAAGAAGCAAGGAAGGGATTCTCCCCTTGAGCCTTTGGAGAGGGCACAGGCCTGCTGACACCTTGATCTCAATCCAGACAAACTGATTTCAGACTTCTGTCCTCCACAACTGTGAGTACATTTCTTTTGTTTTAAACCACTAAATCTGTGGTAATTGGTTTAAATGTGTGGTAACATTGATACAGGGTGCATCCCCTGTTGCCACCAAGTCGACTCTGACTCATAGAGACACTATAGGACAGAGTAGAACTGCCCCATATGGTTTCCAAGGCTGTAATCTTTACAGAAGCAGACTGCCACATCCTTCTCCCGCGGAGCAGCTAGTGGGTTCAAACCGCCGTCCTTTTAGTTGGCAGCCAAGCGCTTAACCACTGCGCCACCAAGGCTTCTACAGGGTGTACAGTACTATGAATTTTTATCACATGCATAGACTCATGTAACTACCACAACAATCAGGATACAGAATTGTTTCTTCACCACAAAGAAACGCTCTCATGCTAAGTAAGGCTTTATACTCACACCCTCCCCCAGACCTAAAAAAACCCGTTGCCCTCAAGTGGATTCCGATTCATAGGGACCCTGTAGAACAGAGGAGAACTGTCCCATAGGGTTTCCAAGGAGCAGCTGGTGGATTCAAACTGTCAGCCTTTTGGTTAGCAGCCAAACTCTTAACCACTGCACTACCAGGGCTCCCCTGCCCAACCCTAGCCACTGGCAAATACTAGTCTGTTCTCCATCTTTATAATTGTATAAAAGTACTTATCAACAAACAGGAACAGAAGCAGAGACCATAGAAATGTTAACAAAAGCAATCTAGCATTGATTAAAAATTTGCTCTTGAACTTGAGTGCAGATAAGCGAGTATCCCAAATGGACATAAGCGCAAAATATTCCCCCAATCCTGAGGGAAACACCCTAAAAATATTCTCCTGGGGATTGATCCCATTTTCCTCCCCAGGAACTGAGCCTTTGAATGTCCCTGGGTTTTTCCCTTCTCCGTTCACCGTCTCATACCCACCCCCTGCAACTGTCAGTGATGAGTGACCAACATGATCCCCTCTCACCTCGACACAGCTGACCCCACCTTTAGCACTGGACAGAACGTGGAATTGTTCCTGGGGAGGCCAGAACATGTTGTCTCAGGAGTTGACCTCAGAAGGAATGGACCAGGCTGGCCACTGCTTAGAGGGCCCTGTACAGGGATGTAATGCTGGAGAATTATTGGAACGTGGCCGCCCCAGGTAAAGCCCTGAGTGGTCCTGGATAATCTGCCCTTCAGGGCTCCCTTCCTGACTTTTCCTTCAGAGGCCCTGGAGACTCAGATGACTCTAGAATAGAAATAACCCATCTATGCCCCTCCTTGGGTCTTGATTTGAGGCTGCCTTGAGACCTAATGCAAAAAACATTTGCTATGGTGAGACGGAAAACGAGCCTACTGTTCTTGAGTTTCCAGCCCTATCTCCCCAGGTCTCTCTGGGATCAGGATCCAGAGCTTGTTCCCTGAATCCCCCAAACTTTCCTCAGTCTCCTTCCCTGGGCATTTTCTTTTTCATTACTCCCACTCCCACAAGAATGAGCCTGGGAGGGGTTCTGGAAATAACTCTGACACTTGACTCGTTTTTTGTTTTTTGTTTTTGTCCTATTTCATTTCTTTGAGTAGCATTTCCACCCCTAAACCGGTTCTTGTATTCAAACTGAAAGAAGGAAATGAGCCATGGAGTCCTGATCCCCAGGAAGGTCTGGGTGGAGAAGATTCTAGCCACCTGAGGAGAAGTGAGTCATGGAGAATATTCTTTACTTTCTTTATGACACTTTCTTTTCCAATCTCCTCCTGCATTTTGATGTCCACAGACAGATTCCCTTTAGGAGAGAGAAGTTAGGCCCTAGTATCCCTGGGTCTTTTCAGAGTTTTCGTCTCTTTTTCTGTGCCCACTTCATGTACAGAGCTGTAGGGTCCCTGTTCTGGTTTAGGACACAGTGAGATCCTACCTCTTCATGCCTTTACCCCACCCTAGTCATTGTTTCTCATCCTCTTAAAGACTCCTGCTCATTTTGAACTTTCCATACTTCTACTCCTCACTCCCACTTAATGATTAGGCCTTTCAGTCCAGCGGGGCATCACTCCCTCCTGCCCTCTATCAGAAATGAGGTATTATGGACAAGGATGCAGGAAGATTTGAAAGGTGCTGCATGGAAATTTCACACTTATTGTTTATTGTCAGCAGTATAGGCCTAGCATCTTGGGTATTGTGGTATTGTCAATGCATAGCTTGCATTGTTCACTTTTGCATGCTCCCATGATTCTGATTTATTTTCCTTCTGTCTTCCCTCTTATTTTCCTATGATTTTAAAAGTTTAAAATTAACCTAAGTTCCTCTTTGGGAGGTAGAACAGTAAGTGATAAAATCTGAAAGTAAAATGCCTGAACAAGGAAAAATCATCTTGTGGCCGAAACTAGGATGGCATCAAAAGGTCATCATGTCTGGAACGTGGTTAATGTGGCCAGCCACCCAGAAGGGAACCAACATTCTGTGGATTCCTTGGACTTTAATTTCTTCCTATATAAGCCTCTGATCAGCCTCCAGACTGGGAGGCAGATTTTGGAAGAGCTCATTCTCCTCTGTCTCCTGTATATTGATATACAATAAAAACCCTCTTGCTACTCACCTCACCTGTCTCAGTATTGGCTTCTGCAGCAGGCAGCTCAGATCCGCCATTGCTGCAACAGATTGACTCCTGCGCTGCTGATTCCACTTCCTACTGTGCTCCCAAAGGGAGATCCATGCCCAGTGGGAACTAGAATTTACCAAGTGTATCTCTCTATCATTAGTTGGGTCAGCACCTGGTTCTCTAATTCAGGCCCTCTGTTGAACTTGGGTTTGATTACATGGCTTAGGTCTAGGGTGACCATAATTAATCATCCATACAGGGACACTTTTTATTTTGATTTTTTTATTGTACTTTAGGTGAAAGTTTACAGCTCAAGATAATATCTCTTACCAAATTTTATACACATATTGTCTGTGACACTAGTTGCAATCCCTACAACATGACAGCACACTCTCCCTTTCTACCCCATTGTGATCCATAGGGTTTTCATTGACTGATTTCCATATGGTGTCAGCAACAGAATGTTGCTAGAAATGTGGACGTTGAATCAGGCAACAGAGGAAGGGTGATGCTTTTTATGCAGTGGCAAAGAACTTGTCTGAATTATGTTCAAATCTTTGTTGGAAGGTAGAACTTGTAAGTGATGAACTTGGATATGGCTTTGAGAGTTCTAAGCAAGATTTTAAAGGGGCTGCGTGGTTTCTCCTTGCTGCTTATAACCCTTTCATGACCAATGAGACATACAGCGCCCACCTACATTTTCCGCTTCTTAGGGTTATTGGGAAGCTACTGTCTCCCTGACAGTTTGTGCTGCTATCAGGGACCTGTATAACTGTTTGAAACTTGGTGAATGATGTGAACATTTAATTTGGAGATATAAAGATAAAAATCAGACTTGGTCTCTGCCCTCCAGGAGCTTTCAGGCCAGCAAGGGGCATAAAATCTATAAAAACGTAAGTATCTATGGCACAGGCTGAATGTAAGAAGTGACACAGGATAAAAGTCCCAAAGACCTGGCTTGGATTTTAGAGAATATTCATTTATTTATTTATTCAACAAATATTTATTGAGCACCTATTATGTATCAGGTGCTGTTTTAAGTGCTTGAGATACAGCAATGAACAAAAACAGACAAAAATCCCATAGTCTTTCTTCGCCATGGCTGTGGCATGACCCAAACATAGACAGATCCCATGTCTGCTCCCCATCACCAAAAGAGTTGAAACTCCTCATGCGCCCCTTCCTTACCCCTTCATTCTATCTCTCTACCCATGCGTCTAGAGGCAAAGACTTCCCTCTGGGGAGGGAGACTGGAAGGGATGGAATGGGAAGGTGCAGCTGACTTCAATTTTTAATTTAAGTCCTTTTTATTGTTGTTATTAGCTGCTGTGGAGTCAATCGGCCCCGACTCACGGAGACCTCATGCACAACGGAATGAAAAGTTGCCCGGTCCTGCACCATCTCCATGATTGCTTGCAAACGGGACTGCTGTGATCCATATGGTTGTCAATGACTGATTTTTGGAAGTAGATCACTAGGCCTTTCTTCCTAGTCCATCTCTTCGTCTGGAAGCTCCACTGAAACATGTTCCGCTTCCTAGCAACATGTACGCCTCCACTGACAGACTGGCAGTGGCTGTGCATGAGGTACATTGGCCAGGAATCAAATCTGTGTCTCCTTCATGGAAGGTGAGAATTCTACCACTGAACCAACAGTATCTGCAAGACCTTTTTTTAGTACTATTTAAAGTATTGGTGCATTTCTTTGATATAAATTACAAAATAACTTAAAATTTCATTGAAAATCAGATCGACTTCTTAAAGAGGAAACCCATTTTTATTTCCTATTTTTCCACTCCAAGAAGGGGTTCAGAATGTATGGCCAGAAAAGGGGTGAAAATCCCACCTGGACAATTTGCTGTTTGCCACTTATCCACAGCTGATTCTCGTTTTACCATTTTTGTCTCTTTTCTCTGGTCACAGCCCAGAAACCTGCCCCCCAACTTTTTCAACTTGACAGTAATGGGTTTTTGGTTTTACATCAAAAAAAGAGGGAAAAAAAGTAAGGGGGAAAATTTCTTTTTTGGAAAGGCAAAAACGTGATACATTTTAAGGGCCAAAACAAATGAACCATCAAAAAGCCCGTAGCATGTGCCTTTTGTGTGCATCCGGGAACACAGGAATTAAAAATCCTCTAATCCCAGGATCTCAATACTGGCTACACATTGGAATCACCTGGGGAGTATAAAAAAATAGGAATTCCTGGGTCCCACCCACAGAGATTTGGATTTAATTGATGTAGGGTGTGCCCTGGAGATTTTTTTTAGAAAGTTCCCTGCGGGATTCTAATAGGCTGCAAAGTACAAGAACCACTGATTTACATTCACAGTTCTTTGCTAAACAAAGTGAGTGATGGGACCAGCAGCACTGGTGCACATGGGAGTTTGTTAGACTGTATTTGATGCAAATTAAAACCACAATGAGATACCATCTCACCTCGGCATTACTGAGATCAGAACTCTTACGCGCTACTGGTGGGAATGCAAAATGATACAACCATTTTGAAAAATGATATGGTGCTTCCTTAGAAAGCTAGAAATAGAAATACCATACCATCCAGCAATCCCACTCCTAGGAATATATCCTAGAGAAATAAGAGCCATCACACAAATAGACATATGAACAGTCATGTTCATTGCAGCATTGTTCACAATAACAAAAAGATGGAAACAACCTAGATGCCATCAACAGATGAATGGATAAACAAGCTAAGGTACGTACACACAATGGCGTATTATGCAATGAAAAAGAACAATGATGAATCTGTGAAGCATCTCATAACATGGATGAAACTGGAGGACATTACGCTGAGTGAAATAAGTCAATCACAAAAGGCCAAATATTGTATGAGACCACTACTGTAAAAACTCATGAAAAGGTTTACACACAAAAAGAAACAGTCTTTGTTGGTTATGAGGGGTGGGAGGGGTGGGAGGGGGGAAATACTAAATAGACAATAGATAAGTGGTAACTTTGGTGAAGGGTAAGACAGTACACAATACTGGGGAAGCCAGCACAACTTGTACAAGGCAAGGTCATGGAAGCTCGACAGACACATCCAAACTCCCTGAGGGACGGAACTGCTGGGCTGAGGGCTGTGGGGACCATGGTCTCAGGGAACATCGAGCTCAACTGGCATTGAACACAGTTTATAAAGAAAATGTTCTACATTCTACCTTGGTGAGTAGCGTCTGGGGTCATAAAGCCTGTGAGCAGCCATCTAAGATACTCCGCTGGTCTCACCCCTTCAGGAGCAAGGGAGAATGAAGAAAACGAGATACAAGGGAAAGATCAGTCCAAAGGACTAATGGACCACAACTACCATGGCCTCCACCAGACTGAGTCCAGTACAACTAGATAGTGCCTGGCTACCACCGCTGACTGCTCTGACAGGGATCACAACAGAGGGTCCCAGACAGAGCTGGAGAAAAATGTAGAACAAAATTCTAACTCACAAAAAAAGACCAGACTTACTGGCCTGACGGAGACTGGAGAAACCCCGAGAGTATGGCCCCCGGCCACCCTTTTAGCTCAGTAATGAAGTCGCTCCCGAGGTTCACCCTTCAGCCAAAGATTAGACAGCCCCATAAAACAAAACGAGACTAATGGGGCACAACAGTCCAGGGACAAGGACTAGAAGGCAGGAGGGGACAGGAAAGCTGGTAATAGGGAACCCAAGGTTGAGAAGGGACAAAGTTGACATGTCATGGGGTTGTTAACCATTGTCATAAAACAACATGTGTACTAACTGTTTAATGAGAAACTATTTGTTCTATAAACCTTCATCTAAAGTACAATTTAAAAAAAAAAGAAATACACTGTATTTGAAATAAAGTAAACAAATAAGTAGATCTTTTGCAAACTGACCTTTTTGTAGGAGGGCTGCCCATCTGTGCCCCGAGCTTTGGTGCTATATTTGGTGTTATATTTTCCGGTGCTTTATTATAGGTCACTATGAGTCAGAATTGACTCGACGACAATGGGTTTGGTTTTTTGGTTTGGTTATATTAAGGGGAAGAAGCCGTGGTGGCTCAATGATTAAGTGCTCCACTGCTAACCGACAGATTAGTCGTTTGAACCCACCCAGCGACTTCATGGGAGAAAAGTTCTGGCTATCGCTTCTGTAAAGATTACAGCCTAGGAATCCCTATGGGGCATTCTACTCTGTCACATGGAGTCGCTATGAGTTGAAATTGACTGTACGGCACCTAGCAACAACATATTAAAGATCACCACCTACGTCCACTGCTGGGGGCGAAAATATCTTGGGTTCCATTTCTTGGAGGAGGCCACAGGGGAGAAGGAATGCCCTTCTTAACAGCTCCCTGCCTGCCTCTCCCCAGACCTCTTAAATTAGAACCTGCAGTTTAGCCAGATCCCCATGTGGTTTATATTAATATACGCATTAAAGTTTGGGAAGTACTGCCTAGGGCTCATACCAAGCAAACTGCCCCAATTAGATCGGAGCTAAAGCACTCAGGAAATAGTCTGCAAGAATAGACCTCTTACTGGGGGAGTAAAAAAATCTCATTTCTCCAGGTTCCCTGCTCTGGCACTCAGAGAAATCAGGTATTAGCAGAAGTTGGTTGAGCTTCCAGCTGTGCAGGACTTTAGTGACTGCTCCTGGAGCTTTGCGAGCAACTGATGAAACCAGTCTGGGCGCTATCCATGCTAACCACCTAATTATCATATTGAAAACCATCCAGCAAGACCCCAAAATCAGAGAACCTGCTCAAGGTCCTTTATGATGGGAAAAATTTTGTTTTCAAACAAAATTCATCTCTCTGCTATGGGTGGTTCTGAATGCTCATTTTTACCCTGCCTTGAAACCAAAAGTCACCTAAGAATATTCTTTCAAATGGAAATTAGGGGGTAAATTAGACATTAACAAGCATTTCTTATTTTGTTTTTGTGTGTACTGGATTATTTTCCAGTTCCCCTTCCATATTCATTCTGAATTCTTCTCAACCCTGCTCTGAGCCTTGGGCAAGTGATCAGACTTGGCAGGACATCAGGAGAGTCAGGTTCTGGCTGTTTATTCCCCCAGCTCCCTCTGTGCTGGGCGGTGACTTGGCTGTGTCTCTCAGGAAGCCTGCTTCTAGGGGTGGTAATAGCTTCCAAATATTGTTAGCCCTGGATTTCTGCACCACCCCATGTTGGGCTTAACTTTGTTCACCTTTTGTAAATGACCCCTTTGAACTCTCCTCCGTTTGTTGTTGTTTTTGTTATTAGGTGCCCGCCGGTTGGCTCTGACTCATCATGATCTTATGCCATCCGTTTCTCTTCCATCCTATCACCACCTCTCTGGAGCTCAGGATCCATTCTGTTTTTGTACTTGGTGGCTGGAACATTAGAAAGGAGGTTGTCCAATAATAATAATAATTAAGAAACCAAAACCCAAACCCTTTGCTGTCGAGTTGATTCCGACTCATAGTGACCATACAGGACAGAGTAGGACTGCCCCATAGGGTTTCCAAGGAGTGCCTGGTGGATTCGAACTGCTGACCTTTTGGTTAGCAGCTATAGCTCTTAACCACTACGCCACCAGGGTTTCCAATAATTATAATACTAATAAAAAGGGGGACGAAGGCAAAAAAAAAAAAAAAAGGATGTTGTCTGCCTGGATTGATTTAGATGGGTGGAGCAAAGCTCGGGGCACAGATGGGCAGCCCTCCTACTGAAAGGTCAATTGGCAATATGCTGAGACTTGCCACTAGGAAGCCATACCAAACAGCAACCAGGACAGGTGCCTGTTCCCTTGGCACAACAGCTTGCAGTGTGCCCTCCAATGGCAGCAGATGGTCTCATGGCATTTGGCTCCACACACTCCAGGTTCTCTAGTGCTGATGATTGATGATGTTTGCTCCTATGGGGGCTGGGCAGTCTCCAGATGTTGCTTTAGCTCTTCTTCAATCACACCCTCCACTCCCCAAGCTACTCTTCCAGAATTCCACATGTTGGTGAATAACACCATTTTTCACCCATTTGTTGAACTCACCCATGGAAAAAACAACTGTATGATGGGGGAAGAGATCATACTGGAGCGGCAAGGATCACTGCAAATAGCCCGCCATTTGACTCCAGTGCAGGATTAAGGAGTGTGCTGTACAGGTGACCGATAGGGGCCCTAGGTATTAACGGAACGCCAAATTCGCTATGTGTCAAAAATTAATTTGACTGAAATGTTATCAAAACAAACCAAATACCAAGTAGTTAACATAAGTTCACATGGATGTTCCCAAATTATGCAGCGCGGTGCAGTGGCATAAGTAGGGTGTGGGGAACCCCACTGTAGAAAACCCTGTTTATTTCTTACTTTGTTAACTAGGTACAAGTAGTCCCGGATTTACCACATATTGGAGTTACAAAGAAGTTCACTTATCACCGTCAGGTTTTTGTATTTGTTTTTTTTTACATGTTATTGTTAATAATAATTTGTACTACATACATACAGTTGTTACAGTGTGTAATTTGCTGATGCTATCATTCTCAGATGTTCACTCAAAGACGTTCAAAGATCAGATTTATACTGGTAATATACTGATATTATCAGTATACTGATATACTGATAATAAAAGGCAATAATAATGAAAACTTAAAAAAAAAAAAAGAGGTATTTGACTTAGTCAACATGGACTTACCACAGAATGGAGGGAACAGAACCCCATCATAAGTCTGGAACTACCTGTATTTTTTATTACATTATTTTCCTCAATTTGTTATTTGAAATAAAGTAAATGAATAAGTAGCCTTTTTTTCCCTGGTGCTATATTAAAGGGAAGGAGGCCTGGTAGCCCAACCGTGAAGCACTCCACTGCTAAACAAAAAATTGGATTCATACCCACCCAGTGGCTTCATGGGAGAAAAGACCTAGATGTAGCTTCTGTAAAGATTAAACCCGTTGCCCTAGAGTTGATTCTGACTATATAGGACAGAGTAGAACTGCCCCATAGGGTTTCCAAGGCTGTAATTTTCTTTTTATTTATTCCCATACAAAAATTTATACACACATAGTTATGTGACTCTAATTGTTCTCCCCATACTGTGACAGCACACTCCTCCTTTTCACCCCTGATTCCCCATGTCCCTTCAACCAGCTCCTAACCCTCTCTGCCTTCCCACCTCACCTCTGGACACAAGCTGTCCGTTTAGTCTCTTGTATCTACTTGAGCTAAGAGGCACTCTCCTCACGAGTATCACTTTATATCCCACAGTCCAGCCTAGTCCCTGTCTGAAGAGTTGGCCTTGGAAATTGTTTTAGTTCTGGGCTGATAGAGAATCCAGGAGCCATGCTTTCCAGGGTTCCTCCAGTCTCAGTCAGACCATTAAGTCTGGTCTTCTTACTAAAATTTGAGTTCTGCACCCCACCTTTCTCCTGCTCCATGCAGGACTCTGTTGTGCTCCTGTCAGGGTGGTCATTGGTGGTAGCCGGGCACCATCTAGTTCTTCTGGTCTCAGGCTGATGCAGTCTCTGGTTTATGTGGCCCTTTCTGTCTCTTGGGCTAATACTTTGCTTGTGTCTTTGGTTTTCTTCATTCCCCTTTACTCCAGGTGGTTGGAACGAATTGATGGATCTTAGATGGCTGCTT
>NW_004443937.1:23444863-23509379 GCF_000243295.1 Trichechus manatus latirostris | reverse complement strand
TGCTTGTGTCTTTGGTTTTCTTCATTCCCCTTTACTCCAGGTGGTTGGAACGAATTGATGGATCTTAGATGGCTGCTTGCAAGCTTTTAAGACCCCAGATGCCACTCACCAAAGTAGGATGCAGAACGTTTTCTTAATAAGCTTTGTTATGCCAATTGACCTCAATAACTCCTGAAAGCATGGTCCCCAGACCTCAAAGTGTTTAATTGTATTCAGGAAACATCTTAGCTTTGGTTTAGTCCACTTGGGCTGACTTCCCCTGTAGTGTGTGCTGTCTTTCCCTTCACCTAAGATAATTCTTATCTACTATCTAATTAGTAAATAACCCTCATCATTCCTCCCCACCCTTGTAACCATCAAAGAATGTTTTCTTCTGTGTTTAAACCTTTTCTTGATTTCTTAGAATAGTGGTCTTATACAATATTTGCCCTTCTGTGACTGACTAAATTCACTCAGCATAACAACCTCCAGCTTCCTCCATGCTATAAGATGTTTCACGGCTTCATCGCTGTTCTTTATCGTTGCCTAGTATTTTCCATTGTGTGGATATACCCTAATTTGTTTATCCATTTGTCCGTTGATGGGCATCTAGGTTGTTTCCATCTTTTTGCTCTTGCGAACAGTGCTGCAATGAACATGGGTGCGCGTATATCTATTCGTGTGATGGCTCTTATTTCTCTAGGATATATTCCAAGGAACGGGATCCAAGGCTGTAATTTTTATGAAAGCAGACTGCCACATCTTTCTCCCACAGAGGGGCTGGTGGGTTCCAACCTCCGACCATTCGGTTAGCAGCCAAACCCTTAACCACTGTGTGCTCTGGGCTTCTGTCTGTAAAAATTGTAGCCTAGGAAACTCTATGGGGCAATTCTACTCTGTCATGTGGGGTCGCTATGAGTTGAAACCGACTGGCCAGCAATTAGCAACAACAAATTAAAGGGCGCCACCGAGGTGGCTGCTGGGGGTGGGAGGATATCTTGGTCTGGACTTGTCTGGTTCCCTTTATCATAGGGGGCCACAGAAGAGAATGAGTGGCCTTCTTAACAGCTCCCTCCCTGCCAGAACCGCTCAGCTACATCTTGTGGTTTCTTATTTTGACTCCTACCTTGGATAGGTGGGGAAGCCTTTGGAGGAGGAAGGGGAAAGAGGTGGGAAAGCCTCAAGGCCAGTCCTGCCCCCACATGAGAAGGAATGTGGGAAAACAGGCCAAGGCTGACAGGGCGCTGGGGCCCGAATGGACGTCCGAGTGGAGTGCGAGCGTCCGGTGGGGCAGAGGGGGTTGGAGAACAGAGGCGGTTCAAGGCTCTCGCGGGTAAGCCCGGCTGCCTCAGTTCGCCGCACTCCGGCGAGGAAGAACCAGAGACTTGGGCCCTCCCAGCTTCCTAGAGAGGCGGCGGAGGACCCGCGGCGGGGACGCGCGTGCGCGACCCTTGCCAGCGGGGAGGTAGGCGTGGGGCTGGTTGCTGTGGCCGCCGCGGGAGGACTGCCTGTTGGCCCGCGGCGGAGTCGGTGAGCGGCCCGGCGGGGCCCGGCGGGCGTTGGGGTTGCTTTGCCGGCACGGGGTTCTGGGAGGGCGGTGGGGCGCTCGACCCTGCCCGGGGGGCGACGTATGCGGCCCGGCCTCGAGGCTGCGCCCCGGGCGCGGGGTACTCTTGCTGGGGATCCGGCCTCCACCCCGGACACTCCTCGGTCCATGAAGGCATATCGTGAACCCCTTCGCCTCCCGGGGCGCACCGGTGTAGGGAATTTGGTGTAGTGCTTTCTCTTTTTACCCCATTATGCAAGTAATGCGTATTCATTACAATTAGATAACACAGGTAAGTGTAAAGAAAGTAAAAGTAACCGCAATCCAAAAAACCATTGGTATTCGGAAAAGGAGGGTGAGAATGGCTGCAACTCGAAGAATGTAATCAATGTCACTGAATTGTACATGTAGAAATTGCTGAATTGGTGTATGTTTTGCTTTGTATAGTTTCAACACACACTCAAAAACTAAAAGCGAAACAAACAAAAAACCCCACTGGTATATCTTTTCGTTCCGAGACTTTCAGACATTTTTTTCTTTGTACGTAATTATGCAAACGCATATACATGTATATGCACATTTTTATTATGAAATGGGGTCACACTGTTGCTTTTTAAAAACTAAAGTATTGTAAACTGGAATGCATTTATTCATATTTTGGTTAAAATTGATGCTAGCACTATGATATACCTCTGGAACAATTTTTTGCAAGTATAATTAAAAGAGAACATTTTGTTTGCAGTTTATTTCCCGTAGTTCACATTTCCTTGAAGTCTGTTACAATGCCAAACAAGTGACGCTTGTGCAGAAAAATAGCAAAATCTTGTTAGGGTGATTGTCTTCAAAATGAAAGAGCTACTCCATTAAAATTCAGCTTTTAAACTCTAGGTACAGCTCTAATCAAATAATTATACTCTACTCGGATTTGCACAGTCCTAAGAAATCAGAGAATGGTGTCCTAATTTAAAAGGGGGGGCCAGGAAAAAACAGTATTCTGTTTCAGACTGTTTGCAGTTGAAAACTGAAAACTCACTAGTATTTGTTCTGTTGTTTTGAAACGAAGGGCCAGCCAATGGTTGTAGCAGTAATTTGATTAAGCAGTTTGAGGGAACTTCCATCTCTTCTATACGTGTGTATGTCTGTGTACGTATTCAGGGACTGACGAATAAGATTGCTAACTGGTTATATGTTATCTTAATGCTGAAGAAAGGTAGACAGATTTTGGTTAAAAAAAAAGTCCCTTCTTATTGTAAACCAAAAATACAGGACTGTTTTGAAGGTACACCTCGATATGTACTTTAAAATGAAACTGATGAAAGCGTGAAAAATACTCACTGCTCTGCGGTTAGACTTTCCGTAGCTCCTGGCATCCAGGAAGTGTGAGTGCACGTGCACTCAGGGATGTCGCAGAGTTGCTTGAGAGTAAAAATATAAATCATAATAAAACACAACCTACTAGTATTTTTATATTAGAAACCATCTGAAAGAGCTCTTGTGAGCATCCCCATTTCCCTCAGGTAAATCGTTATGTTCTTTACAAGACTGAAATTTTGAGCTTATTTTTTTTTTCCTTTCCTGATCTTGGACTTCCTATTCCTTTTCCCTGTTTGATGTTACTCCATAGCACCTGCCACCATCTCACATACCATATATTTTATTTATTTGATTGTTTGTCTTCCCATAAGCCCCTCAAGGCAGTGCTTTTTGTCTGCTTTATTCACTGCTATGACTTTAGTGCCTGGGACATAAAAACAAAAACCCATTGCGTCGAGATGATTCCAACTTATAGTGACCCTTTAGGACAGAGTAGAACTGCCCCACAGGGTTTCAAGGGAGCTGCTGGTGGATTTGAACTGCCGACCTTTTGGTTAGCAGCCGAGCTCTTAACTACTGCGCCACCAGATCTAATTTTTCAAGTTGTTTTTGTCAGTTTGATCCCGTATAGAAAAATCAAACCCGTTCCCGTTGAGTCGATTGCGACTCATAGATAGGTCTTAAAAGAGCATAATGCTCAAGGCAGACCTTCTTTACTAGTTAAGCTAAACTATTGTTTGGTTTTAAGAAAACGTCAGGGAATATTTTTGGTTTAAGGTTTAAAGATTATCTCAGGGCAGTAGTTTCAGGGGTTCATCCACCCTCCATGGCTCCACAACTAACTTTAATGTCTTGTATAACCACAGTACAATCACCAAATTAAGCTGTTTGCATTGGTATGCTACTATAAACTGACGATTTTATTCAGAGTTCATCAGTTTTTCACTAGTGCCCTTTTTCCATTCCAGGATCCAATCTAGGATCTCTCATTGCATTTAGTTGTCTCCTTAGTCTCCTTTAGTCTGAGACAGTTCCTCGGTCTGTCTTTGTCTTTCATGACCTTGACGCTTTTGAAGTATTTTGTATTACATTTTGGAACGTCCCTCAATTTGGTTCTGTCTGATGTTTTCTCATGCTTAGGTTGAGGATACTGTCATATATCTTTACTATTAGTGATGTTAACCTTGATCACCTGGTGTCCGCCAGCTATCATCGCTGTGAAGTTAGTGTTTTTCCCTGTGTAATTAATAAATATTTGTGGGAAGATACTTTGAGACTATGCGAATATCCTGTTTCTTCTTAAACTTTCACTAATTAGCATTCATTAGTGGATCTTGCCTGCAACAGTTATTACTGTGGCGTTCTGATGGTGATTTTCTATTTCCCTGATGCCTCTGTTCCTTCTCCGCCTTTTATGTATTTATTCAGTCATTTAGCTATGTCATTGTATGCTCATGGAGACTTATTTTATTCTTTGGGCTATAATGCAGTATTATATAAAATAGTTCCACTGTGCCCCAAATCCCCTCTGCTCCACTTGTTCATCCCTCTGCCCCAGCCCTGGCCCCCTGGCAACCTCTGAGTTTTTCACTGTCTCTGTGGTTTTGCCTTTTCCAGTATGTCCTATAGTTACACGCATGCAGTATGTAGCTTTTTTGAATTGGCTTGTTTCACTTAACAGGCTACATTTAAGGTTCCTCCATGTCTTTTCATGGCTTGATTACTCATTTCTTCTTATCACTGGGTAATACTCCATTGTATGGATGTACAGAGCCATGGTGGCACAGTGGTTAAGAGCTCGGCTGCTAACCAAAAGGTCGGCAATTCGAATCTACCAGCTGCTCATTGGAAACCCCATGGGGCAGTTCTACTCTGTCCTGTAGGGTGGCTAGAGTCGGAATCGACTTGATGGCAGCAGGTTTGGTTTTGGTTTTGTATGGATGTACAAGGAGCCCTAGTGGCTCAGTGATTAAAGGGCTTGGCTGATAACTGTAAGGTCTGAGATTCGAACCCATCAGTTGCTTTGTGGGAGAAGGATGTGGCCATCTGCTCCCATAAAGATTACAGCCTTGGAAACCCTTTGGGGCAGTTCTACTCTGTCCTACACGGTTGCTATGAGTTGGAATTGACTTGAGGGCAGCAGATTTGGTTTTGGTTTGGTATGGATATACCAGTTTGTTTATCCATTTGCTTATTGAAAAACGTATTGCTTCCAGTTTTTGGCAATTAGGAATAAAGCTGCTATAAACATTTGTGTGCGGGTTTTTAAAAAAAATATTTATTGTGTTTTAAGTGAAACTTTACATAGCAATTAGATTCTCACTTAACAATTTTTACACAGATTCTTCCATGGCATTGGTTATATTTTTCACAATGTGTCAACATTCTCATTATTTTCATTTTGTTTGTTCTGTTTCTGGGTTAAGGTACGAAGCTTTAGCGGAAAGATGCCTGAGAGTAAGATCTAGCCCAGGTTCCTTCCCAGGCCTGGGTGTTCACAGTTGTGGTATAATGTCAACAAGTTGATAAATGAAGCTTTTCTTTTGTCCTCTTCCAAAGCTAGTCAAGGCCTTGGGGGAGCCCTGCAGCATTAGGATACCTGAACAAGCCTGTCTGGCCTCCATCTTTTCACAGTGCTCTGGGCTTTTTATTCAGAATTTGAAAGGCCCTTGAAGTTTTTAGCTTTATCCAGGCTTACGATTGCCCAATGTCACACCCCACCAGACCAGCAGCAGGAGGAGTAACTGAGGGGCACAGGTCAGATTTCGAAAAAAGAATCAGTAAAAGCCAGGTTGACCAGACAAGGCTTTATCAGGGAACTTACATACGGAGATCCGTGCCAGAAGTCTCACAACAGCGAAGCGCGAAGAGTCACCTCTGTAGAAGTCCGTGCAAAATGGTGAGAATTGCGTGTTTATATACCGTATCATCTAATGCTGCCTCATATGCGTGCAAAAGCTGGACAGTGAATAAGGAAGACCAAAGAAGAATTGATGCCTTTGAATTATGGTGTTGGCAAAGAAGATTGAATATACCGTGGACTTCCAGAAGAATGAACAAATCTGTCTTGGAAGAAGTACAGCCAGAATGTTCCTTAGAAGCGAGGACAGTGAGACTTCATCTCATGTACTTTGGACATGTTATCAAGGAGGGACCAGTCCCTGGAGAAGGACATTATGCTTGGTAAAGAAGAGGGTCAGCAAAAAAGAGGAAGACCCTCAATGAGATGGATTGACACAGTGGCTGCAACAATGTGCTCAAACATAGCAACGATTGTGAGGACGGCACAGGACCTGGAAGAGTTTCGTTCTGTTGTACATAGGGTTACTATGAGTTGGAACTGACTCGATGACACCTGACAACAATAACATCTAATGCTAAAACATGTAGGGAGAACAATGCGTACGTGCTGGGGAGTGTAAACAATGATTAATGGGTTTTTTTGTTTGTTTTTTACTAGTTAATGGGCTTCAGTTGACATTACCATGGAGTCAGGTGTTTGATGTGTTTTTCCCTGGCTCAGGTTACTGCTGGGTAAGGTACTCTGGTTCTTTAGCCTCCTTGTCTTCTAGGACAAAAGTATAACTGCAGCATGTACAACTGACTGACTTTGAAATTTTAATTTTATATTTTTCACCATACTTATTTTTATCAACCTGCTCTTCTGATTTATTGACTTACATCCCACATTTTTTAAAACAATATTTTATTGTGTTTTAGGTGAAAGTTACACAGCAAATTAGGTTCCCCTTTAACAATTTGTATAGAAATTGTTCCATGCCCTTGGTTACAATTTTTACAATATGTCAGCATTCTCATTATTTCCATTCTGTTTGTTCTGTTTCCATTGATCTAGCTTCCCTTCCTCTCCTTGCCTTCACATCTTTGCTTTCAGGTAAATGTTGACTGTTTGGTCTCATATAGTTAATTGTTTAAGGAAGCACATTACTCATGGGTGATACTGTTTATTTTATAAGCCAATCTCCATAAATAGCTTCAATTCCAAGTTCAGAGTATATCTTAGGGGTAGTCTTGGGGTTTCCTCTAGTCTCTATCAGTCCAGTAGGCCTGGTCTTTTTTAGGAATTTGAGTTTTGTTCTGCATTTTTCTCCCATTCTGTCCAGGACCTTCTGTTGTATCCCTGGTAAGAATGCTTGGTTGGTGGTGGTTAGCCGGGCACCATCTAGTTCTTCTGGTCTTAGGCTAGATGAGGCTGTGGTTCATATTTGTGATTGCCTTTCCCATCACCAAAAGTAACAAGTGTCTACTACAAAGAAAGTGATTCTCCCTCCCTTTCCCTGCCATCCCTGGTAACCATCAAAGAAGTTTGCTTTTTGTGTGTATATCTATTTTTGACTTTTTATAATAGTGGGATAGTATAATATTTGTCTTTTTGTGATTGCTACATTTTCTTTTATCCCACTATTTAGTGTTCATTTTTCTTCTTACTGGAGCACATCTTTTAATTCTTTCACTGAGGATCTAGGTTAGCAAATTTTCTGAGTCTTTAGGTATGCCTAGAAATGTTTTTGTTTTCTTGTTACTCCTGGCTAAATATGTAGTTTTAGGGTAAGAGTTATTTTCCTCTGCCACTTTTAAGATATTGCACCCTTGTTTTATAGAATCTAGTGTTGTTGATGATAAGCTTGATTACAGACTGCTGTCATTTGTAGATAATCAGTCTTCTTTCTCTGTTGATACTAGGATTTTTCTCTTTATCCTTGATGTTCTGAAGTTTTGCATCTGTATGTGTGTGTGTGTGCGTGTGTGTGTGTGTGTGTGTTGAGGGATTGTTTTTGACTCAACACTCGCTGTGATTCTAAAGTTCTGGCCATTGTTTCTTCATATAATTGCCTGTTTTTCCATTCTTTCTGAAATTCCAATTAGACAGATGTTGAAACTTCTAGATCTGTGCCCCATGTCTCTTAGCTTTTATTTTATATTTTCCATCTCTGTGTCTCTTTGTGTTGTATTCTGGGATATTTTCTTAGCTTATCCCAGTACATGACTACACAGTCTCGCCTTGGTCTGCTTGGTACTGGCAGACATGTCTCTGCAAAGGCTTATACTCACGTGCCCTCTTCTTATACAGCCAAAAGTAGTCCCAACTAACAGCATCTAGTGGTACCGTGTATGATAGACATCATTCTCTCATTCTCTTCTGAACAGGAATATTGGTTATTTTAGTCTCTTGCCAGTGACTTCTGACATTCCAGCAAATGACATTGTCCATGCCAGTGCTGAGAAAATGCTCCCGAGGACCCAGCAGCTACACGGCTAAAGCAGACTTGGTTTGTGCTTGTCTAGGTAGGCCCTGAACGTGAGAGATGCCTCCAGGCAGGTGGTATGCTGCCTATCCAGGGCCTCGGGCCCAGGCTTCAAGAGAGCGAGGGCGTCTTCAGGTGGCAAAGAAGGAAGAGGGTGATGGCTACACTTCAGTGCGAGCGGCCAGGCCACAGACGCTCAACCGTCCTGGCCAGGAGCTCTTCCGCCAGCTCTTCAGGCAGCTTCGCTACCACGAGTCTTCTGGGCCGCTGGAAACTCTGAGCCGACTCCAGGAACTCTGCCGCTGGTGGCTGAGGCCTGACGTCCTCTCCAAGGCCCAGATCCTGGAGCTGCTGGTGCTGGAGCAGTTCCTGAGCATCCTGCCCGGGGAGCTCCGGACCTGGGTGCAGCTTCATCGCCCTGGGAACGGGGAGGAGGCCGTGGCCCTGCTGGAGGAACTGCAGAGAGACCTCGATGGGACATCACAGAGGGTGAGTGAGGGCGGCTCTACCTGCCAGGGAGCCAGCTTGTCGGGGATGGGGTGGGCCTCTGAGCTGAATTGTTCCTCTGCACTTGAACATCTGACAACTGGCCCTGAGCCATGGATCTTTTAGCAGGTAGCCCTTGCCACCCTCCCAGAGGACATCAGCTCTGTGAAGAGGGTCAGCAAATATCCATCAATAATAGTAAACTAGCCTTTGGACACTGTGGCTTACAGTGTCCAAAGCCCATCTTCATATAGTATCTAATTTGACTTGATACTGACACAGGCCTTTAAGGTGGGAGTCATGTCTTTTGTTCGTAAGGAGAGGGACACTTAGGTTCAGGACTCATGGCTTCTAAGTACAAGGAATACAAGGTAAGACCCAGAAGAGCAGACTATATGTACCATGTTGCTTCTTCCTCAGTATGAGGATTTGTTTTGTGTGCGTGGGAGGGTAGGGGGTGGGGGTAGGTAGGGAGGAAGAGAAGAAGCCACAGATGAGGAAGTTGGGAAACCTCAATGAGATATTTAAAAAGATTTAAAAATAATTTATAAAAGAAGAAGGTATGCAGTAAGAAAATTACGACTTGGTTATAATCAACTCATTTAGCACTAGAGGTAATATTTAAAAACTTCATGAAAGCACTGCCAGTGAACAGAAGGCGTAACTGGTTGAAAGCTAGTTAGAAATTAGAAAACAAAAACCTGGGCCTAGGAGAGAGTCCCCCAAATTCTTAAAAATGTACAGAAGTCCTCGAGACGATATGAAGTTACAGAATCACCCTGTGGTTTACTTGAGTTACCAAAATGTGAAAACCTAGGACCTGGGAAAGTTTGCACCTAACCTCATTTGGCGATGCTTCTATGTTCTTAAAAAACAAAAAACAAACCCGTTGCCATTGATTCCTATTTATAGCAACCCTATAGGACAGAGTAGAACTGCCCCATAAGGTTTCCAAGGAGCTGCTGGTGGATTCAAGCTGCAGACCTTTTGGTTAGCAGCCAGGCTCTTTACCACTGAGCCACCAGCATGCCTCTGTATTCTTACTGTTTCTTTATTCCCCCTTTAGTAGATTTGGGAAGGAACAGAAGATGCACCAGTGTGGTCAGCTCATCATCTTTAATCTGTAACTCTGCAGCAGCCGTTTAGTGGCCTCAGGCTAAGACTCATTCATCTCAGTGTAGAGAATGTCTTGGCCACATGACCAGAAAATCTCAAAGTTCACTGACTGTAGCTTCCTATTGTCATCTCTCCCTCAGAGACAGCCTTTCCCCGAGACCAGAACTATTCCACGTCTCAGGGCAAAGACCTCTTCCTTTCTGGTCACTGTTTGGATGGGCCCTCAGTCCACCCTGAGAGTTTTTCTTCTGTGGTTCCATGGTGGACCTCTGAATTGATGTTGCTTTTGTTACCAGTGTTAATATTTCAGTCACGTTTGTGATCTGGGGGCCACCCTGCCTCATCAAGGTCACTTTACACATCGGTGTCTAGAGCAGTTCCTGACACTTGGTAGATGTTGCATCTCTGCTATGAGCCGTTATCTGTTCAACTCTCTGGGACAGATTCCTTCTCTCTCATATCTAAGTTCCAGGCCGGAGGAGTGGGGACGGAGGGGGAGAGGAAAAGGGAGGCGTCACTGTTGATTTTGACAGCAGTGCTGTTACTGACTTTCCAAGCGCTTGCTTATGTGGAGCTGGAATCTGTCTCCACTTTGACTCTCCCGTGGCCTTCCCTGCCCGGCCCGTTAAAACCCAAGGAGGCAGAAGACTGGGCCTGAGGGCTTAAGAGGGTCCTTTCCCCTCTACCTGTACATAATAAGGAGCCCTGGTGGCGCAGTGGTTAAGATCTCGGCCGCTAATCAAAAGTTTGGCAGTTCGAATCTACTAGCTGCTCCTTGGAAACCCTATGGAGCAATTCTACTCTGCCCTGTAGGGTTGCTATGAGTCAAAATCGACTCAGTGGCAATGGGTTTGGTTTTTTTGGTTTTGTAGGTAATAAAGGGCCTGCCTCACCCTTCCCTGGGCCTCTGCCCTTTAGAGATTGGCTGTGTGGCCTCTTCTCTGAGTTTGCTTTCTGGTTCCCATGGGGATCGTCTCACAACATTTTCTCCTCGCCAGGACCCAGCCCCTGCCCAGAGCCCAGATGTGCATTGGATGGGCACAGGAGCCCTGCGAACAGCACAGATCTGGCCCCCTGCTTCACCTGTCAGGAGCGCCTCTGCCCTGTGGGACCACCTGGAGCCTCCCTATGAAATCAGAGTGCATGACCACCTGCCTGGGCGATCTGGTACTTGCCACCTGGCTGTGAGACCCCAGCATGCCACACCTCCCGAATTTCCTATAGTGTCGTCTTTGCACCCTCTTTCCTCTGTTAAGAATCCCTTTCTGTCCTTGGCCTTTGCTCTGTGTCCTCTCCACCCCTTCCGTGACCCATGTCTAGCTCTTCCTCTCATCACATCCTCACTCTGCCTCAACTTGCAGCCCCCACAGACACTGGGGAAATGTGAAACTGGTGCTTAAAAACAGTCCGTGCCTGCTCGTGGGCCCAGGAGTCCTCTGTGTCTGGGAGAGAGTGGGCTTCTCAGTGGGGTGCCCCATGCTGGGTTGTTCTTTCAGGGCTCGCTCTTCTCCCTCAGATCCTCCTGCCCAGGTGCCTACCGTTCCCCAAAGAGAGGGGCGCCCAGGAGATGGGGTGATGGCAACCAGACCCCTGCCAGACGAGCCCCAGGTGAGCCACAGCATTTGGTCCTTCCTGATGTTCCAGCACCACTGTGTAATGCGGGGAGCTGCAGCTCCCTCTGGTCCTGGGTTTCTCTGTCCTGTGACCCACATCCCAGATTATCACCCCAGAGCCCAGAGCTCTTCTGCAGGGAGACGGTCTTCTCTTTCACCCTTGCTGGATCCATCCTGTACTTACTGAGCGCCCTGTCCCCCTGCCCCATCCTGAAAGCCAGGAGCTGTGGACCAGTTCTAGGGCACAGGACTGTGTTTTTTCAGGAGGCTGTGACTTTCAAGGATGTGGAGGTGATCTTCTTCCAGGACGAGTGGGGATGGCTGGACTCTGCCAAGAAGAACCTGTACAGGGATGTGATGCTGGAGAATTATGGGAACGTGGCTTCTCTAGGTAAGGCCTCGATGTCCCCATGCCTCTACCCACCTTTACTTCTGCCTTGTTGGTTTTCATTGCAGTGCATTAAAAGGGGCCTGGCTTGGGTTTAGATCTTGGCTCTGTTAACTGTTAACAAGACCACTTAATCTATGAGTCTCAGTCTCCCTCTTTTGAGAAATGGCGATAATAATGCCTATTATACAGAGTCATTGTAAAGATTAAAGGTAGTATGTGTCAAGTTCCTAGACCATGTAGCATTCAAAAAATGTTGGCTTATTTAACTGATCGAGTTGTTGTGGTTTGCACCTCCGGAGAGTCCTAGGGATCTTTTTGGCTGTGACTTCTCTCAGCCTTTCTGATCTCTGCTCAGCGCTGTCAGAAATATCTGGGCATCCTGTCCTAGCCTACTCCACTTGCCTCCCTGGCCTTTCCCTCCTCCCTACCAGGGCCACAGGCCTGAGAGGGTCCTGAAGAGTAGTTCCATGTAAGTCATCTACTTTCCCATGCCATTTCTTTCTCTTCTGCAGTGGGGCCATTCCCCAAACCTGCTCTGATCTCCTGGCTGGAGGGAAGGGGGCCGTGGGGCCTGAATGTCCAGGGAGCTCAGCAAAGAGAGAATCCAGGTGCTGCCTCTGCAGGTGAGTTCCAGAGAACCTACCAGGTCCTGCCCCTCTCTCATGTCTGCTGGGGACTTACTCCATTGTTTGCTGGAAGGAAGGTCTTTGACAATGGTTCTAAGGGGTACTGGGTCCCTGGGCCTCTCCCCTCCAGGCTGACCTGTTAGAGGCCATTCATTTCCTGCCCTGCCCCTCTCCCAGCCAGCCCTCAGTAACAGCTCTTACTCACCAGAGGGTTTCACTGTTCCTTTCCTTTCCATTCATTAATGCTACTCCTCCACCCTGTGCCTGCACTCCTGCTGAGTTTCCTGCACCTGCCCCATCCTGGTCTTAGGAGCCCTCCTCCCACTTCTGATCGCCTTCTTTGCTTGGTCCTTCTGTCTGTGATAGGCCTGATGTCCAGGTCTTTCAGCTACACTTCTTGGAGCCCCATCCCTTGGCTTTTGAGTATCTTCCAATCATGCTCCCATGCCATGATTCCTCTCCCCTCTGCTGCTGTTAGGTCCCTGGGTGGTGCAAATGGTTTGAACTTGACTACTAACCTAAAGGTTGGCAGTTTAAACCCACCCAACAGCACCATGGAAGAAAGGCCTGGCAGTCTGCTTCCGTAAAGATTACAGCCAAGAAAACCCTATGGATCAGTTCTATTCTGTCGTTCATTGGGTGGTCATGAGTCAGAATTGACTGAGCAGCAGTGGGAGGTGCTCCTGCTATTTAACATTCCCCTCCCCACCCTTTTTATTCTCCAGTTGGATTTGATTGCTGTATATCTCTAGCTGCAGTGTCATCTTGCTTCTCCTCCTCTCTCCTCTGTTATCTGAGATTCTCTTCTGTACTGTGCTTTATCCCTGACTATTTTGTCAAGGTATTGGCAGTCAGACAAAAAGCTTCACTGTCCAGGGTCATGGCATTTATTGCCCCTTGGTGCTTTCTTCAGTTCCAAGTATGGGAAAAGAGTACATTCTCTTGTGTTTTATTTTGTGTCAGGAGGTGAGCTCCAGATTAAGACAAACAAGTTCATCTTAAAACATCAGCCTTTGGAAGAAGCAGAAACCTTGGCAGTGCAATCAGGATGCCCTGTGATGAGTGTTTTTGAGGGAACAGGGTTTCAAGAATCTTTTGAACTGAAGAGCGGGTTAAAGGAGCAATGGGGACCCCCCATGCTAATGACAATTAAGAAAGAAAAGACTGATTTCAGTCACAGGACAGGAAAAGAATCTGAGGAATCAAGAGGAAGTAATAGTCTTAACCTAAAACATTTAACACATTTGAGAGTTGCTGGAAGAAAGCGATCTCTTAAATGTGACTATGGCAGATACTTCAGACCAAGTTCACACCACTGTGACTACAAGGAACATGAGAAAGGGCTCAGACACATGATCAGAGGGTTTAGCCTACATCAGAGAATTCATGTGGTACTAAAAGGGAATGAAAAGGACGCACGTGGGAAAGACTACAGCCTTAGCTTTCATCACCAAGATGGACAGAGACTTCCCTTGGTGGGGACCTTGTATAAGTGCAGTGACTGTGGGAGGACCTTTAGTCATAGCTCCCATCTTGAATGCCATCAGAGACTTCACGCTCAAGAGAAACTGTTTAAATGCAGGGTGTGTGGAAAAGCCTTTAGGTGGAGCTCAAACTGTGCGCGACATGAGAAAATTCACACTGGACTGAAACCTTACAAGTGCAGTTTATGTGAGAAAGCTTTCCGACGCAGATCAGCCTATCGTCTGCACCAGGAAACCCATTCTAAGCAGGAATTTCTTGAAGCTAATCAGAATGGGGAAGCTTTCACCTGTGGCTCAGGACTTGATCATCATTTGAGAGACCACAGTGGGAAGAAACCCTTTGACTGCAGCCAGTGTAGGAAATCCTTCCACTGTAAATCGTATGTTCTTGAACATCAAAGGATTCACACCCAGGAGAAACCCTATGTATGTACCAAATGTAGGAAAACCTTTAGGTGGAGGTCAAACTTTACTCGTCATATGAGAATGCACAAGGAGAAAAAGCTGTATGAACAAGGCAAATGTAGGGAAGACTTCAGGCTGACCTCCAGCTGCAGCCAGCCCCTGAAGGCCCCCACTGAGGAGAAAACTTTTCTGTGTCAGCAATGTGGGAAAAGCTTTACTCGAAAGAAATCCCTCATTGATCATCAGAGAATTCACACAGGCGAAAAACCATACCAGTGTAGTGAATGTGGGAAAGAGTTTACCCATAGGTCAGCCTTTATTGTTCATAAGAAGAGGCATGCCATTAAAAGAAAACCTGAGGGGGAGCCACTGTTTAGTCAGGACCAAGTGTTCCAAGCTTCTCAGAGCAGTCACACCACTGAGAAATCCTACAAATGTAGCCAGTGTGGCAAAGCCTTCCGTAATCTCTCATTCCTCCTCATCCATCAGAGAATCCACACCAGAGAGAAGCCTTATCAGTGCAGGGAATGTGGGAAAGCCTTCAGATGGAGTTCCAACCTCTCCCGACATCATAGGAGTCACTCTTTTGAAAAACGTTACGAATACCATGAATGTGAGAAAACTCCAGATCTGCAGCCGAAAATCCTCACCAATGAGAAACCTTTTTGGTGTGAAGAATGTGGGAAAACCTTTACTCGTAAAAGAACTCTTTTAGATCATAAGGGGATACACAGTGGAGAGAAGCGTTATAAATGTAATCTTTGTGGGAAATCTTATGATAGAAATTATCGCCTTGTTAATCATCAGAGAATTCACAGTAAAGAGAGACCTTTTAAATGCCAGTGGTGTGGGAAAGACTTCATGGGAAGAAACACCCTCTATGTTCATGAGAGAAAACACACCAGAGCAGCACAGTCCAAACACAGCCCATCTGGGTTATCTTCCTGCCAGGACACAGGGTTGAGTTTACAGGAATTCAAACCCAGTGAGGAGAAGCCCCTGGAAAATTGTAAGGAAGCTAATGACCAGAGTTCTAGGCCCACTGGACTCCAGAACATACCCATTGGAAAAAAGTGCCACAAATGTAACATGTGTGGGAAATCTTTTAAGAAAGGTTCGCAGCTCCTTAGCCACAAGAGATTGCATACTCGGGAGAGACCCTTCAAATGCAGAGACTGTGGGAAGACCTTCAGGTGGTCTTCAAATTTGGCTCGGCATGTGAAAAACCATACTAGAGACTAGCCTGGGGCCTGACATTGTAGGGGCATTCCAAGCTACCCTGCTAGAGAACCCTTAACTGAAGGCAGCATGGGAAAAACCTTCACAGAGGGCCCAGCCCTTCCTATTTTGGAAGCTAGTGGCAGAGAATCCTGAGGATTTAAAAACTCAGGCAGTCCCCATCCTATCCACTGAGAAGTGAGATGCTAGGGAAGAGCAGCAGCATGTTCTTTGGGACCCTTCAGGAGGCTCAGACTCCCAGGAGTGGCCTTTGTTCGATGGCCTAGGGCTCCCCCAGCCAGGATTCCTTCCACAGCTTTAAAAGGAGAGACCCCTGGCCTTTGTGGTTGGACAGAACGTCTATGGCATGGTGGGCTGTGGCTGCTGGGAAGGGGCCATTTGGATCCTAAGTTTCTCTTTAAGTTTGGCCTGTGATGGTGCTTATTCTGTTTGACCTTAAAAACGGCAGCTTCAGCATCAAGAACTCCTTCTGGTCTCCCTAGATGCCTCCCAGGGAGTTCTGGCTGGAGCTTCAGCCTTCACAGCTGGCTTTTTGGATATCTGTTATAGGCACAAACAGAGTTGTCTCAGTGGCAAGTGGAGGAAGAAAATATCTTCTTCAGTGGAGTACAGGTAATCTCGTCCTCTGGATTGCCATATGGGCAGGTGAAAACGAAGGTTCTGGTATTAGGTGGAGGCGGGTGAGATACTGGGACAGGCCCCTCAGTGTGTCTGTCTTGACTCTGAGCACATGTCTCAGCTCTGAGCTTTCCAGGGAAGGCATCTCCTTTTGGTATTGTGGTGCCCATTCAGCCTTGTACTGTTAGCTTTGTATTCGGGAAGGATTGGTGGTCTGGATTGAAGCACCCTATCTGCTCAGCCAAGAGGAGCCCCTTCCTGTGGTTGACCCACCCTCCCGCTTGCCTTCGTACAGCAGTGGCTGCCCATGGCCAGGAATCAGGTGTCCCAATACTGGGACAGTGCCAAAAGCTGGCAGTGGAAGTGGTTGGGCAGAGCCTAGGGTCATGGGAAGGGCCTTGGAGTCATCAGCTCTTGGGTTCCAGGCTCAGGGTAGCCTTTTATTGGCAGAGTGATCTAAGTCACTGAACCTCTGCATCTGTTTCCTCGTGTGTACATGAGTGATTGGCTGGCTGCCTGGCTTCCGGGGTTGGTGAGAACAAGGGCCAGTTAACTAAGGTGCTGGGCTGGGCTGGGCAGGGCAGCTGCTCTGTAGGACCAGAGCCCTCACAGAGGCGCAGCTCCCAGTCCAGTTGGTGCCACAACCATGGAAACTCCTTTTTTCCGTCCGTGTTTTTCATCCCCCCACTCACTCCCCATCCCTCACAGCACCTCATAGAGTTCCTGCTCCAATAGGAGTGTTTTACTACCATTTTAATAAAATAAGATACGCTTATTTTTAAACATTCAAATCTAATTTTAAAATGTACAAAGACTAAAAGTAAAAATCAACAGAAATCCCTCTATACTGAGGGGAGCTGTTAATATTTTGGGGATTGTACTGATGCAGTCTCTTCAACAGCCTGAGGTTTCAAATCATCTTAGTTATTATGTAATATGTGATTATTATAGGAATATTAGTAAATATAGATTAGCTAAAAGGAAAAAATAGTAATAATGTGACTACTTGGAGCTAACTATTGAACATTTTGGTGTAATAGTGTTTGATTGGACTTCACTGCCCTTCCCTGAATACCCCTGCACTGTCCTGCCTCTTGGACTGTCTCCCGTCACCTGCAGTGCCACCCGTCTCCCTGCTGGCCCAGGTCTTCACTCTGCAAGGCCCAGCCTTCCCTGACCCTCATCCCTCCTCTGAGCCCTCTCCCCAGGCCCTACTTCTCCTAGGGCCTGCACCTCACTGCTGGGTGTTGTCTGGGTTTCCAGTCATGCCCATTACTGCAGCCACACTGAGCTCTCTGAAGGCCAGGGTTGGGTGCTTATTTATCTGTTTGCCATGCAGAGGAGATTTTGCACAAAGATGCCTCTGTTAAGGGCTATAAGAACTGCATTTAGTTCAGCTAAGTTAGGATTAGAGTTCTTTGAGGGGTCCCCTGAGTGAAGTGTTAACTAGGAGCCACCCACAGCCACACTCCTGCTGGTTAGGAGCCCAGCTGTGCATGGTTCTGAGCTGTGTGGCTCCAGTTGACAGTTTCTGACTGCTCCAGCTACCAGTTCTCATCTTGTACCTCATCCTGGCCTGGGGAACATGCAGGCTTCTTCCAACCCTGCCCCCCCTCCCCTCTGCTCCTCAACTGAAGTGAGGGCGGGGAGAGCCAGAGGGACTGGGACAGTTGTGGTCCCGAGAGGAGTGGGGATCCGAAGGGCTTTTGGTCAGGTGTTGAGTGCATTCGGCCACCAGAGGCCAGTGCAGAGAAGGAAGCACGGGAAATGCAAATTATTACCATCTCACACTCATCACCTTGACAAATTTTTAAAAGTCCAAATGTGGGTAAGAGTATGGACCAATGGGAACTCACCCTGCTGTGAGTGGAACTTGTGCCAACTATTGTGCCAAGCAGTTTGCAAAATCTTGTAATGTTGTGTGTTCTCCACCAGTTAGCAGTTGCACTCCTGGATGCACCCTAGAGGAACTCCTTTATGTGAGGAAGGAGACGGGTATAAGACTGTGCTTTGCAGCATTGTTTAGGTAGCAAGACTGGGAAAAGCCTAAGTTTCCATCAGCAGAAGAACAGAGAAATAAATGGTTTTTGGTACTTCAGAAAGAGAATATGAAATAACTAGAGCTGTATCTTTCAATACAAATAAAAAACAATATTGAGAAAGTTGCAGAAGCTATATAACAAATGCAGTATACCATTTCTGTAAAGTTAAGCATACCGCGTATCCGGGGATACATTACTTAAACTGACTTGTGTTTCACTGTATCTGTAAAACAAGATAGTAGTACCAACTTCTATCTGAAGTGACTCGGGGGGGTTAATGAAATAATGCATGGAAAGCGCTTAGAATAGTGGCTGGGATGTAAGCATCGTTGGCATATAGTAAACCGTGTTGTCATTGTTTTGCACAATAATGTATTTTCTGTGGATCAAATTCTGTGACATCAGAGTGTAAAATCATGCATTGGAGGAGTGTAAAAGGCGCTGCCCTGCCTTCCCAAGGCAGGAGATGCTGATGGGATCAGGGAGGGGACATGGGGCCTTCACTTGTTTTCTTTTTTAAAATGGATGCAGTTGTGTCAGAATGTTGACTTAACACAACAGTGTGGTGGGTTCTTTGTAACTGTTTCCTTAAAATATTTCAAAATAAAAATATTTTTAAGCATGGACACTGGCACCTTATGGTTTTATAGAAATCTTAGTTCTGCCATTTACCGGTGATGTTATTTAGAGGGAACCGCTTAATCTCTGGAGGCTTCAGTTTGCTCATCTGCAAAAATTGGGAGCCACAAAAATGGCTGTTAGTACAGGGGTGGTTAAACAGTCAGGGACATCTCTTACGGAATACCATGCAACAGTTTAAAAGAATAAGGATATTCTTCATGTACTGACATGAGATTTCCAAGACATGCAGTGTAGAGGAAATTATACGCCCCATTTTCTTTAATTCCTCCTTGTCTAGAAGGAGCAAGTGAAGGCAGAAGTTACAGACGCATAAGTTTGATGAAGGTATGGGATCCTCTGCACAGAAATGCTTAGTCAACCGTTCCACTTTGTTAGGTAGCCGCTGAAAAGGTTACATACCACCCACCTACCACCTACCACACCTCTGAATGGATGCTAAGCCTGCAAAGAATGCCAAAGAGATTTTATGTTGGTCAGATTCTAGGCAGGAGCCAGAAACCACACCAATTATTTTAACAAAGAGAATTGTAAAGAATCGTTAGCTAGGTATATCTAAGTAACTAAAAGGCGAATGTTCAAGTATGGAGGCAGCAACTGGGAGGAGGAGGTACCACCCCTAGGACGGGGGAAACTGACCCTGTTTTTTGATGTTTGACTGTGATAGCTTTCAAACCCTGACCCCTCCCCTCCCCTCCCCCTTTCAAACCCCCCCCCCCTCCACCATCTGAGCAAACTGAAAGGAAGCCCAGGCACTCCCTCTGGGCGTCAGAAAGTTCAAAGTGTGCAATCCCTGGCCTTTGCCTGTGCACTGAAACCCTCACCCCCTAACCACAATACACACCAAAGCCACTCACCCCTCCTTTCACTCAAGCCAAACCAACTGGCCTGGGTGCTGGCGCTGCTCTCCCCAGAACGCCTCACAGGAATAGTCAACTTTTTCATACCATCTTGATGTGTGTGGCATCATCAGTCTTGACATCTGAACCAGCTTTGGGTGGTGGTGGGGAGGGTTGGCCCCTCGATCCACAAGGCAAACACAGAGCAGGAACAAAGAGCAGTGGTTAGAATGGTTAAACCTTAAGAGATTGGGAGAGAGGCCCTGTGGAGGTGAAACTCAGACCTCTGGGGAGAGGAGCGCTGCTGAGCTGGTGCTGGGGGCCCTGAGCTCAGACGAGGGGCTCCGCGGGCCTTGGACCTGGGCTTTTGTGGAGGGTTACCAGCCGGCTGATGCTGCTGTCTTGGGGAGAGGGGGTGCAGTGCCCCACCAGACTGGCAACACTGCAAGCTGGATCTAACTGCTGCTACCAGAAGAAGGGTGGAGCAGCACTGGGAATAAAGCAACACCCACAAAACCAAACAGGAAGGAGCCAGCCCCCCTCCCTTCCCCGCCCCCTTCTTCCTCCAACTGAGGCTGACAGGGAGGGATCCAGCTGACAAAGCAGAGAGATGTGGTTTGCAGAATCCTGGCCCCGTCATCACAAAACATCTATAGAAGACCAGGTTTGCAGCAGAGAGAAACTAAGCTACAAACTGGCACAGCTTTCCTGAATTATTTTAAAAGTTCCTGGGATGGTTGACTTAAAACTTGTAGAATATTCGTTATAGGGAGCTATGTGAGCTAAACTGTTGTAGGAAATTGTTTACTTAAAGGTACAAACCATGTCATAAACAGCTGATTTTATCCATCAACCTTGTAATAACCTGTTGACTGGGACCTTACTCGTCTTGTTACAATGAGCTGAAACTTCATACAAGGCCTGAGAAGAATCTCTTAAAATTAAGAACATGCTAAAATTATTCCTCTTTGTAAACATTTACAGCAAAATTAAGTGATTTTTGCCTGATCTGCCCCACATGGAGCAGCGACTTGCATGATGAGCCCCCAGCAGAGCATGAGGGAGAACGGACAGTAAACTCCTAACGGCCCTGAATCTTAACAACCCCCTAAAAAAGGGCAAGGTCTCCACTGCACCTCTGTCTTGGGAGCACACCAGTTAATGCTTTTCGCTATGAAATCTCACTAAACTAGGTATGTCAAGGAGAATGTATGCACTTAGGTCTGTTGGTTAAAGTTCCTAAAGATGTAGATGTGGCTTTAACAGATGGTTATTATTGGTGTGAATCAAAGCACCTGATACACATACTGGATAGAGGTAGAAAAAACTGGTATCTCCTGTACGTATGGATGTTTTCCCTTTGTGACTTGAGGTTTGGATGAGAACAGAAAATAGACTGCCCTCAGATAATGGCATTGGTGTTTATTTAAGATGGCCACGGAGTTTCCCTCAGTGAGAAGCATCTAAAGAGTCATTGTGTACGTAAACTCATGCTAAATGTAGCAACACAGGAGGAGTGCAAACATTCCCACATGTTTGTACACATGAATCTTATTCATAGACAAGTAAAATACAAAGCTTCTGGGAAAAATCGCAAGTTTTTCTTCCTTTATTTTCTATTTACAGTTAAAACAATTCTATAGACATATATCTGAGCTTCCATCATCAGGTCCTCAGCTAGAAGCTCACTACCAGGGAGCATTCTAATGTGAACCTAGGCAGGAACTAAGTTTTAAAAGAGCAACAGGTGATGTTTACACAGGAGAAGGAAGACTGGCTGCCTGGAGCCCTTTGGAGAGGCCGGTGTGGCTGCACTGTCATTGGAAGGAAGTTCTGGCATTTTAACTTCATCTCGTGTAGGCCGAGGAGCCCGTGGTGCAGTGGCTAAGCGCTCAGCTGCTAACCAAAAGGCCAGCAGTTGGAACCCACCTGGGAGAAAGAGGTGGCAGTCTACTTCCATGAGATTTACAGCCTTGGAAACCCTATGGGGCAGTTCTGCTGTGTCCTACTGGGTAGCTAGGAGTCAGACCCCTGGGGTAGGGAGGAGCTCCAGCCCCACATCCAGATTAGGGTCCACACCTCAGGCTCAGTGGAGAGGCAGGAGATCCATCTTCAGGGCGGGGGGGCGCTTTGTACTTTGACTTCATTTACCCACATAAATGTAGGCGGTAGCTGGTTCCTAGAACCCAACTGACTTCTAGACATCTAAGGGAGAGGAGAGAGAACCTAGCTGAGTTCCCATCGGTGGCCAGTGGAGAACCCCCATGGTTTACAGGGCTTCAGTGAGCCAAGCCCAGGCCTGATGGGGGTACAGCCTTTCTCAGACACTCCAGAAGCTTTTCCAGGAACAGGAGGGCTCCCATAGCTGCCAAATCAATTTCTAGGCTTGACCTGACCCTCAGTAAGAAACACACTGAACATTACAATTCCTCCACTCCTGCTCTAAATAACTGAGACACAATTTCGACAAACGTCATTTCCTATGAGTTTATGGGTTCTATTTCTTTGTTAAGGTGTAAAGTGATGATGCTCCCGGGTGATAGCTGGGCGCCCTTACCTGCCCGGTTACAGAGTAGTGGTCCAGGGCTGAGCAGCCTTCCGCTGTCTGTTGCTGGGTGGAGAAGCTGGGTCTGGTGGAGGCGCAGGGGGGAGTCTTCCAGGTTTGGGACTGGAATGTTCCCACGGGTTCCAAGACCCCGCTCAGTGGTTCTGGGGGAGAGAAGGCTGTGAAGGGAAGGCCCACGAGGAGGAGCGGCCCAGGAAGCCTGGCAGTCCCCTCCCCACCCCACGCCCTCTCCTATTCTGACAGCAGCAGCAGCCCTTATGGCATCAAGGTCCCCGGCCAATCACGGCACCGCTCCTGTGGCAATAGTGCCTCCACAGCAGCCCCTGCAGCCCCACCACACAACTGCTCCCATGGGGCCTGTGCACCCCGCAGACCCCTCCTGCCCTCTCCATACTCAGTCTTCAGGAAGTCCCATCACCCCTCTGCCCACAGGTCCTCGTCTCTGTAACCTAAACTCACGGGCAAGAGAGCATGTGCACACCTGGCAGCAGGTGGCCAGCTCCCCAGGTTCCCCAGTCTCTCCTGGTCCAGCTCTGAGGGGACTGCATCCGGGAACTCAGTCCCAGGACAACCAGGCAGCTGGTCACCCTTCAGCAGGGCATGTCATTAACTTCAGAGGAGAAGCTAGAGACCTGGGACTGGGGTTTTCTGGCGGAGCCCACACCCATTCACGGTGCTGCTTTTTGCTGGGCTGAGAGCTTCCATCTCTCACAGGTTTCTCTACGTCCCTTTCCTCTTAAATTCTCTCTTTTTCTTCTTTTCCTATAACCTGTTCTCAGCTATCCCTGCTTTAGACAAAGATCCTTCTCCTTTCCCATATAAAATAAACTATCTTCACTGAATATATAATGTTAGAAATTGATTTTAACTGTTTGTTGTGATTTCGACAGGCCTGTTGACGTTTACATAAATCTCACTGCACACTGTGTTTGAACTGCATTTCTGGCTTGGTCATTTCTCCATGCTGCCCTGGCCCAGGACCAAGAGGTGCCGATGCCACAGCTTGGGCCTCCCTCCCTGCGGCCATGTCCTAAAGGTCTCTGGCTCGAGCTGAGCCCAGCATCTTCCTCTGCAGGCTGCCCGAGCACCTCAATCCAAGCCCGCACCTGTGCCCCACCTACCTGGAGGGCAGCAAGGTCAGGTTCTTCAGATGTGTCCTTCTTTACTGTGGCCTCCTGGGGCTCTACTCACCCCGAGGGAGCAGACCCCGCTGTCTCCCAGGCTCGGCAGAGTCCGGCCTGAGTCAGGTTCCCATTGAGGTTTAGGAAACTTGGCCACAGCCCTCCTGGCTAGTTAGGTGGAAAAACAGGGAAGAAAAGCCTGACTTCCCAAAAGGCAGGAGATCTGTGGTGTCAGGGGATAGAGGCAGTACTCGGCATGCAGAGGTTTTCGAAGGTCGTGGCAAAGTATGTGGTTCTTATTCTTTGAAAATATACAGGAGATTTTAACAGTCTGCCTTATGTAGGATATATTTTAAACAAAAACAAAAAAATTTTAATATACTAAGATAATGTTCTACCAAAAAAAATTTACCAGCTCCTCTTACTGGTTGAGCGCTTGCTACATGTACAGCCCCAGGCTCATTACTGTGCATGATAATTGCACTTCATCATCACAACAGCCCAGGATTACCTGTTTTATGGTGAGGCCACTGGGCCCAGAGACATGTCTCTTGCCTGGGGCCACACAGCTAGGAAGAGGCAGAGCAGGGCTTTCATCCCAGGTGTGTCAAGTTCCGGAGCCCACACTCCTACCCTTCTAACTATGCAGTGCATCACGTTCATGGTGATACAAAGACCAGAGTCCCCTCAGGCCACCTGAGAATGTGAGAGGTGCCCTGGTACTGGGTGATGGCCAGGGCCAGACCTAGGCCCTCCCACCACTCACCAGGAGACCTCACCCAAGATGACCTGGTGGGTAGGTGGTGTGTGTCCTCAACCACCACGTGAGCCAGTGAAGTTTAGAGCAAGTGATTCAACTCTCATAAGCATGAGTGAGCTACTGGGCCCCTGAGCAATTTGCAGAAGGGTACCTTGAGTATCTTCTGGAGCCTCAGGCATGCCAACGGGAATTCCAGGAGCGGGTTCTTGCACGGAGTCTGCAGTTGATCCACAGTTACTCTTTCCCCCTCATTCTGGGGAAGGATGAGTTGTTGAACGATCTGACATGACAATGGCTGTGCAGTACAGTGTAAGACTCTGCACAGAATATATGGCCAACTATAACACAAGCAATTATCAAAAACAAAATAACTGCTGGTCCTTGTAGTAGGTCTCAAAGCCAAGGACATAGATTATGAGACCCAGGCAATGAAAACATGTCCAGAATCCACCTGGGCCAGTTTTAGAGAGCCAGGTTGCTTTTTATTTTAGCCTAGTCACAGATTATTCTGTTTGCCCTATAGTATTTATAAAAGTGCAACAAGTAGTGTTTGCTATATATAAACTCTCCCTTGTCTGGCTAAGAGAAAATCAAGGGCTATATTACTGCCCATGACAACCTTAGTTAATGAATTTAGACTAGCTTGTTGAGCTTTCAGAGCAGAAGTAGTGTCATTTATGACTTCTGCTAAGTTCAGAGACAAGTTTCAAACCACCTTTCTTAGTTGTAATGTTCCCCTTTATGGGAATTATGGTTTATAGAGTACATATGAAGAAGGAATCGGTTACCCCTCCTGGAAGTTTTCTTGGATATCCCATGCTTGTTTTATTTTGGAGGCTTCTGGGCATCCTTTTGAAGGAAACATGATTGACTGTAGGGACGATTGTTTTAAATATCTGGAAATCTCTAACAGTTACTCCAGATAAGTTTGTGTGCAGTAGACAGGCATAGAACTGATGCTCACATAAACAGTATCCTAATGGAGTGCAGATTCAATTGGGAGTATAAGTATCATTTATTATAATGATAGTCAATTTTGTGTCCCTTGAGATGGACAATTCCTTGAGTGAAATTAAATAGTTCCTGCAAAGCAGGCTGAAGTACCTCTGAAGAGAAGAAATTGACTATGGCAGCCAGAATAGGCCAAATATTAGTACTGACTCGTGATTGACGAGGCCTTGCTGATAGTATTGTAATGATCTCAGCAGAAGCATTTTGTTGATGTGGGGTCAAGATCCAATTTTTATAAGACTAAACGTTAGGATTAGTGATGTAAGAGAAACTCAAGTACCAGAAGGGGACTATTAAAAGAGCCTGTTAGGTGGGTTTAAGGTTTTCAAAAAAACATTGTCCAATATAATGTTGGAAGATGAGCCCTTATGGATTGACACTATAGTCACAACAATGGACTCAAACACACCAGCAATCATGAAGATAGCACAGGGCCAGGCAACGTGTCGTTCTGTTATATGGAAGGCCTCCATGAGTCAGAGCCAACTTGACAGCAACAACACCAACAACAGTTATGTGAGTGGTTTAGAAATCCTAAAATTTGCCTTCAGAAGTCCTTAAAGGAACAGCTATTAAAGTTTGTCAGCAAGGTCAGGTAAGGGGTGAGAGATACAGCCCTCCGTTAGTGCAGAGCAGGAGCTAAGATCTGTGTACAATGTGTACGAGAGCTTGATTTCTTCTTACATGGTAGAAGGAAACCATGGGGGCTCAGAACAATAGGATGAAGGTAAGGTAGATCACGTTAGTATTTTAGAGAACATCAAAGAGGACTAGTAGGCAAGAAAGGATGTTGAAGAATCAGAAAATTAATCTAAGATTGGGGGTGAAATTACCAGATGCATAGGGCAGAAGGTCTCTGAGTGGTGCAGATGGTTTGCACTCAGCTGGTAACCAAAACGTTTGTGGTTTGAACCCACCCAGTGGCACCGTGGAAGAAACAGGCCTGGTGATCTGCTTCAGTTAAGATTACAGCCAAGAAAACCCTATGGAGCAGTTCTACTCTATAATACATGGGGTCTCTCCAAAGTCACCAATCAAGAGCAACAACAACAACATCAACACCATATGCAGGGGCCAACTTTTAATTACTCCCTAAAGAGATAACCTGTAAGACCCAAAGAGGGTAGATCTTACAGACATTAAAGCTAATGGTAATATTTTGGGCCATGGTAGTCTAAGGTCTCTGAAAACTTTGTTAATTTTAGGTTTATAATTCCATTAGTTCTCTTTTATTTTTCCTGTGGACTGTGGATGATAAGGAAAGTGAAGTTTGGGGTAAAAGGCAAAGCTTTGCAGAGTTTTGTGATATAAGTACCAGTAAAATGAATGTCTGTGTCACTAGAGAGTTAAGGGGGAATATTCCCCAAGTTGCAAAAACAAAATCAAGGAAAAAAAGTCTGTTCCATAGTTAGGGCCATAGCTCTCTATCAAAGAAAAACCTCAAATCAGACGATAACCTGAACACATTCATAGCATATTGCAGGAGGCTTTTGTATGAAGTCCATTTGGAGTGTACAATGGACCCACAAGGTTTTGGTTGCTGTCTAAGTTTTACCAGGACTGTGTTGTTGGCAGATTAGGACATCATCCTCAGCAGGATCTCTAAAATGACCCCTCCAATGTTAGTTTAATATTATGGCCAATTTATCTGAGCTATCATGGGTAATAGGAGTCCTCATGGCACAGTGGTTAAGCCCTCAGCTGCTAACCCAGAGGTCGGGGGTTCAAGCCCACCAGTGGATCTGTGGGAGAAAGATGTGACAGTCTGCTTCTGTAAAGATTACAGCTTTGGAAACCCTATGGGGCAGTTCTACTCTGTCCTAAAGGGTCGCTATGAGTCAGAATTAACTCCGGCACAGGTTTGGTTTATTGTTCTTACCATTATTACTATGGGTAATATCATGAAGCAATTTTTGCTAAACTCCATTTTAAAAAGTATAACAGCTTTATTGAGATATAATTCACACACTATGAAATTCATTGATTTAAAGTGCACCATTCCAGGTTTTTTCGTATATTCGTACGTATGTGCAACCATCACTACAATCAATTGTAGCACATTTTCATCACCCCATTTTCAGAACCCCTGTGCACATTAGGAGTCATGCTCCAACCTCCCTACTAGGAAACCACTAGTCTACTTTCTGTATATACGGATTTGCCTATTCTGAACATTTCATATAAATGGAATCATACAATATGTGATCTTGTGTGACTGGCTTCTTTCACTTAGCATATTGTTTTCAAATCCATCCATGTTGCAGCATGTATCAGACTTGAAGTCTTTTATTGCTGAATAATATTCTGTAGTATGGATATAGCACATTTTATTTATCCATTCCTCGGTTGACGGACATTTGTGTCGGTTCCACTTCTTGGCTATTATGAATAATGCTGCTATGAACATTCATCTATGAGGGTTTGTGTAGACATATGTTTTCATTTCTCTTGGGTAAATACCTAGGAGTGAAATTGCTGGGTCATATGGTAACTCTAATGAGTCCTGGTGGTGCAATGGTTAAGCCATCAGGAAGCAGACTGACACATCTTTCTCCACCAGCTGCTCTGTAGGAGAAAGATGTGACAGTCTGCTTCCATAAAGATTACAGCCTTGGAAACCCTATGGGGAAGTTCTACTCTGTCCTGTAAGGTTGCTATGAGTTGGAATCAACTTGACAGCAAGGTTTTTTTGTATGGTAACTCTATGTGCTCAACGCCATTTTAAATGACTTAGCAATATCAACTGGCCATCCTGAGAGCACCAATTATTATCTTTATGCAGGCATCCTAATTTTTCCAATTTTTCTTTTTTTTTGAATCAGGCTTGTTCTGACGGTTATTAATAGCTCCTTTGAATTTTGTACTCTTTTTCTGTGATTACAGGAGCAATTATCTTGGTTAAGTCTGCTTTTTCAGCATAGTGGTCAGCTAAAGCACTACTATGAGATTCGGGGTGTTTGTGCTTTGAATGATCTTCTGTTATTATTATAGCTATCCTTAAGCAACAGCAAAGCATCTAAAGGCTTTGAATTTATATCCAACTATTATAGGTTGTTGTTGAGGTTACAAACCTCTTTGTTTCCAAAAGCATATTTACTATCAGTATAAATATTTGTTTCTTTTGCCAGACCCTGATGAAGGTAATTATTCTAGTCATATGAGCTTTAAGTTCTGGGAAGTTAAATTTAAGGGTGAATTTGAGTCTGTACTATTATTTTCATATATGACCAAATAAAATTAGGCCAGAGCTATTCAAGGGTATCTCTAACAAAATTATTTAAGATTATGTAAAAAACACCTCTGAGAGTTAACAGAATAATTTGTTAACAAAATGGATTCTCTACTAATCTGTGCATAAACAGCTTACTCATTTTACATGAAAGATCCAAATTTTAATTTTACTCCTTTGGTACATTATTTTTGTAGCAAACTGTAGTAAAGGAACTATTAATCTGCCTTTACTTAAATGCATTTAGGTATATACATATATAAACATACAAATTAGTAATAATTTAAATCTTTTAACTATAGTTTTAAAATATAATTTATCTGTATATTAAACAAAACAATATCTATCATAGTAAATTTATCATTTGAATGACTCTAACAACCTTTTGGAAGAACAGAAATTCACATCTATTATCCTAAACATATTCTTGAATCTCTCTGCAATTACTGTACCCAGTACAATTAACCATCTACATTCATTACTATCTATAATTAAAGTAACCAATCTTTTCTATAGAAGAGAAACTCAGAGGACAAATATTTTACAACTGTCCAGTTATATATTTCTATGAGCATTTATTTCCAATTATTTTTAAAATTTGGAGAAGACAGAAACAAACATATATGCATTATCACCCAAAGATATTTTCATATTTTGTTAATTTGCTGACATTTTAAGAAATAAAGGTATATTAAAATATCCAGAATAGGCAAGTGTATAGAGTTTGTTAATGGTTATCAGAAGCGAGCAGGAGGGAGGGGAAAAAGGGTACTCATTGCTTAAGGGACACTGAGCTTCTATTAAAGGTGATGGACAAATTTGGAAATGAATAATGGTAATTGTTGAACAACATGATAAACATAACTATTGTCACTAAATTATACACATGAAGTATGTTGATATGGCAAACGATTTGTCACATATATATTTACCCCAATAAAGAAATACCTTACTTTACCCATTGCCATCAAGTCGATTCCAACTCACAGCGACCCAATAAGACAGAGTAGAACTGCCCCATAGGGTTTCCAAGGCTGTAATCTTTACAGAAGCAGACTGCCACATCCTTCTCCTGCAGAGCGGCTGGTGGGGTCGAAGCGGCTGGTGGGTTCGAACCGCCGACCTTTTAGTTACCAGCCAAGCGTTTAACTACTGTACTAACAAGGCTCCTCATATTAAAATTGTATTTAGTGAAAACAGTTTCTGTATTTGTTGATTTTTTTCTTTTTAGAAACTGTACTGGAATTTAAAGATTATTAATTGACTTGGGTCTAAATTCTTAAAGTGAGTTAAGAATGTGAAGGAGCCCTAAAAATCTAGGTACATAAGAATAGCCTTCTGCAAAAGATGTAGGCTGAATTCCATTTTTTTACTGCTCATTCTGAGCTGACTCTCAAAAGTCAGCTAGCCAGAATACCTCAGGAAACCTTCAGGCTCCCCTCCCCTCCCTTCCTCTCATAGCATGCTCCCAGGAAGGATACTCACTCAGGCTGGCCCCCAAAATATCCATAAATTAAAAAGAATTTAACTGACTCAAACTTTATGATTAACAAAACAATGCTTAAGGGATCTTGCAATTGTCTGGTGTCTATTAAATCATGATTTTGTAAATGTCAACCAATCAGAATTTTTTCCATATAAGTTCTTGGATTTTCTGTACTTATGAAAGAGGCTGCATAGGTCCAGCTCACTATTATTACTCCTCCATTGCTAACCCCCACATTGTCTCATGCTCTTTCTTTTACTTCCCATTCCAGTCTTTATAAAAAGATTTAAGATTAACCAATGTTCCTCCTTAGAGGGTGGAAAACAAGTGATAACAATCTAGGAATGCAAAACCAAACAAAGTGCCCATCTTGTGACCAGAAACCAGGATGGCGTCAGGCAACCTTCAGGAATGCCATTAAAAAGATCAACTTGTCTGGGACGTGGCCACCATGTGACCACCATGACCACCTCAAGGAGGAACTAACATTCCACAAATTCTTAAGACTCATGATCCTGTCCCTGTGAAACCTCCAACTGGCCTCCAGTTTGGGGAGGCAGGTTTTTGGAGGAATCTATTCCCCTCTGTCTCTTGTATATCTATATACAGTAAAACTCTTGCTGCTTACCTCACCCCTGTCTCAGAATTGGCTATTGCGGCAGGCCGCTCCAATCCACATAATTGCGGTAGCACTTAAACTCTGTGAAAAATTCCTTTTGCTGGAATACTTTTGTGAATCCTCACAAAGTACTGCCCCCCCCATCATTATATCCCTTCAATAAATCTCTTTTCTTTAATTTTAATGGAAGCTCCAGTTTGCTTTTTGTCAAGAATCTAGAAATTACAATTTAGCTAATGTGTAAATCTTTATAAATAGTAGCATTGTAAGAATTTATAAAATTAAACCCTTTTAAAAGACACCCATTAATATTATTATTATTAAATACAACTTTATACGTATAATTTTTAATTTGAAATAAGTGATGGAAATAATGGAAACTTCTTTTGACTCATAAAGCTAATGTAGGAAATTTAGGAAGTGTCAAAGAGTAAGAACATGTACTCTGTTAAAACAAAAGTAAAGAGATTTACTGAGGAATAAAACAATTTGCCAATTGGGCAGCAACCGTGTAGAAAATATAAAGTTTCTCTGAAGTATGGAGGGAGAAGTATGCTTTTATAGTAAAATTGGGGAAGGGGAGTGTGTGATGGTCACATGGTTATAGTCACAAGGTGGGTAGGACATCAGCAATTTTATTTTCAACTATCCTCTTCCTGGAACATCTTGGTCCTGACCCCACTCTTATTTACTAAGAGTGGGTAAACTGCGTTCTTCACCCCCACCCTTATTTGCTAAAAGTGGCTTGGGGCAAGAGCCAGGCCAGTTAAACAAGATGATTGATAGGGGGCTAAGTTCTCCTGGTTCCACCCAGCTAGTGGCCCAAGGCCATATGCATATGAACGGGAAGAAGTCAAGGTTACATTCTCAGGAATACTGTAGCAGGAGCTTGTATCAAAATGGAGTTTTGATTCAGACCCTATGTCAGCCATTTCATTATGCCAAGTGCCTCAGTTTTAGATATTTGCTAGTACAGAAGTTTGAGTCATGAGAAATTTTATCTTGATCTTAAACAAACCAAAATATTGTACTAATGTTTTTTTAATGATAAACTAATAGTTAAAGACTTTGAATCGTGCCAAAGTTCTTTGTTAAATAGATGCCTTTCCTTATTATCTCATAGCTAGTTACAATGACTATTATATAAATATACTTGCTAGTGTCCACAAAAATGAACATAGTTTAATTACTTTTTTTTTTACACAGTTTTGACTGTTTATCTGAACTAGATATGCCTCGAGTGTGCACATAAACCTGGATGATTTTTTTCATCAGTAAATCAAGTTCTCAAGAGAGGGGAGAAAAGGGACTGGGCGAGAGAAGCATGAGAGGAAGCTGGCTCAGAAAATAGCTCATCATTTCTGTCTGCAAGGAGAGGGAAGGAAACTTAGAAAAAGATTGAACATTTACATACTACAAGAAAAAAGAATGTCATCTGTCTGGTTTTGACATAATTTGTGTCCTTGACAATTTTATCAAGTTGTAAGATTTTAAAAGCCAGCACTTATTAATCCCAAAGTATAGAAACAAATGATGCCATACCTTCCAGTTAAGCAAAATGATCTCTTTTAGGCAAATAAGGCAACCTTCTCATAAGAGTTCTTTCATTTTCGTTATCTAAATATTCTTCAAAATGTTAAGCCAAATGTTAACATTTACGCACTGGACTGATTTGTCAATCAATATCTTTTGTTTACCTAATATATCTGCCAGTTCTGGCTTTAAACCATCAATAAAAATGTGGGAAGAGCATTGGAAATGTCCACATCAGAAGCTGATCCTGAATATTGCTGAAGGTGCTGATGAGGGAGAAAGTTTCTCACATTTTACATTAGCTTTATCTTAAGGTTATTTTAGGAAGGCAGTGTTTGAGTCCAAATTATGTTTAGAAGCTTCTTCATACCAATTAAAGAAAGCAGATCAGGAACACTCGGAATTTTGTTTTTGGCTTTTTTTTTTACTACCAAATGAACAATTTGTCCATATCCAAGTTCCCCTAAAGAAGCCACTATAATTCCAAATTATCTTTGGTGAAATTGTGCCAGTTAAAAAGATACGCACAGGAGTTGGCATTAATAGTGAAAACATACAGGAAGTAGGTGCAGTTTTAGACCGGAAAGACCCCATGAGAACTGCAGTGAGCCCACAGGTTGGTGCTTTTGTAACATGGTGTTTCCTGAGTGCAGTCAGACCAGTCATCTCTGACAAGGGGCTGGATGAAACCTCTTGATTCCCAGTGGACAAAACTAAAACAAAAGCAGTTCTCAGGGACACAAAACCAGACTGAGGAAGACATCCTTATAAGGTTTCCAAACGGTGACTTGGGGTAAAGTTTGTCCAAAGACACTGTTCTGAGTAGAAACCTCCTGAACGCCTCAGCCCCACAGCCAGCTCAAGGATGAATTTATAGGGCCAAGACCTTAGTCAGAAAGTGTTAACCAAGTGTCTACCATGCTCCCAGACCTGTTCCAATGTCCCTGGCAATATTCAAATTTGCCTTCTCTTTGGGACATTTCAGAAATGTGTGAGCTAATTGCCTAGAATCTTTGGAGGGTTCCCTAGAGTGTGTGGGAAGGCAGTTGAGGAAAGGAGAACATTCCAAAGTGTGTACAGAGTTCAGAGTTTTTAAATGCTCTGAAGAAAAAGCCCAAGATCAAAAGCTGGAAGCTGTTGTGGGAACAAGTAAAATCTTACGCCTTGTGATAGTCATAACAATTGAGTCTCCAAGATGAGGAGGGATGGTGGAGTTAATATTTTGGAGACCTGCTCCTGTGGGGGCAGAGATCATCCAGAGTGGGTGAGTGAAAGGAAGGAGGCATTCACTGGAGCCCAATCGAGTGCAGGGGCAGGAGGGGAAGAACTGGGAGGGTGGTGGGCTTCTCTCTTTCCAGAGTAAGGGCCTCCTGCTAGTCGCTGGCCCACAGCATCCTGGGGAGATCCAAGGGACTAACATCCAAGGGGAGAGTTGCCAGTGGCAGGCTGCTGGGAGGGGAACGCCTGGAGGCTGAGAGGAGATTAACCACTTACATTCAGCCGAGCTTACAGAAAGGCTTTCCTACAAGTGGGCACTACCACCTGAGAGGAGGAGAAAAGTCTGATTGGATGGGCTGGAGCCAGGCTAAGTGATGGCTCTTCCCTCTCCCCCCGCAGGACGGGGCCAGCACCATGGGACACACGGCAAATACTGAGACCCACAGAGTGTGTGACCCTAGGTCGGGGGCAGCTGTGTGAGGATTCCAGGGGTGGGGTGGGACAGAATCTTACTTCAAGATGGTGACAAGGGGAACAGGACCTAAATCTCAAGGAGACAAGGCTGTGAAGAGGGTGTAAGGCCCAGGACAGGCCAAACCCAGCTGAGCAGGGAGTGGATCTCTGAGAAACTCCTAATCCAAGATCCCTTGGCTTCCACTTTGTGGAAAATGAACTAAGCCTGCTAGGAGAGGACATCCCCCACTTGTCTATAAATGTTTTAGAAAAACAGATACAGTGTGTGAAGCCATGCGATGGGACTGCCTCAAGTCAGGAGCTATGGAAAGGGTAAAGGTGGACATCATGGACATCTCTAGGTTAGGATATCGGGCATGATGACAGAGGGAAGGGGAGAGTAAGCTGTGTGGGGCAGGGGTGGGGTGGGGGTGGGGGTGGGGGTGCTGCTGTGGAGAGGCCTGAGATCACCAGGGAGAATCTGAACTGGGATAGGGTGGGAAAGGTTTTACACAATAAAGATCAGGTTGCTAGGATCCCCCAGCCTTCTAATGCCCCTCCTTCACCCTAGCTCCCTCCACAGCCTCCTTCACTCCAGAACCTTCCAACAGGTGAGCTTCCAAGCCTTCATTTCTTTCCATTCCCCCCAGCTCCTCGCCAGATCCTACCTGTTTGACCCAGCAACCCCCAGTCTCCTCTCTCGGTCCTACCCATGTCCCTTGCCCTGCTCCCAGCCACTGTGATTCTGAGAATCCCTCCAAGGGTGCTGACTTCACTCATGACTGCGTGGGCCACCAAGAGGAGCACTGCTGTGGCCAAGGCCAAGTCAGAACTTCCCAGAAGCTGCAGGGTGTCAGGGTTAGGCTGGTTGACCTGGTTGACTTACTGGGTAAAGCACCCGAAATTTCCCAGAGGCACTACAGTCACTGTATCCATTTTAATGAAGGTGAAGCAATAAGAAAGCTTGGCAGAAAGACAGTTGTAGGAAGTGTCCCCCAAACTTGCTAATAGATATACGCCAAGGGTAGACTTACCCTGAAGATCAGGAAGCTTAAGCTTTGGGCCCCTCACACTTGTCCTGGCAATGTGTTCACAGGGTGTATCAGTTTCCTATTGCTGCTGTAACAAATCACCACAAATATGGATATTTGAAACAATACCCATTTATTATCTCACAGTTCTATGGGTCAGACATCTCAGGCTTGGCCTGGTACTCTGCTCAGAGAATCACAAGTCCAGAATCAAGGCTCTGGCCACCCTGGGTTCTTATCTTGAGGCTCTGAGGGAGAATCCACTTTCAGACTCATTCAATTTGTTGACAGGATTCATTTCCTTCTCACGGTTTCCACTTGGCCATTTCCCTTGTCAAGCCGGCAAAGAGGGTCAAGTCCTTCTCACACTGAGAATATCTCTCACTTCTCCTCTGTCACATCTCTCTGACCCCAGACAGAGAAAGTTCTCTGCTTTTAAGGGCTCATGATTAGATTGGGCCACTCAGACATTCCACTATAATCTCCATAGTTTGAAGTCCATAATCTTAATTTCCAAGGCCGTCTTTGGGGGCAATTCTGATGGCCACACATGGTCATATAGTCTTGTAAAATTTGCAACAGTAATTTTTTGCATAAGATCCAGCATTCTCCACTTGCCTTGATCTAGGACAAGTGTTTTACACACTCTAGGTCATGAACCATTTTTGTTTTCTTTGTAACATTAGTTTAGAGTGTGGCAACCAGCATTTTCTTAAGGTATATAATGGAATTGGATTGGTTAGAAAAGAACAGAAAATATCAGAGAGCATCGCGCATAATACAGTTCTGTGAAATTGTTATATATACATACACACACACACACACACACATACTTATATCTGAACTAGGTCAGGAGGTAAAGTATACTTCTTAGTGTATTCGGTTAAGATGAAATTTTTTTTGAAAAGATGATTTAAAAAAAAGAAGACTCTAGAATTTGTGCGGTGCCTCCAGATGGGCCTGCTCCTGGTGCTGGAAGGACATGTGAAGTGTCGGGGAATGTCCGCCCTGACAGAGCCTAGCGGAGGTTTAGGTCTCCAGAAGCCCTGGGCTGGTGGCTCCCTCTGACCCACGATGTGTGGCATGGAGCCTACACCCTACTGGGGGAAAACCGGAAGATGCACCTATTCTGTCTCAATTTCCTCCCCTTAGATATGTCTGGAGGTCAGTCTGAACAAGAGAACAGACCTCTGGATTCCTTTTTCTGGGTGAACGAGATAACTGGAGAAGTCACCTACCCCTCAGCGAAGACAGAGGCGCCTGCAGCTTCTCCGCCTTCTACTGCGAAGCCACCACAGAGGCCCAGACCTCAGATTGGGAGAGTGAGGGGGACTCTTCCCAGCATCTGGGGCCCGCCCGGCACACCTGGATCGAGGTCTGCTCCTTCACCCCCTCCCGGGGCTCTATCCAAAGACACCGGCTCTAGAAGTGCCCTGCCATCTCTACCGGCCCAAGGCCTGGCTAAAGTTGGACCCAGGAGCCCCCCAGCCATCTCAGAAACACCTGTCGTCATCTCACCACTAGGGGGCGCTCTGCTTACATTGGGCCCCATGGCATCAGGCCGTCAGCCACCAGTCTCTCGGCTTCCGGCCAAACTTCCTGCCGCCTGGGCCTTCACTTGCAAGCTGAAAAGCGTCCTAACTGGGAATAATCGGTTCTCCTTTTGAACGTTGAGCGTGTCCGCCTGGTCACCCCCTTTAAGCCACCGCTTCTGAGCCATCCATGGCTAGTGCGCCTGCTCCCTATACCAGCTGGTGCCTGGGAGGACGCCTCCCTGCCTCCCGCTGAGCACACAGGACCCCCTGCAGGACTCTCCGAGGGACAGGCCGAGTGCTTTCACGCGCGATATAAATGTTTCTTAGATTTTGACACTAATGTTTTCTAGAACTTCCTTTACCTCCCACGTTGTCTTGGTAATTTACTCTCAATTCCTTGGGGTTAATTGATCCAATTCTGATGCTGATGCCTCAGCAATATGTTTGGATCTCAGGCAGGGCCAGGCAGAGACCTCTTGGATGGGAACAAACCAGGATGAGTGACGCCTCCAGGCCCTGGGGGCAGAGCCGAGAGCCACTTAGAATGGGGGCAGCACTCAGAGCACAGACCCACCTGCTGGCAGCCCTGGGCCCTGAGCAGAAAGGGGCTAGAGGCCTGCACGGAGCTGTGTTTTAGGGCAGCCTGAGGCCTAAGGGAGCTGGGTGTGGATACTGCCCATCCCAACAGGCCCCAGGAGACTCTTCTGACCCCACAGAAGGGATCGGTCTTGATTCAGGGAGCAGCTGGTGGCCATGGGGGTACTGGAGCCAGGCAGCTCCCGGCCATTTCTAAGGAGCTGATCTTGGTCGGCAGGGCCACTTGGTCCTCCCTGGTGACTTCCTCCTCCTCCTCCAGCACGTGGCACTTCAGCCAAGGCGCTCACAGGCCAAGACCTGAGATGTACCCGCCCTTCAGCTGGTACTTGTTGCCACCTTGGACAGAGAATGTGTCCCTGCTCACCATGCCTTCCTTGGCCTGCTGGCAGAACAGGCTCCGGATGGTGCTTGGCAGGGCCTGAGCCTAGGACAGCGGGCAGCCTGGGACAGCGGGCAGCCTGGGACAGCAGGCAGCCTGGGACATTAGACAGCCTGGGGCAGCGGGCAATCTGGGACAGCGGGCAGCCTGGGGCAGTGGGCAATCTGGGACAGCGGGCAGCCTGGACATTAGACAGCCTGGGACAGCGGGCAGCCTGGGGCATTAGGCAGCCTGGGACAGCGGACAGTCTCGGACATTAGACAGCCTGGGACAGTGGGCAGCCTGGGACATTCGACAGCCTGGGACAGCATGCAGCCTGGGACAGCGGGCAGTCTGGGACAGCGGGCAGCCTGGACATTAGACAGCCTGGGACAGCAGGAAGCCTGGGGCATTAGACAGCCTGGGACAGTGGGCAGCCTGGGACATTAGACAGCCTGGGGCAGCGGGCAGCCTGGGGCATTAGACAGCCTGCGACAGCGGGCAGCCTACCCTCTGGGCTCAGTCAGCAGCTCTTGATCCTCCAGGAATGGAGGCAGCACAGATAGAACAGGATGCAGCCCTCCTCTCGCCTTCCCCCCCTCCACACGCACCTGGGCCTCCTCAGGCTGCCCTGGCTGAGGTTGGCAGGAAGGCTCTGGGTGCAGGAGAAAGGAGAGGGACCCAGGGCAGGGCAACAGGGACCTAGCCTGGGAGAATGGGATGATCTTGTCCTAGGAGGAGCTGCTGGGGAAGCAGGTGCTGGGAGGCTCTGGGAGATGGTTTCGGAGATCCTGGAACAGCTCCAGGAGGGAACTATGACCAGGATGGACGTACTGCACATCAGGGAGGCCAGAGGGGAGCCAGACATGGGGAACAGGGAGGGGTGTCAGACAGTGTGGCCCCAAACCCTCACCAACCTGGCCAGCACCTCCACCTGGGGCCAGGGGCAGAGTCGGGGAATGTCCATCCCACCTTCCTGGGGCTCCCTGAGTGGGCCCAGAAGGGCCCATTCTTCCTGTCCACCCCCTCCCCTCTGCCTCTGCCCTCCCTCCCTGTTTGTGATGTGTGCACCCACTCACTGCTCCTTCCCTGCTTCCCTCCCTGAGCCTGATCCTGAGTGCAGACCCAGAGATCGGGCACACACAGCCCCTTCCCGGTGCTCCAAGGACAGACACTGGGCATGTAGCTCCCGCCTAGCAGGCAGGAAATGGGCCCTACCTCTGAATCCTGCTGGACTTTGGGCAGCCGCTGCCCCTTTGGGGCCTCAGTTTCCCCTCAGCCATCCTCAAAGCCTCCTTCTCAGCTACACCCCTGAATCAATCACTGCTCATGGCTCCAGGCTACAAGGAGCTTGAGTTGCTTGGTCTGGATGAAGTGGGCCTCCTTCATGGGTGTGGACTTCTGGGGGAGGAAGAGAACAGCCACCTAGGGAAGAAGACCCTCATGCCCCTGGCTGGGTGGGCACCTAACCCAGAGAGCCCAGGTCAGAGAACCCACCTCCCAGGATGGACGCCCGGCTGCGGCAGGGGCAGACTGAATCAGTGTCAGCCCTAGGATCACACACAGGTAGCTCTGGGGTCTCGACCCCTCTGGTTCTTGGTTGGGTTCAGGGCTCCGGGGCCCTTCATTCCAGGTGGGGCGAGTTAGAGGCCAAAGATCAGAGGTTAAGGTGCCTCCGTGCCCTTCCCAGAGCTTCCAAGCTATTCCAAGAAATGGACCCATGGAGGGCCCTGAGCTTCCTGAGAATTCTCCCTGCCTCCTGCTTCCCTGGTCATGCTGAGGCCTGAGGAGGGACAGGTAAGTGGGGGTGCTGGAACACTCTGTCCCAGTCTGAGGCCCCAGGGGATGCCATGACAACCCACTGAGGAAAGTTCTTTGAGCTGGGAGGAAAAGGCCTGCGCTCCAGCCAGATCCCTAGCCAGTGTGCCCTGTGACCAGGCAGGCTCTGCCTTTCTGGCTTCAGATCTTTCCCTGCACAACATAGGGGTGGGGTGAGCCTGTCTGCCAGGCCTGTCCAAGCTCTCTGTCAGTTTTCCCAGGAACCAGGGCTGAACAAGGCCCTTCTGGTAACAGGGAAGCGTGAAAAAAGCTTGGCAGGAATTTCTTACCAACTTTGGCCTGATTACCTGTTCCTAAGACAACTGCCAGTCTAAGATCTCAGGGTCTCTAATCTGGAAGCCAGCCAGCAATGGGTATGGCCCCGAAACGGGTTGAGTGGGAGGGGGGTCTGACGGTTGTGTCCTATAGTGAATAAAAGCAAGGGCCCTGCAGGGAACAAAACCACAAACTTCACCCCAGCTTGGGCTGCAGGAAGTGGGGAGAGGTGTAGGGTGGGGGTAGGGATAAGGAACTGTGGGCAGTCTTATCCCACCTCAAAGCATGAGGAGACTGAGGTTCAGAGAGGAATGACTTGTCTAGTCTCACACTGTAAAAGGGGGCACTGTTCTCTGACTGGGACCAGGTTTACATGGAGGCCTGGAGTTAGGGGTGGGGAGCAGGGTAGTGTGGGACAGTCATCTCGGCCTCCGTCACCATGCTCGTTTGATGAACACCTAGGGCTCCAATCAAGGATAATATTGAGCAGGCTGGAACCTGGCCTGCTCCTCTCCCCCAAAAATCTGTGCCCACAAGTGAGGCAGCAAGGATGATGGGCATGTCTTATCTTACTGTGGATTACAGATTCTGGCCATGTGGAGAGGCCATGTAGAGAGACCATGTGAAAAGATCATGTGGAAAGGCCACGTGGAAAGGCCATGTGGAGAGGCCCTGAGGCCATGTGGAGAGGCCATGTGGAGACCATGTGAAGAGATCATGTGGAAAGGCCACGTGGAGAGGCCATGTGGAGAGGCCGTGAGGCCATGTAGAGAGACCATGTGAAAAGATCATGTGGAAAGGCCACGTGGAGAGGCCATGTGGAGAGGCCCTGAGGCCATGTGGAGAGGCCATGTGGAGACCATGTGAAGAGATCATGTGGAAAGGCCACGTGGAGAGGCCATGCGGAGAGGTCCTCAGGCCATGTGGACAGGGAGAGGGGCCCAGCTCTCCCAGCCTCCATCTGGCCCTGCCAAAGCAGCAGGCATGTGAGCAAAGCCATCTTGGATCCTCTGGCCAGGCCTAGCCACCAGCTGAACACCACTGAGTGACCCTCACTGACACCAGATAGAGCAGATTTACTGAAGAAGAAATCATTCAGTTTTGTGGATACCCTAGGAACATTTAGTTCAGATAAAGTCAAAACTGTGTTTTTAAAAAAGTGATTATGTTTCTTTTTGTAGCCCTGGGAAGTGTATTTACATGACAGTCATTGTAACCAGCTACAAGGTAAAAAAGGAAAGGCATCCATTTCAAAATAAAAGGAAAATGTTTGCATGATTCAGAATCTTTTAACGATCATTAAAAAAAGTTAGTACAATATTTTGGTTGTTTAAGACCAAGATTAAATTTCTCATGATTCAAACTTGCTAAATATCCTACATTAGTTTCATGAGCAAAAGTAAGTTTCCTCCTATTTCTATCACTTGTTCAAAATTTAAAATTATATGTATAAAATTGTATTAAAAGACCTGAAATCATAAACATGGGTATCTTTTTAAAGGGTTTAATTTTTTTTTTAATTTTTAAGGGTTTAATTTGATAAATTTCTTGCAAGGTTTTAATTTATAAAATTTAATGTGTTAGCAAAATTGTAATTTCCAGATTCTTAACTTTAAGAACTTAGAGCTAGGTTAGTTAATAAATAATATTCAAATTCCAGCACAATTTCTAAAAAGAAAACAAGATATCAAAACCTCTGGTCACTAAATAGAATTTAATTTGTCCTATTTAATTTGCATATTAACAAGATATGCAAATGCCTGTGGGTGATAACGTATGTAATTTGTTTTTGCCTTCTTACTTTTTTTCAATGATGCAAGATAAATGGTCATAGAATTGTAAAGCTGGATGACTTTTAACATTTTGTCCTCTGAGTTTCTTATATAATACACGTTGGGAAGGAATTTCTGGTTTCCGCTCTGACTTAGAAAGGAGACAAATGGAGACAGAGGGTTTAAGAAGAAAGACATGTAGACAAATTTGCAAAGATGGAAGCTCTCAGACCAGCAAAAAGCAGCAGCGTGAATGGGTGTGGGCTCCACCAGAAAACCCCAGGCCCAGGCCTCTACCTTCTTCTTTAAAGAAGGGTGACCAGCTGCCTGGTTGTCCTGGGACTGAGTTCCCGGATGCAGTCCCCTCAGAGCTGGACCAGGAGACACTGGGGAACCTTGGGGAGCTGGCCGCCTGCTGCCAGGTGTGCACATGCTCTTTTGCCTGTGAGTTTAGGTTACAGAGACGAGGTCCTGGGGGCAGAGGGGTGATGGGACTTCCTGAAGACTGAGTATGGAGAGGGCAGGAGGGGTCTGCGGGGTGCACAGGCCCCATGGGAGCAGTTGTGTGGTGGGGCTGCAGGGGCTGCTGTGGAGGCACTATTGCCACAGGAGCGGTGCCGTGATTGGCCGGGGACCTTGATGCCATAAGGGCTGCTGCTGCTGTCAGAATAGGAGAGGGCGTGGGGTGGGGAGGGGACTGCCAGGCTTCCTGGGCCGCTCCTCCTCGTGGGCCTTCCCTTCACAGCCTTCTCTCCCCCAGAACCACTGAGCGGGGTCTTGGAACCCGTGGGAACATTCCAGTCCCAAACCTGGAAGACTCCCCCCTGCGCCTCCACCAGACCCAGCTTCTCCACCCAGCAACAGACAGCGGAAGGCTGCTCAGCCCTGGACCACTACTCTGTAACCGGGCAGGTAAGGGCTCCCAGCTATCACCCGGGAGCATCATCACTTTACACCTTAACAAAGAAATAGAACCCATAAACTCGTAGGAAATGACGTTTGTCGAAATTGTGTCTCAGTTATTTAGAGCAGGATTTAGATGCATATCCTGGATTATTCACGAGGGCCCTGAATGACATCACACATATCCTTATAAGACAGACGCAGAAGAGGAGGAGGCCACATGAAGACAGAGGCAGAGATTGGAGTGATGTGGTCACCAGCCAAGGAATGCTGAGAGCCACCAGAAGCTGGAAGAGGCAAAGAAAGGATTCTCCTCCAAAGCCTCCAGAGGGAGCATGGCCCTGCCCACACCTTGATGTTAGACTTCTGGCCTCCAGAACCATGAGAGAGTAAATTTCTGTCGTTTGATGCCTCCACGTGTGTGGTAATTTGTAATGACAGTCACAGAAACCAGTCTACCACGGAGAGGTAAATGATGTTCAGCCTCCGTGATGTCGTCTCCTTTTTTTTGAACCGCCAACCTCTAAGTCAGTAGCTGAGCTCTTAACCGTTTGCTCCACCAGGATTCCTTTCCCAAACGATATGAGGGTGAAAATCCAATGGGCCCCTAGTTTAGGCCACATCCTGTGCTGAACTGGCTTCCTCCACATGAACCGCTGTGCTGGACATGTAGGAGCAGATGTGTGCAAATGTCACCCCAAGAATGACACAGGCCCCTGTGTGGTCCCTGCACACCCCCTGCCCTGGCTGGAGGGAGGGGTGAAGGTTCAGGTGCTGCCGGGCTTCACTCGGGGGGCACAGGAGGGCGCACAGCTGATGGGCTCCACCTGCCCTTTCTGCACATCAGACCTGTAGGGGTGAAGTTGGGCCCTCCTGCCGCCGCCCTGTTCGTACCATTGTGAGCAGGCCTGAATTGCCATGTGGTCCAACAATTCCATTCCGAGGTATACACCCCAAAGAAGGGAAAGCAGGCACTCAAACAAATACTTGAACACCTGTGATCATTGCAGCACTATTCACAGTAGCCAACAGGTGGAAACAACCTAAGCGTCCATCAATAGATAAACGGATAAACAAAAGGTGGTATATCCTTACAATGGACTCTGACTCAGCCATAAAGAGCAAGGAAGTTCTGATGCACGTAACAACATGGATGAACTTTGAAACATCGTGCTGAGTGCAATAGTCAGACACAAAAGGACAAACACTTTAAGGGCCCATCCCAGGTCATTGTATGTCTGCTTATGATCCCTCTGCCCTCCCCGATGGGACAGTGAGGCTCAAGGTCCTGTGTGGTGCTGACTGGTGGTCCCGCCCACCCTGTCGCTGACGTTGTCCAGAGCTGGGGGTGCTCCTCCCTGCTCAGATTCTTCCAGCCCCTGGGACACCTGGATCCAAATCCCACCTCTTCTACCTGCAGCAGGCAGAGAGGCCCCGGACAAGCCCCTGCCCTATTTGGGCCTCAGTTTCTCCATATGCAACATCTGTATGCTTAGGAAAAAATTCCCCAGAATGCTCCACCACAGGCGAGTCCCCAGGGGTGAAAGGTTTTCAGTGCCCACAGACCAGATTGCAGTAGCAGGGGCTTGTGGGGAGGATGGGGTCCCACAGCACCATCCCAGGTCTGAACCATTTGGGCCACTGGCTTCACCTCCTCCCCCTCTTCCTTGCTCACCCTCTAAGGAGTGAGGGGTGTCTGGGCAGTGGCCAAGGACTGACCGTGGGAGGACTCTGGCTTTTGCGACAGACTTGCTGGGGTGGGAAGAACCGTCAAGAACATACCCAGGTGCCTCCTTTCACAGATGAGGAGACGGAGGCCTTGCCTGGGGCCACTCAGTGAGAGGAGCCTCCGGAATTCCGTACCAGGGTTCCCTGGGGCTTGTGCTGATTCATACCCATAGGACAGGCACCGCGGTGATCCTGCCATGTCAGAGGGCCCGAGGTTGGGGTCTGCGCCAGGCAGCACAGGTCGGGGGTGGCCTGGGAGCCAAGCAGGAACTGTGGGCTCAGCCATTTCCAGGCCTCACAGGACATCTGTGACTTCTGCACCCTGGATCTGGGGGCTAGCCTCCTGGAAGCCTGGGGTCCCAGCTATGGGGCCTGCAGGAGGGAAGCTGCCAGGATCGCGGTCCCTGGCAGAGGAACCCGGAGCCTCGGGGCCCACCAGTCTCCAAAGGACTGGTACGAACTGGCTGCTTGCTCCAGGGAAGCAGGGACAGAGTCCTTCCCGGCATCCGTGGAAGAGGCTGGGTTACTATGCGGGATATGGAGACTTAACAGGCTCTGTGGCCAAGCTTGAGTTTGAAGTGGAAAGAAGCTGGCACTCATGGGGCAGGAGTGACAGCTGGGGTGCAGGAATGCAGCCATAGGGCCCCCCTTGCCTAACCCCCAGAGGGCTTCATGCTTATATCATGGGGGAGGGTGCCCCAGCCAGCACTCGGAGGGACAGTGCCTGCCATGACCAGCAATCCTCGGTTAGTGACAGTGCTGGACAGCTGATGCCCAACACATGCTGAGGACTGTCCTTTGCCCTGCGGCCAGGGCCCAGGCCAGGCAGGAAAGGACTGAGGTCAGGAAGGGGCTGGGGGAGCCTGCCGGGCGGCCTGTGCACCAGGCCTCTGCATGTGCGCCGGGGAGGCCTGGTGAGGCCCCAGGCAAGCCAAGGGGGAAAGCCCTGAGCTGGACACCTGGCTCCGGGCCTGGCTCTGCCACTGTGGGCTGTGTGCCCTCAGACAAGTCCCTTTCCTTTCCTGGGCCCATGTCCCTGTTTGCAGGATGGGACAGGGAGTGGGGGAGAGGAGGCCAAACCCACACTGATTGTGCATCAGTGCGTATTGGGCACTTGCCAGAAGCTTTAAGAGTTTTCTTGTTTGATTTCACAGCAACTAGGAGCAAGTCCAATCCCCTATTTACAGTCATGGACAATGAGGCTCAAAGGTCCAGAAACTTGTCTGAGGTCACAGGGTCAGAAATACGCCAGAGCTGGCCCAGCTGCTCCTCTGGCCCTCCATGCTCCTGACCTCTGAGTGGCTGAGGGTGAAAGGACTCACAGGTTTCCGGGTCCGGAACATGCTGCCATGCAAGGCCTCCCTCTCTCCTGGGCCCCAGGATCTGCATTTCCCCTCAGAATCAGGAGGGGAGCCTGTTGTGTGTGTGCATGTGGGACAACTTAGAGGTGTCACCAGCTGCCTGTTGTGACCAGAGTGTTGTCTCTCTCTCTTGCTTTCAAAGCTGGGAGCAGCACTAACTCCCAGGGCTGGGCCCAGGATGCGGGGCCACCCTGGGGTGCACAGCAGATACAGACCCTGCCTCACCTGGCCCCCACCAGGTAAAGGGGCAGTGTTATGCCTGGGCCACTTAACTGACGGGGAAGCCCAGGCTCAGAGACATGGCCTACACTGACTCCCACGTCCTCCTCAACACTGCCTCCACAGCCAGGACAGATCTCAGTGCGGGGTGTGCCAGTGGTCACCCCAGTGGTGGCCAGCAGAGGCCCGAGTGCACAGAAGGCCCTTGTAAAGTCTGGATCACTAATGGAATTTGAGGTCATCTTGTCCAGCTCCCCTGTTTCACAGATTGGTAAACTGAGGTGCAAGGGAGGGCTAGCATGCCCTCAGTCCCGTGCGTAGCTGGAAGCAGAGCCAGGCCTTCTACGTCTCATCAGCCTGAGCTCCTTCCCCTTCCCAATGCTGTCTGGGCATCCCCAAGCACCAGGAAGTCCCTTACAAGGTACAGAGCCATCACCTTCCTGGACAGAATTGTCCTACCTTGCCCTCAGACCCAGGCTGGGGGCACTAGGGCTTGCCTAGGGATAGAACCCCACCTAGAAGGCTGACAGTTGCCATCCTGAACGTCAGGAGAACCTGGGCTAGGCCCCATCCGGCTGGCCTCCTGCTCCCCTCTCTGCTAACACAGGGCAATGAGCTGAGTGGAGCAGAGCAGACCAGCTCACCGTCACTGCCGGCTGGGCTGGACCCTGCTGCCTCCACCAGGGTCCCCTGGCACAGACATGGCACAGATGTCCCTCCACGTCCTGTTTTCCTTCTGATATCCCCTGGCTCCTCAGTGCCCCTCTCTGCTGCAGTCTGCTCTTGGGCGGGACACTGTGTCCTGCGGAGTCACCTCTCTCTGTCCCTCATGCACGTTCCAAGCTGCAAGTGGAGGGGAGACACCCTTTGCTGCACAGTGAGGTTGACACCCCTCTAATCCCAGAATGGACGCTGGTGCGTCAGAAAGACGCATGTGTCCCCTGGTCCAGCCTCCCTGCTAGGCAAGCATTCCCTCTGCATCCTCCCTGATGGGGCTGCCTGGCCTCACTTGGACACCCCCAGTAATGCGGGACTCACCACCACCCCCAAGGAGCCCCTCCACTGTGGGGCAGCTCACCAGGATGGACCTGTGTTGGTGGGGTCGGGAGTGAAAAGGGGAGGCAGGAAGCCTGAGGAAGGGTTACCATGGAATCTCATCAAATGTCAGATGGATTCTCCAGTAGCATGACCAGCGGCAGGCCCCACTAGGAGGCTTTAGGCTCATGGGGAACTAACAGGCTTCCCTGCCTGGGGCATTCTGGTCTTTTGGCCTTGGGAAACCAGATCTTTCCTGCCTCCTTGCTTTTGCCCCTATTAACTCCTCCACCGGCAAGCCCTTCCACCACCGTTGTGTGTATTTGTTCATTTTTTGCGTTGTTTTAGCAAGAAGGGTAAATCTGGTCTCTGTTAGTTCATTGTGGTCAGAATTATCCAAATATACCTTTCTTCAAATATTCTCCTAATTGCATTAAAAAAAAAAAAAAATTGGATGACTTTCGGCGTGGCAGATGCTTCTGTCTGCCTGTCCCCACCTTTTGCCTTTAACCTGGCTTTCCCTAGTCCATCGTGGCTCCTGCCTGCCACCCAGAAACCTCTGCTTTGCCACTGATGCCTGGGTGGTTTGGCCTAGGGTGGTGGAGATAGGAGAATAAATCTAAGGTTTTTCCAAAGAACCAAGAGGATCTGGTGACCAACCGAATAGGGGTGTGGAGACAAAAGGGGGGAAGCATGATGTCCTGATTTTGGGATAGGGTGGTGGGGGTCTCTCTGAGCCATAAAGGTAAGCGAATGGGTCTAGCTGTTAGCATCGAGGCTCATGGTAAACATGATAGTTACTTCGTAGGCCCAGATTCATGGATTACTCAACGGCTTGTTCTATCTTCTCTTTAAGTGATATGATTACTTCTGGGACAAAAATCCTCAAACACTATTTCTGCATGTTCCTGGCCATTTCCCCCACTGGGTGGGCTTCAGGAAAGGGCCAGTGGAGCCCTCACCTAAGGTCATGGTGCCATAGTGAACATCCTGAAGGTGTAGGTCAAGTGTCTCCTGATCAACACTGCAGCCACTCCTGTGTGCAGTATCTGGTACATAGTAGGCTCAGACCTCTACTCATTGACTCCTATGACAACTCATAACATAGACCCCTTGGTTAATGATACCACTGCCAGAGAAACGAAATAAGGAAGAGGCAATGGGAGGGAAAGAGGATGGGGGCATTTCAGAAGTTTAGGTTTGAGGTGCAGGGGAGACATCCAGGCAGACTCTCAGAGGTGCTTGGGTCTACAGGCGTGGGGCTCAGGAGATGGCCACACTCGGAGACAGAGGTTTGAGCAGGATCTTCAACCAGGGCAGTGGCTGATGCCACTGGTGTGGGCATGAGTGATGGGTGAGGAAAAGGCTGAGGATGGAACTCTCAAGTTCATCTGCAACCAAAAGAACTCATAGGAATAGGAATAAGGCGGCTCAGCAGAAGCCTGCCAGGAGAGCGGTGCCTGTGAACCCAGGGAGTGGTGTCAGGAAGGAGGGGTGGTCAAGACATGCCAGTGCAGCTGAAGGTACAGCTGGGTGACCAATAAAAAGTGCCACCGCAACCTGGAAAGGATGTCCTGGTACCTGGCAACTGTGTGGTCTTGGGTGATGGTTTTGGACCAGATTCCTTTTGTCCATAGAATAAAAACTGACAAAAAAGTAGTTCAAGGCAGAGTATGGGGGTGGGGGGAGCTTGTGGATCCCACTGTAAGAACACAGCCATGCAGCATGGGGATGAGGGATGGGCCGTGGAAAATCAGCACCAGACAGCACCTCTTCTCCTGCTCCCTCTCTGGTGCTCTTCTTCCCACGTGGGGACTCAGGACCTTTCCTCTTCCCTCTGAAGCTTTTGCAGATGATGTCAGGCTTCTCCCAGCCTCACCTCCAACCTCTGCTCCCTTCCACAGAAGGGGTTAGGCTGGTGGGGGCTCTTCCCAGGAGTCCTACAGAAGAGTGCTCCAGCAGACAAGGACCCTTCCCACGCTCCCAAATGACGTGGGTGGTTGTGGGTGACTGCAGGCCAGCTTTACCCTGGGGGTGTGGGGGGCACCAGGCAGTGGCAATAGAGGGGGCTCTTCCCAGGTGCACTGGAGGCCAGCAGGCCAGCCACCCCGGGCCTCCAGCTGTGACAACTGGGAAGAGAGGTCAGGTGTTCCTCTCCATGCTGTTCTCACCTGAGGCTTTGTAGAAACAGTTATAAGTACCAGTTTACAGTGGTGGGGCAGAATTTCTCCTTTTTGTCAGCAGAGTTTTCTCAGAAAAACTGGGAGGGGAAGTCAAATAGGTAGATAGATAGCTGCTGTTGAGTCAATTCCAACTCACAGACACCTTACATACAACAGAACAAAATGTTGCCTAGTCCTGCGTCATCCTCACAATTGCTGGCATGCTGGAGTCCACGTTGTGGCTATGGTGCCAATCCATCTCACCGAGGGTCTCCCTCACCCTCACTGGCCCCCTGCTTCACCAAACATGATGCCCTCCTCAGTGACTGATCCGTCCCAACGATGTGCCCAAAGCGAGTCGAACAATGTTCTGTTGTGATTCATTAGCTAATTTTTGGAAGTAGATTGCCAGGTCTTCCTTCCTAGTCTTAGTCTGGGAGTTCTGCTGAAACCTGTCCACTATGGGTGATCCTGCTGGTATTTGAAACACTGGTGTCATAGCTTCCATATAAGCCACCATAGTACGACAAACTGACAGACAGGTGGTGGAAATAGGTATATACAGGCCACACATTTCTTGTAATTTCCTATTAAGTTTTAAAACTATTAATAATTGAATAACAAAAGAAAACAATTATCTGATTGATGTAGGTATTATTTATAATGTAACAGTTCTGAGACAAAATCCAATACAATACAAATTACTGAAGATTCCATATTAGTTCATTTTAGAAATGACACAATCCAAACCAAACCTTACAATAAATTTCCTTAGATAACCTTTAAGGAATTTTTCATTCCCACTATTTGGCTCTGGAAAATCTTTATCGGTCACAAACACTCGTTACATTAGGAAAATAATTTAGGTATAGTTGTTAGGCACAGGTTAAAAGGGATAATATGCACAAACTATAATTACATATCAACACGTCTTTGGAACACACATATGAACTATTTAAATAACTAATATTTTAGATAAATTTAAAACATACTTCAAAAATCGTTTTAATGTATCCTTTACTTTCTAATGCACTGAGGAAAAATTTCTTTTTGATTTCTTCAGCAGTAAAACTCTGTCCTAAACCAGGATTTACCTTCTCCTCTTGAGAAGCAAGCCGAAGCGTTTTTGCATCTGCTTAAAAATATACTTGGGAAAACATCTGCTGATACAGAAGCACCGTACCGAGAGGCTAGGCTGTGTGGCTCTGCTGTGGGCACGAGAAACCACTGGGGGTTGAGCTGTGCTGTTGGTCCCCGGGAAGCCCAGAGAGCTGCGAATGTAGGTGACCCTGAGGGGCTTCAACCAGGCCAGAGCTACTGGAAGGGTTTCCAACATTGGTAGGCACAGGAAGACGGGGGTCAGGAGGGGTGACAGAAATCCTGTCACCATTTTAACTCGCCCCTCCGTCTGGAACTCTGGGAACAGGCAAGGAGTTTTCTTGGTAGTGTCTGCCCATGAAAACAAAAGAGCCACCTCATTCAATGATTCAAAAGCATTTACCATCTTACAAAATTTTAATGGGTATGAGAAACTATGAGTTTAACCCTAAATTCTGTGTCAGTGACGCTATTTTAATAAACTCATATCAAACTGCTTATGACAACATCAATACCATTTATTCATTTTCTTTCTTTTCCCTTCTATTCTTTTTCTTAGGCAGAATTTGCTACCTATCAGTTATCTGTTTTGGACATCAACTATTACTGGCTGCAAAACACTTGTGTGTGTATACACACATGAGATGTAGCTAACAAGCTGCATGTTGAATTTTATGTTACATGTGGAAATGAGTTCCAGTACTTCAGAGCTATAGTAAATATGAGACCTGTTACTAATCATACACATACTTGGCCAGCCTCAAACCAACATTCATTCATATAAAAATATACTGTATATCTTTTACTTTTGTAGAATCCTTCATTTAAATATCACTAAAAATATGTTCTAACAACTTTTTACCTAGGCTTACCAATCAGGTAAGAAATATCGTAAGATCAAGAGATGAAACTCTTTTAAAAACAAGTTTCGTAGTAGAAATTAATTACTTTAAAAACGTTGTTGACTTTTAAAGCAGCAATTAAACTTTGTTCATAATAATAATACTGTCATATCAAATTGTGGATTTAAATAAATTTAACTTAAAAGTGTTTTGCTTATCTCTTTAAAAAGTAATACAGATTTCTGTCTTACTTAGTGGCTTCTCCAGTCTTCCAATTCCAAGGAATACAAAGGTCTCCATCTTGCATAACAGAGTAAAAATGTGAAATGCAGAGATGCATCCCATGGAGATAAGGCAATGATTGTTCTAGCAGTCTCTTACAACAATCTACCATTTGTATACTAGAAACGCTGGGCTCCTTATATAACTTCTCCAGAGAAAATTTCCTTGTTGAAGCCTGTATCAATTCACTTTCAATAACCTTTAACCTGTTTTATTAAAAATAAAAATAATATTGCCATAAGTGATAACTTAATAGAAGAACACAAAAAGAACGAAGGGAAAAAGAAGCCACTGAAAACCCTATGAAACACAGTTCTACTCCGACACACATGGGCTGCCATGAATCGGAACTGACTTCAGTGGCAACCAGTTTGGTTTTGGAGGTGTGAACACAATTATTCTAAAGGAGCAGAAAGGAATGCTTCAAAGTAGTATACCACATGCCCTTCAACGCAGGTTCTGGTACACCAGGTGCACTACCCAGACCCTGGAATCCAGGCTGCAGTAGATACCACAGGTATCCAGAAGGAGCTTTGCAGTTCTCAAGTTCATTCTGTAGGATTACACAGTATCTTTAGCTTATCTATCTTGTACATATTTGTATCCTGAGGCTAACCTGCAGTATAAAAAGCAAAAAATACATTCTCTATTTTAATAATTAAAATTCTTATCCTAATAATGCATGTACCTTTGGTAGTTCAACAAGTCTATAAAATGATAAGAATTAGCAATAATCCCCTACCTACAGTCTTATACCTTTGTTGTCCATTTTTTAAAAAAAACAGTTTTAAACTTTTTATTACTGACAATTTTAAACACATACAAAGTAGAGACTAGCATACTGAAAGCCCACGGGCCCGTCACCAAGCTTCATCAGTTGGTAACTCATGGCCAGCTTTGTTTTCTCTATAACTCTATTCATTTCCTCTTATTCTGAAGAAAATCCATTATATTACTACATCTATAAGTATTTTCTAGACTGTATCTCTAAAATATAAGGATTCTTGCTTCCTCAAAAATACTCTAAAGCTATAAAAAGCAGCGGCTATGGTGTAGCAAACAAAATCAGCCCTGATAATGAAAGGTGAGCCAGAACTGCTCCCAAGGGTTAAAGCAGACTTACTTTAGAAAAGTAGTATTATAAGCACAAATGCTTAACAACTAACCAAGAAGTAGGCTATTTGTGCAATAGGATTTGGCCAATAAAGTTGTCACCAATTCCACAAGCAAAACAGAGATGCAGCTCCTTCACTTACTTTATACATTAGAAGATCTCCTTACGTCTTGTTAAAGGGATGGCTTCCATGGTTCTCTTTAATTGCCACCCTTCTTCTCTCTTTATTATATACCCCTGGTTTTTAAAAATTTGTGGACACTGGGGGCAATAAGGTAGGAGAAATAAGTAATCAGAGGGCTTCCACCAGCATATTCCTGAACAAGTCCCCACGGCGTCTTCAAATACCAGAGACCACATCCCTGTTCTCTTTATCCCTCCTCCTGGAAACGTTCCTCCCCTGATATCTGTGAGTCGTTCTCTTCAGCTCCTTCCTGCTCCTCTGCCACAGCCTTCCCTTCAATGCCCATGTCCCCAGAGCAACTCAATTCGACTCTGTGGGCTCAGCTACCACTGACATACTTATAGCACTCAAGTCTCCTACTAGACAAATTCCAGGAGAGCAGGGGCCAGGTCTCCTTCATCTTTCTATCGAAGACACCTACCACAGCTTCCGGCACACAAACATCACAGTACATGACGGCTGAATGAATAAATGAATGGTTACAAAACCTCCTGAGGCAACATCGTTAGAAAAACAACCCACTACTGAATATAATATCCTCCCTTCTTCATAGCAGACACAAGCAGCCCCTTAATAAAAAACAGGAAACTGCTATAATATGATTCTTTCAAAGATGCAAACAACATAAAAACAGGACTGCTTCTGAATGAAAACAATATCTTTACTTTAAAACTCTTTCTCAATTTCATTAAAATAGAGATGAGGCTCTCTTCAGATCAGCTGTATTCAAATTTTTAAGCAATGAAGATTCCCATCGATCAAGCAGTAACTGATTTTTTTTTTCCTTGTGGCCACTCTTCTCCATCTGGAGAATTTCTTTCAGGTATTCTTATTTTTCACTCTGCTCCTGAGTTGAAGTTTTCTATTAAGAAGCCCTTCTCAAATTGAGGCACACGGTGGTAAAGTGATTAAGGTTATTATACTTACAAAACAGCCTCATCAAATCCCTTGCAGAACAAAGTGGGGAATAAAGAAATATGGAATATCCACAAATAAGTCAATTTTGTAAGCTTAATACGATATTAATGTCTATCAGTTCTGAATATCTGATTTTTTAAAGTTAGATTGAACAATGTAAGAGAGGGCTAACAGTACTTACTCTTCCTTTCGTTTCATGTTCTCTCTTGCCTGCTGGGCTTTGGTGAGAATAAACCATTGGAGGCTTGCTGGATCACAGAGGGCTGGAATGTTAAAATGCCCGAGTTCATGCAAGCTTGGAGCGTATCTATCACTGTAGTTAAGCATACATTAAAGGACAATTATTGATCTATTCCACCTCTTTCCCCAAGAAAATGTTTTCTTAGTCTCTGAAATAAGAATTAAGAAAATCTACTTCAGGAGTTTAATAAAACTGACATATCTTTGCTGACCCCAAAAAGACACCCTTGGTCAGAATGACCATGTACTTCCTAGCTCTGTGACCTTCCTCAGCTGTACAATGTGGGTAGTACCTACTTCATATTGAGGTTGTGAGACCTAAAGAGTATTAACATTTATGTACTAAATGTATATGATGTACGTAGTACTAAATATGTTAATATTCAAGCCCAGTGGCTGGAAAATAGTATATACACAAAAAATGTTGGCCATTGATTTAAGAATAGTTTAATGCTACAAAGCTTTCCATTGGACTGACTTTGCTCAGGAAGTGGGAATATAATCACAGAATGTTCTAGAGATTCAACCCCTTGATGCTCTCATGGTGGGTTTTCTAATGTAGAAATGAGTACTGTTAACTGAAGCAATAATATTCTTTTTCTTAATTTCTAAGAATCACACACTGAAATTAAAAACGTGTGTGTGTGTGTGTGTGTGTATATATATATATATATATCTAGACACACAACCCACCTAAGTGAAAGTAATCCTCCTGTTTTACATTTTTACCTGTTAAGGATCATTTGTAAACCACGCAGACTTCGAGGATGAAAAGGTATTCTATTTTTCAACAGTCTGTTATAGAACACATCAAGAAGAGAGTAATATTCTTCAACTGTCAATACTGGCTGTAATTCTTCAATATAAACAACTTGTATGCCACCTAGAAGATAGCTTATTTGGTCTTCTAAAAGCATCAGCTTCCTCTGAAGGTCAAAATAACTTGGCAATCTTTCAAAAAGCTACAATATTAGAAAAAAGAGAAATATATAGTTTCATGTTACTATGATTACTTAATTTTAGGATTCCAATAAATGGTATTGAGAAATTTTAATGAGAAAAATTATTTTCCTAGGAGGAAAGTTCAAGTGAGAGATAAGAAAAAGACAATGTAATGTTGAAAATATTAATATCCAAATAAAACACTGCAAATCTTCGGGACTTATGGATAGGAACTGAAGAGCTTGCAGAAAAAAAGAAATCTGTTCCAAATAAAAATAAGCCCTAAGTACTAAATTTAAATATGCAGGTAAGAATCTTAAATAAGTTTTGAATGATTAAATGGTACAATAAAGAAGGGTTTTAGAAATAAAGTATATGTATTTCAACTCCAAGTTTATTCCTTTAGAATTTAATTTACAAAACTCAATTAAATGTAATAAACATTATTGAGCACATACCATGTGTTTACACAATGAACTGGGTACTTGGAGCACACAGATTATAGGAGTTTGTTCCTGTTTTCCAGGGGCTCACAGTTCAGGATATAAAGAAGAGGTTCAAGCAAAGGTTTCTAAGCAAGTCTAATTTGGCCGAAAGATAACTGAATGTAGCAAAGGTAGATGAATGCCGGACGTTTTGAGGACAGAAGAGCGAGCATGTGCAAAGACAGAAACATGGAAAGGAACAGCATGTTCAAAACCAAGGAGTGTGGAATGGCTGCAGTGTGACATGTTTGGGAGTTGTGGAAAGGGAAGAGACTAAAGAGGTAGGTACGGGCTACATCAGGCAAGGCCCTTGTGTGCTACATTAAGGACTCAGATTTTATACTGAAAGCTTTAAGAGGAGTTAAAATGCATCAAAAACTCTGCTATAAAAGAGCAGTAGCAATATAAACATTCTATGAATTATTTTACAACTCTAACACTTTGTGCAAAATAATTTTATTCCCTACTTTTTCAATTTTTCTGCTAATGGGTGATTCATATATATGTGGTAACGACATTGAAAGAACTTTTATTTTGAAATAAAGAGGTAGAAAACATGACCCACAGTTAGGAGAATCAATCAAAATCAACCCGGAACTGACACAGATATTAGAATTAGAAAAGGTGGCCATAAAAACAATTCTAACTGCATCTCACATGCTCCAAAAGTTAGACAGAGACATGCATGATATAAAAAAAGATTCAAATTGTACAAAGTTTCTGCCTGGGGTGATGAAAAAGTTTTGGAAACAGACAGTGGTGATGGTTGCACAACACTGAATGTAATGAATGCCACTGACTTGTACACTCAGAAAAATGGTCAATACAGCAAATTTCACCACAATAACACTTAAAAACCAAAAACAAACTCAGACCGCACTTCTAGAGATTAAAATTGCAATGTCTGAGACTGAAGAAAGTACCCTGAAGGAATTAACAGATTAGACATTGCAGAAGAAAAGATTAATGTGTCTTTTGAAGACATAACAATAAAAATAATCTAAAATAAAACACAAAGAGAAAAAATTCTAAAAGATGACAAGAATATTAATGAGCTGTAAGGAAACTTCAAGTAGCCTGACAGACATGTATTTAAGGTCCCCAAAGGAGAGGAAATGCAGGTAGATGTAAAAATTCTAAATAAAATGTTATGAATATACATATAGATTCCACCATATATTTAAAAAATAATACATCGTGACCAACTGGGATTTATTTCAAGAATCCAGAGTTGGTTTCACATTTGTAAATCAATGAAATTCACCATATTAACAGACTGAAAAAGAAAAATCATACGACCATCTCAACAGATACAGAAAGAGCATTTGACAAAATCTAATATCCATTCCTTATAAAAATTCTGAGCAAAGTAGGTACAGAAGGGAATTCCTTAACCTGACAAAAAAGCATCTACAAAAAAACCTATGGGCTAACATTATACTTATGGGAGAAAATCTGACTGCTTCTCATCCAAGGTCAAGAACAAGATAAGGAGGCCAGCTCTCACCACGTCTTTTCTACATTGTACAGATTCTAGCCGGTGCAATCTATCAGGCTAAATAAAGAAATAATTGGTATCTTAACAATATTGAGTACTGACCCATAAACAAGGTATCTCTCTCCATTTATTCAGGCTTTCTTTACTTTCTTTCGGCAACTTTTCTAGGAATCCAGATTGGGAGGGAAGAAATAAAACTGCCTTTAATCGCAGATGATGACCGTCTACGTAAAAAATCCAACAGAATCTATAAAAAAGCCACTAGAATTAATAAGCGAGTTTAGCAAGGTTGTAGAACACTTGATCAACATACAAAATCAATCTTATTTCTAAGTATCAGCAATAAATACTTGGAAACTGAAATTAAAATATAATGCCATTTATAATAACATAAAAAAAAGAAATACTAGGGATAAATCTGATCAAAGGTATGACCTGTACACTGATAACTTGAAAACACTGCTGAGAGAAAGTAAAGAAGACCTAAATAAATGGAGAGATATACCTTGTTCATGGGTCAATACTGAATATTGTTAAGATGTCAGTTCTTCCCAAATAGATTTATGAATTTAATGCAATCCTAATCAAAATCCCAGAAGGTTTTTTGTAAGATTGAGAAACTAATTCTAAATTTAGATGAAAATACAAAGGACCTAAAATAGTCAAAACAACTTTAAAAGAAGAACAAAGTTAGAGGGCTAACACCACCTGATTTCAGGACTCAATGTAAAGCTACAGTAATCAAAACCGGGTCATACTGGCACAACAACGGACAAACAGATCAATGAAAGAGAATACAGAGTCCAAAAATAAACCCTCACATATATGGACAGCTGATATTTGACAAGGATCAAAGGAAATATAGTGGAGAAAGGATAGCCTTTTCAATAAATGATGCTGGAACAATTAGGTACTAGATATCCATATACCAAAACAAAAACACTTGGATCTATATTTTGCACTACATACAAAAATTAACTCAAAATGGGTCACAGACCTAAATGTGAAACTGAAAACTATGACACTTCTAGAAGAAAACAGAGTAGAAAATCTTTGTGACCTTGGGTTAGTCAAAGGTTTCTTAGATACAATACCAAAAGCATAATCCATAAAAGAACAAATTGATAAAAGTGAACTTCATCAAGTTAAAATTTATCCCATTTTTGAAGGACAAAGTTAAGAGAATAAAAAGATTGAGTCACAGAATGGGAAAAAATATTTGCAAACCACATATCTGATAAAAAGCCTGTATTCAGAATATATAAAGAAACCTCAAACTCAAGAATAAGAAAGCAAACAACCTAATTAAAAAATGGGGCAAAGATCTGAACAGACATTTCACCAAAAAAGATCTGCAGGTGGCAAACAAGCACATGAAAAGACACTCAACATCATTAGTCATTAAAGAAAGACAAATTAAACACACACTGAAATAGTACTACACACCTATTAGAATGGCTAAAATTAAAAAAGATGACCATACCAAGTGTTGGCAGTTTTTAAAAAAAGTTAAACATACATGTACTATATGATCCAGACATTTTACTCTTAAAAGAAAACATATATCCGTACAAACTCTTGTACACAAATGTTCATATCAGCTCTATCTGTAATCGCCCAAAACGGAAAGAACACAATGTCCATCAACAGGTGAATGGACAAAATTGGACGATGTTTACCACACAATGGATACTACGTGGCAATAAAAAGGAATGAACTCTTGACACATGCAACAACATGGATAAATCTCAAAGTAATTATGCTGAGTGAAAGAAGCCACACAAATAAGTACATACTCTGATTCCATTTATATAAAACTAGAAAACACAAACTAATTTATAGTGACAGAAAGCAAATCAGTGGTGGCTTCGAGAGCAGATAGTGGGGCAGGAGAAGGGAGGAGGGTTTACAAAGGGCCGTAAGAATCCTTTTGAGGATGACGGACATGTTCACTCTCTTGATTGTGGTCTCCCAGGTGTATACAAATGTCAAGAAGCCCTGGTGGCATGGGGGTTAAGAGCTATAGCTGCTAACCAAAAGGTCGGCAGTTCGAATCTACCAGCCGCTCCTTGGAAACCCTATGGGGCAGTTCTACTCTATCCTATAGGGTCGCTATGAGTCGGAACCAACTCTACGACACCTAACAACAACAACATATATATGTCAAAGCGTATCAAATTACACACATTAAATATGTGCAGTTGATTGCATGCCAACTGTATCTCAATAAATCTGTTCAATCAAACCAAACCAAACAACAGAATACAGGCTTTTAGGCTGTGCTTCAGAAAAGACTGCAACACTTCCAAGTAAAAAATAACTAAAAAATCAGTCTTTCAAGTAATTTAACTATATGATATTAAATATCTGATTTGAAAACAGCTAAAGCTATGATTACAAATTATTTTTTAGTTTATGACATAATACCATTGTTTTAAACAAAAGTACACTGATAATAAAGACATTTTCTTGCTTTTTAGGATTTCCTTACTTTTGTCCAATGATGATGGACATCCATTGTTCCCAGCATCACATGGCCCATGGCACTCATTCCGGAACGGTCTGTAAATATTAGTGTACATCCTGAGGATGAAAGAACACAAACCCTTTGGCTACTATCCAGAGATGCTTCATTCTTCTTACAGTTGTGCAAATAATCACTTAAATTTAGTGTGTATATTCAGGATTACATTCACTAGAGGCTTAAAGGAGAATTTTATGTCACTGTTTTATTCAAGGAGCCCTGGTGGCTCAGTGGTTAAGAGTTCAGCTGCTAACCAAAAGGTCGGCAGTTTGAATCCACCGGCTGCTCCTTGGAAACCCCATGGGGCAGTTCTACTCTGTCCTATAGGATTGCTATGAGTTGGAATCGACTCAATGGCAACAGGTTTTTTTTAATTTTTTATTCAAAGATTTAAAAATTCAGTTGTGATAAGGTCATATCTGAAAAGACTTTTAACACTTAGTTTTACCCTACAATTTACCGGTGATATCTGAGAAGAATATTGTACGATGTTTACCTTTTGCAGTTTTAAGTGCTTCCAAGTTCTGCTGTGCTAATCGGCCTAAACTATGCAGCTGGCTACAGCGATGGGCGATCCCCCAGCTCCTCTGCCACCTAGGCCAACAGAGCACACAGGCCGTTAGCAGCCGGCCTCCCTGAAGGAGGAAGCAAGCAGTCACCACAAACTGCCTGATTCCTGTGAAAGCCAACCATCTTCTTCCCGAAGTAGGCACACAGCATGTTTCAGATTGCCTTATGCTTTCCAAATCAGCTGAGTTTTCAAGAAGCAATAAAATGAAAAAGGAATTGTTTACCATAATATACCAAAAATATTACTACTTATGTTCAGGTATGCAGAAATTTTAAACAAGCAAATACACTACACTGTTTTCATTTTAAAATAAAATAAAAGGATAAAATGAGAAAAATGGAAAAAAAAATCGATTTCTCATTCACATTGTAAAATAACAAAGATTTTGTTTTATATTTAAGTTCCAATTAGGAATTCTGGTTAGGTTTATCAGATCCTTTTCATCTTATATGAGAGAAAGTGATTTTTATGATGTGGAATCTTCTCATTTTATAAACTAATATTAAATCTTAGCAACAAAATGCAACCTGGTGTCCACACAGTGTCACAGAGCATAGCTGTGTGAGTATAAAGAACACTGGTCTTAAGGGGCTCAGAAAACCCATCCTGGAATTCTACCTCTGCACCTTACTAGCTCAGTGACCTTGAACAAAATGGTTTAGCCTTCCTATAGTTTTACTTTCACACATGTGAAATGGGGGCATTTCCTACTTCACACGTGTAAATCACATGAGAAAATACATGTGAAGGACTCAGGCACTCAAAAAACTTTAGGTTTCTCAAAAAACTAAAAATAGAATCACCATATGACCCAGAAACTCTACTCCTAGGTATACACCCAAAAGACTCGAAAGTGGAGATTCAAGAAGAGACTTGTGTACTAACGTTCATTGTAGCACTGTTCACAATAGCCAAAAGGTGGAAACAACCTAATGTCCATCAACAGACGAATGGATAAACAAAATGTGGTACCATACCTACAATGGAATACTACTCAGCCAGTAGGAGAAATGAGGTCTTGATACATACTACAGTACAGATGGAGCTTGAAGACATTATGTTGAGCGAAATAAGCCAATCACAAAAGGACAAATATTGTATAACTTTACTTATATAAAAAGACAAGAAAAGGCAAATGTACAGAGATCAAAGTTTATTAGTGGTTACCAGTGGCAGGAGGGAAGGGGAAAATAGGGGTTAACAGTGATGGATAAATCAATTGATTAAGGGTAGTGTTGCACAGCTGATTATTGTAAATGCTGTAAATAAGTTGTAAAAAGTTAAACTGGCGAAAGTTGTGTGATAGATATATTTGCAACAAAGACCAAAAAAAAAAAAAAAAAAAAAAAGAGCAGCTGCTGAGGCTGCTTATGTACAACCATAAACCTCATGGGATTTGGTTCCTTGGTTTGGAGGTGTAGGGTCATGGTTTCATGGGAACATCCAAGTTAATTGGCCTACTAATGTGTTTAGTGCTTCTGTTCTACCTCATGGTGTGATGTGTAGTGCTTGGGGTCTTAAAAGCTACAAGCAGACATCCAAGGCACAATAACTGATCTCTATTCATCTGGAGCAACAAAGGAAGAAGGAGAGTCAGGAACAGGAAGAGGATATGGAATGTGTGGCTAATTGCCTCCATGAACAACTGCCTCCTTTGCCATGAGACCAGAAGAACTGGATGGCACCTGACTACTACTGCTGAACATTTTGATCAAAGATTCCATAAAAGAATCCTGATCAAAAGGAGGAAAATGCAGAACAGAATTTCAAATTCTCACAGACTCTAGACTTTCTGGAGCCCTGGAAGGTACATGAACCCCTGAAACTACTGCCCTGAGATAATCTTTAAATCTTAAACCAAAAATATCTCCTGAAGTCATCTTAAAACTGAACAATAGTTTAGCTTAACTGGTATAAAAGGCCTGCCTTGAGCATTATACTCTTTTAAGAACTATCTATATGGGATCATATTGACAACAGTAATTCAAAAGATTAGATAGGAACCTGAGGGGACAGTGAGTTTATGATAATGAGAGAGAAACAACTCAGAAAAGGAGGGTGAGAATGGCTGCACAACTCGAATGGAATCAATGTCACTAAATTGTACATGCAGAAACTGTTGAATTGGTGTTATGTTTTGCTGTGTATATTCCCAACAACAACAAAATAAACAAAATTAGAAAAGAAAAAAAAAAAACTTTAGGTTTCTACTTTATCGTAACACTGATTCTTATGAATGTCACTTCTGATAAAATGAAAACTTTTTTTTTTAAATTTTCCGTTTAATGCACAATTCAAAAACTAAGATATTTCTAAGAATTAACATTAATTTTGATTATTTACAATTTAATATACTTAAGTGATAATGCTTCTAAGTGGTGTTCTATTAATAAATGATCTTTCATATAGGCTGTTTAGAAGTGAAAATGATGTCATTAGTCACAATGTTTCCATTTGTTGGCAATTTGGCTAATTTTCCAGTGAACAGAGAAGTCCTCATGTCTATGGTTTTCAAATTTTTTGGTCTCAGAACTCCCTTTACACTCTTAAAAATGGAGAATGCCAAAGAAGTTTAGTTTATGTGGGTTACATTCATTGATATCTACCATATTATAAGGCAAACTGAGAAATTTCTCTACGATATGGTAAAATGTTCATTTTTTTATGTTTAAGAAATCCTTTCATTTTCCTAATCCCAATTAGTTTTGACAGATTTTAAAAATTTATACTACAAAAAATTATTTTCATGCACATTAATTTGTTTTATAAACTTTTAAAAAAAAGCATCTTACTATTTTTAGTAGTTAGAAAGGTCTATGTTACTAGATTATGGAGTCGGAAGAACCCCTTTAATCAAAGTTTGTTCTAAACACTAACGATCAAAGAGCAGCTATCAGCACAAACTCAAGCCGACTAAATACTGTAAGTCCAAAGGCTTTCCTCTGAAATTTGAATTATCTTAAAGAACTGTTATTTGAATACACAACAAAAGAACATGTGAAGACTAATCTGTATTCTGTAAGCACAGGGAAAGGGTTCTACTACAGTTCCAAATAGCCATTTGGTTCAAAATACTAAGAAAAAAAAAAAATCCTAATAATGAGAGTTGAAAACTATAAAACAGGTTACAGCAAAAACTAACAGAAATGTTTAAGCAGAGACTGAGTCACAATTTTTCATGGTCCTTGTAATGGGGCGGGGTGGGGGGTAGTCCCTGGGTGGTGTAAACCATTAGTAAGCTCAGCTGCTAACTGAAGGTTGGAGGTTCAAGTCTCCCCAGAGATATCTTGGAATAAAGGCCTGGTGATCTACTTCTGGGAAATCAGCCATTAAAAATTCTATCAAGCACAGTTCTACTTTGACACACATGGGGTTGCTATGAGTTAGAGTCCACTTGATGGGAATTGGTTTTTGTAATAAGGGGTTCCATAATGGGTAGGTGGTTGAATCAGATGACTCTTCCAGTTTTATGAGCCCTTAATTCTATTTTTTAATAAATTTTAGCATGTATTTTTATATAGTTGCAGTTTCCAAGCTATTTTAAACATCACAACACGTAGCCTAGAACCAAGAACACAACATTGATCCCTCTCTCCCCTCTTTTTAAATTCTTGAATACCAATCTCATATGATGGGGGCATATTGCTTTTTATATTATGTGTATATGGAAAGGATTTTTTTAAAAAACTCATTATGTAAAAAGTTAAATTATTATGCCAAACATGTCAGCATTTAAACCTTACTTCAATATTTTAAACAAGAAATTGGTAACAGTTTTCTTACAGAGATGAACATTTGATTACTTTCATAAGAAGACAATTGAAGAATATTTAGTTATCAGAATAATTAAAGTTAAAGATGCAAATATTCAGCTGTTGGAAAGCTTTACCAACAGGTAATTCATGTTTATTTTAATCTCTAAATTACTTTCTCTCTCTTTCTTACCTGATATCTGAGAGCTGCAATTGATGAGACAGTTCATCTTTCAGACGATCTAGTTCTCTTCTAAGTGGCAAACTATTCTTCAGCTTTTTAACAGCACTTTTTTCATTGTGATCTAACCAGGATCTAGAAATAAAAAACATATATATATATATACTTTCCAATATTAATTATGTCATGGATTGAACTGTGTTCTCCAAAAATATCTGTCAACTTACAACACACACTGCAGGGGAAGTCCGCACAACTGAACTAAATCTAAAGCTAAGAAGTTTCCTAAATACAACCAAACACTTTGAGGGACAGAGTAGCAGGGGTGGGGGTCTGGGGACCATGGTTTTAGGGGAAATCTAGGTCAAGTAGCATAACAAAGTTTATTAAGAAAACGTTATGCATCCCTCTTTGGTGAGTGGAATCTGGGGTTTAAAATGTAGCAAGCAGTCACGGAAGATGCATCAATTGGTCCCAACCCACCTGGAGCAAAGGAGAATGAAGAACACCAAAGACATAAGGAAAATACTAGCAAAAGAGGCAGAAAGGGCCATATAAACCAGAGACTTCATCAGCCTGAGACCAGAAGAACTAGATGGTGCCTGGCTACCACCAATGACTGCCCTGACAGGGAACACAACAGAGTCCTGACAGAGCAGAAGAAAAGTGGGGAGCAGAACTCAAATTCTAGTAAAAAGACCAGACTTAATGGTCTAAGACTGGAGGGACCCTGGAAGACATGGCCCCCGGACTCTCTGTTAACCCAGAACTAAAACCATTCCCTAGGCCAACTCTTCAGACAAAGATTAGACTGGACTATAAGACAGAAAATGATACTTGTGAAGAGTGTGCTTCTTAGTTCAAGTAGATACATGAGACTAAATGGGCAGCTTCTGTCTGGAGGCGAGATGAGAAGGCAGAAAGCGACAGGAGCTGGTTGAATGGACACGGGAAATCTGGGGTGGAAAAGAGGAGTGTGCTGTCACATTACAGGGAGAGCAACTAGGATCACATAACAATGTGTGTTTAAATTTTTGTATGAGAAACTAACTTGAGCTGTAAACTTTCACTTAAAGCACACACACACACACACAAAATCTGTCGACTTGGCGAGGTCATGATTCCCAGTATTGTATGTCTGTCTACAATTTTGTCATCTGATATGATTTCCCTAGTGTTATAAATCCTATCACTATGATGTAATGAGATGGATTAATGGCAGTTATATTGATGAGGTCTACAAGATTAGACGGTGTCTTAAACCAATCTCTTTTGAGATATAAAAGACAGAAGTGAGCAGAGAGACATGGGGGATCTCTTATCACCAAGAAAGCAGTGCCAGGAGCAGAGTGCATCCCTTGGACCTGAGGTTCCTGTGCTGAGATGCTACCAGACCAAGGGAAGACTGATGACAAGGACCTTCCTCCAGAGCCGACAGAAAAAGCCTTCCCCTGGAGCTGGCACCCTGAATTCGGACTTCTAGCCTACTG
>NW_004443937.1:23426058-23444763 GCF_000243295.1 Trichechus manatus latirostris | reverse complement strand
CCTGAATTCGGACTTCTAGCCTACTGGACTGTGAGAGAATAAACTTCTCTTTGTTAAAGCCATCCACTTGTGGTATTTCTGTTATAACAGCACTAGATAACGAAGACAAATTATGATACCAAAATTTCTAGTATTAAAAAACATGCATTACCTGAAAACAGCCCCAAAATTGAGTTTTCAATCAAATTTTCACCAAATTATAAGTACTTATATCGAGTCTATTCTTTTAAATACCTATTTTTAAATTAGGTTGCTTGGAGAACTGCCAGCACCTATTAAATCATATTCCAGTTATGACAACTTCCTTTATATATATAAAAAATTAAATTTTAATTACACCAACCTGTCACTAGATTTCTAGAGATGGGGATAATTTTTTTTTTTTTTTAATTAAAGACACTTAAAAATCTCTTACTTATAGGAGGACATGGAATGTGTGGCTAATTGCCTCCATGAACAACTGCTTCCTTTGCCATGAGACCAGAAGAATTGGATGATGCCTGGCTACCATTACTGAACCTTCTGATCAAAGAGTCCACAGAAGAATCCTGATCAAAAGCGGGGGAAAAGCAGAACAGAATTTAAAATTCTTATGGGCTCCAGACTTCCTGGAGCCATGGAGGGTGGATGAACCCATGAAACTATTGTTCTGAGATAATATTTAAACCTTAAACCAAAAATATCCCCTGAAGTCTTCTTAAAATCAAACAATAGTTTAGCTTAACTAGTAAAAAACGTCTGCCTTGAGTATCATGCTCTTTTAAGAACTATCTATATGGGATCAAATTGACAACAGTAACTCATAAGATTAGACAGGAATGTTAGGGGGCAATGAGTTTATGTTAATTACAGAGGAACAATTCAGAAAAGGAGGGTGAGAATGGTTACACAATTTGAAGAATATAATCAACGTTACTAAATGGTACATGTAGAAACTGTTGAACTGGTATATGTTTTGCTGTATATATTCTCAACAACAACAACTAAATAAATAAAAACCGCTTACTTATGCTTATGACAACTTTCAGTAGGTTAAACCAGATCTTCATTTATGTCAATCATATACATGTGAGGGTAGAACTAGTAATAATAATAGAGCAAATAATGATTGAGCTAGTATTGTGTAAAAGTCAAACTCAAAGACATATCTAATGAGACTGGTGACAATTCAGATGTAATGCATCCTGATGAAGAAACTTTCAAAGATGACTCTGTGGATTCTAGCTGGATAGACTCAAATTTCTTCCATTATTTTAATCTTGGATATTAGTACCTTGAGCTCTCAATCCATATTCCCTCATCCTTCCCTCCAGGTCCCTCCATTGGTCAGTCCTTAACTGACCTAATCTTTTTGCCATGAAGTCTCCAGAATGAGCTGCTCTTTTCAAGTTGGTTTCTTCACAACCTGAGTGCTCATGGACACCTTCCCACCTAACCAAATGCCCAGTTTAAGTCTCTTTTCAACTACTTCAGTCCACACTGACCTCTCCCTTATTTTGCTTTCTTCATCAGCTGTTATAGGCATATATATACACACATACACACACACACACGTACATCCATACATAAAATGGGGGGAGGGGGAGGTCTTCCTTACAAGGGATCTAAATAATGTACGTGGAAGGGATGATGAAATAAGAAAATCACCATTGGGCAACTATCGTAGCAATATCTGATTCAGGCTACAATCAGTAATGGATATTAGAGAATTCGATGAGTAAAAGGATATTTACATGGCACAAAGTATCTTCCCAAAAGAAACTAAAGAGAAAAATAGTAGCTGTAGAGTGGGAAAAAAACCTGGGAGACAACACCTTAATCACATGATCCAAGTTAATCATTTTCTTTCTAATTTTGGTGCTTGATATACAAGAGATACCATCATGTGTTTCAGAATTTTCATCAATGCAACTAACAGATTATATGAAGGTAGTCAAGACACAAATTTTTGGAATTATTTAGTCCTCCTTACCTTTCTCAGTATCAGCATTCTATATATTTCTTTTCTTTAAAATCATTTTAATAGGTAAGACGTGGATACACTCTTATGGCAAAAAATTCCACACAGAAACATCTAGAGTAAAATGCGTCTCACTTCTCAGCTCATACTCATAGGCCATTTTCTGGACCATGTTTTCCAATCTTCCTGTAAACACCATGAGATACTTGATATCTGCATAACAAATTTATTTTCTACTTATGTTAGATGGTGTTGGATTCTGTTGCTGGCAATCAAGAATCCTGACTAATAAAATTCTCTTGGATTTTCTTGGTGACAATCATAATAGTGAAAGTGTACGTCTGCCTTTCTGGTATTTATATACCCCATTTCTTTTTGTCTTATTGCATTCCAGGACAAACACATTGTAGAGGGGATAGCAGGCATTCTCAATGGCTTGTTTTTCCGTAATTCTCATCTCATCTGCTTTCTATCTTTAAAAAAATTCCTAAAAATTTGTCTGTCATCAGCATTTCCTCGTTTCCCTCCATCGACCTCCATGAACTTTTATAAAGCCCTGGGGCTTTGTATGTTACCAACTGGGAAATGATTCTCTGGATAATGCGTGAGCTAATTAAGGGGAATGACGTCATAGAATCTTTCTCTCTAAAGGATATAGGGAAGAAAAACTGGCAATAGAAAGATCCTTTAGCAAGTTATTCCAATATCTTGGAGAAAAGGGAATGTGTCAATGGGGATTACCATTAAGCATCTTTGAATCATCTTTCCCCCCACTACCTAAAAACTATGAAAACAAACCAAAATAAGCCAAGGGTTGTATTTACTTTAAAACCTTTCTGGACACACTGTCCCTCACTTCTGTCCTATAAATGGCCACAGTACTTTTATCAATATCACTTTTTGAACCAATCACAGTTTATCAGTATAATTATTTCTGTACATGTCTCATTTTCTGTATTATCCTGTTACCTCCACGAGGGAAAGATGAGCCTTTTTATTATTTAATGTGTACTTACTCTGAATTTCATCTCAGAGAAATCACTAGACAACATGCAATTTGATTATGCATATTAACTGTAAGGCAAAGAGAAAAGAATAACTTCCTGCCTGATGTGGAAAAATACGGTCATTCCGTCCTACCCATACTCTATGGTCAAGGAGATAAAATTCTAAATTACTCTCTAAAGGAAAATGCTCTGTTGGATTTAAAAGGGATTGCTACTGTCTGAATTTGTCATATAAATCATTTTCATTTTAGCTTAATTTACAATCATGGTCATTCATAAATTTGGGCCCTTTATTTCAATGGAGAGCAGCCCATTCAATTATTACTGAGAAAAAGGAAACAGTCATCTCATGTTTATTCTGCAGTTAAACACCAAATAAACCAGACTGCTCGAACAAGTCTGAACTCGCCCAGAAGTCTTGAACTAGTCAAGAACTTCAAGAATGCTAATTTTGGAACATAAAATGATCTATAGAGTAAATAAAATATTAGTTATCACTAATTTGTTTTCTTCAGAGTAATAAAAGTTCTTTTTTTAATAGCTTTATTGAGATAGAGCATACAATTCACCTATTTAAAGTGCACAACTCAGTGGTTTTCCGTATGTCCGCAGAGTTGTGCAACTATTACCATAACCGGTTTTGTTACTCTTTCATCATCCTAAAAAGAAATCTTGTATTCATTAGCAGCCACTCCCCATTTCCTCGAATCTCCTAGGTAATCACTAATCTTCTTTCTGTCTCTATAGATCTTCTTAATTCTGGACATTTCACATAAATGGAATCATACAATAGGTGGTCTTTTGTGACTGGTTTATTTCATTTCGCATGTTTTCAAGCATTATCCACGTTGCAGCATGTATCAGAGCTTCATTCCTTTCTTTAGCCAAACACTGCTCCAATATATGAATATACCATATTTTCTGTATCCACTTATCAAGTGATGAGCATTTGGATTATTTCCACTTTTGAGCTATTATGAATTTGCTATGAACAATATTTGTGTAGATGTCTATTTTCATTTCTCTCAGGTATACACCTAGGAGTGGAGCTGCTGGATCATATGGTTTAGCATTTTGAGGAACTGCTGACCTGATTTGCAAAGTGGCCACACCATTTTATATTCCCACCAGCAATGTATGAGAGTTCCAATTTCTCCTCATCCTGAACAACACTGTTATTCTCTTTTTAATTACAGCCATCCTAGTGGGTCTGCTTCCAGAAAAATTATAGCCAAGAAAACCCTATGGAGCAGTTCTACTCTGTCACACGTGGGGTTTTCACGAGTTAGAATCGACTTGGTGGCAATGGGTAGCAGTGTAAAGCAGCATCTCATTGTGGTTAATTTATTTTTTTAGATCTTACCTTAGTTCAAAAATGATTTCATAATACTTATAAAAATATACACAGGTATTGAATATATTGCTATAAGATCCAGGCAAAGAGAGAAAAGTTGGTAAGGTGAAGTCAAAGGAAAGCAGTACTTAGAAATGACTGCTGGAATATCACACACAGGGACTGAAGTTTGACAGAAAATTAAAGACATCTGGTTTAGTTCCTAGGGTCATGATGCTTCTGAGATAAAAATATTTCAGTAACTCAAGAGAAGTTCAGTTTTTCATGAGTTTAAGAGGATGAAAAGGGAGCCATGATCCAAACTGCAAAAAATAAAAATGGCCTGACCCAAGCCATGGTGTTTTCAATTGTCTCATATGCATGTGAAAGCCGGACAATGAATAAGGGAGACCAAAAAGAACTGACGCCTTTGAGTTGTAGTGTCGGCAAAGAATATTGAATATACCACGGACTGCCAAAAGAATGAAGAAATCTATCTTGGAAGAAGTACACCCAGAATGCTCCTTAGAAGCAAGGATGGTGAGACTATGTCTCACAGACTTTGGACATGTTATCAGGAGGGACTAGCCCCTGGAGAAAGACAACATGCTTGGTAAAATAGAGGGTCAGCGAAAAAGAGGAAGACGAGATGAATTGACATAGTGGCTGCAACAATGGGCTCAAGCATAACAATGACTGTGAGGATGGCGCAGGACTGGGCTCAGTCATAACAATGATTGTGAGGATGGCGCAGGACCGGGCAGTGTTTCCTTCTGTTGTACGTACGGTTACTATGAGTCAGAAACAAGTTGACGGCACCTAACAACAATAGACCACAAACTAAAGTATAGCTTTTACGCCAACAGCCTTTCAAACATCTTTGATGGCAGTCCATAGTAAGAAATATTTTACATAGTGACCCAGTACACGTGTGTGTGCTTGTGTATAACTAATACAAGTATTTTGAGAAACAATATTTAAACTTACTACCAGAAGTACGTTTACAATATATATTCTGTTTCATTTTAAAAAAAGGAACAAATTAAAAAAAAAAAAAAATTGCTGGTCCTGAACCTCTAATTTGTGTGCTACAACTTGCAGTTTGAAAAACACTGATTTAGTCTATAAACCAGGGAAGGAGTAAACAAAACCATAATCATGACCAATACACTTCTAAATATTCTAGAGGAAGAGTTCCAAGGTTGTAGTTGTCCAACGTGGTATTCTGTGGACACTAAGACTGATTCTGAACTTAGATTCTGAAAGTGAAAAAATATAACTACTTGAGCAAACTTCAAACAGAGAAAAATAGCACTCTGACATTCACTGGTAACTGAGTAGCTAACAGAACGGTATTTCAATGGTCTTTCTGTAGTTCAATGACATTATTTTTGGTGGGGCAGACATTACATATGGGATTATTTTGTCTAGATAGAAATGGATCATACTGCCCTTCCAAAAATGAGTTATATAACTAAAATACATTATTTACAACATCTATATTATTTGATAAAAAGAACATATACCCAAAGTATGAAAAATACTAAAATCTATAACACAGAGCAGTGTTTCTGAATTTATTTTTAGACTGCTGAATTCCTTTTATAAAAGTAAAAACAGCAAAAACAAACCAAAATTATTAAAAATTAAAACTCTACATTGAATACTGTTGTTAAAGTTTCTCTTTTTAACGTTGTGCTCTGAAGTATTAGCGACATATTAGTATGCTACATAAGAATGAATTTTGATCAGATGAATGCAATTTGTAAATCAGGTGCAGATCAGTTTGATGTTAATTTGCAGAATAATCATTTTTCTGTTCCTTCTGAACTATATAATTGAGCATGTGGTCATCTCTATAACCTACATATATACCGGGGGTAGATTAAAAATACAAGAATAAAAATAGAAACTTAAATTATATATGGCCAAAATATGAGAGAGAGAGATAGATGGTATTTTAAAATGTTGTCTCCATGTATTTTTCTATCTACAAGTGATTACCCTAAAGTATATTACTACTGAGCTCTCTGAAGAAGTAGGAAATGCCTAACGCATAAAGAAGTTTAAAAGTTTTTTCCAGTCTTAGGTATAGTCTTTCTTCATATACCAGAGGTAACTTAAGTAAAATTTAAAGATTTAATGAACAAAACCAAACCAAAAATCTCCTGCATGTTTTTGGTATCAAAAGATCAAAAGTTAAATACATTTGGAATTATTCTGGCAATTTAAAGTAAGAAACACAAAATATGGTTTTCATAATGGTTACTGGATTAACTATATTGATAGGATTACTTTTCCTGGAAAATTAGAATTTGATTTTAAACGTGAACTACAAATAACAGTTGAGTTAAATAAAAACTTTCACATACATTAGGGTTGTTTCCACTCTTGAAACTTGCTCGAGGTCTTCATCAGGGTCCCTGAATCCAGTAAAGGAGTAATAAGACTTGTCCCACTTGATAGGCCTGTCAGGCGGCCTTCTAGCTTGCCGCAGAGGCTGGGAATGCACATGAGTATTCAAGCTTTGGAGATGTTCAGTAGATAAACTGCAGGAGTTGAGAATATCTAATACTGTGCTTAGCAGGTCTCTGGTATGCAAAGTAAATTCGACTGCTCGAAATCCTAGAGAACATAATTTCCCCGAACAATTAATACAGATGATTATTTGCTCTACCTTAAAAACAATCTTTCATTCAACATTTATAAAAGCAACGTCTTTTAAAACATCCCATCACTGGTTAAAATCCATCCTACTGTTAAAATTCATCTACACATGGAAAACTGCTTCCCTCCCCCAAATCTGTACCACACTATCTTTACCTTCATGAGTTCCTCTCCCCTTCCATTCCCTTTTCTAGTCTGGCACCAGTGACCAAACCCATCATAGCCCAAGAAGGAGATTCAGAATACTTCCAATGCTGCCCAGAAATGTGGTCTCCACGTCCAAGAGATGGAAAAGTTCCCCTATGAGCAGGTATTTACCAAAGATAGTTTCTAGCACTAAGGCTTAAGAGAGAAAAAGACAGATACCCAGCATTATTAGTGTTCAGATGAGGAGAGGGGCTAGCTAATGTAGTTTCAGCGGTCACATATGCCCATCTCCAATTTTTCCAAGAGACTGCAAAAGATTATTGTCCTCAGACTTGCCCACCCAACCAGCTAGGGACCCAATATTTTCAGGAGTGATGTAAAACTCCCTAGTTGTTTAAAAATTAGTGTTTCATAATCTAATTTTAATACTGGGTGGTCATTTCGTTGAGGCTAGTAATTTAACTGCTAAATCATCAATAGGAAATCCACTGTTTTGTAACCCTCCCTTCCCCCCGCCCCTTACTGGGTGTTAGGCATGGTTCTAGCTGGGTTAAAACTTTTCAATCATACTTACACCAGCTCTGCCGTTACTATCTCTCTTTTCCAATGTGAAGAAACATAGGCTGAAGGAGGTTAAGAAGTAAGGAGCCAGGGCTTAAATCGGAGCCGACACCAAGTCGAGCACTTTTTCTACTATACCACACTGCCTCTTTTTTTTTCTTTCAATTGGTTTTGAAAATTATACAAGTACTATGTAAGTACATACTAACTGTAAAATTAGAGATAAACAGTCTCGTCTACTAGACATAACCTCTATCAACTGTTAGGTACACATTCTTCTAGACCTGCATTGCCTAATATGGTAGCTAATAACTGCATATGGTTATTTAAAATTAAAATTAAATAAAATTTAAAATTCAGTTCCTTGGTCACACTAGTCACATTTCGAGTTCTCAAGAGCCACATGCGGCAGTGGCTGCTGTATTACATAGCAAAGATATAGCACGTTTCTATCAACTCAGAAAATTCTTTGGGACAGCACTGCTCTAGACCTTTTCTATGTGCTTACATGTATGTATATTACATATGATATACATGTGCATATGGTTACATAAACATACACCTAGACAGTCTGAATTCTTTTTAGTGTATAAATGGTATCATTATGGATGTTATTTTGCTTTTCTCACTAACCTTAGTTGACTTCCACATCTATGTACAGATCTACCTCATTCTTCTTAGCAACTACATACTAGTCCGTATTATGAATGTGGCATAGTTTACTTAACACTTCCGATATTGGTGGGCATGTAAGTTGTTACCACTACCCCATACAAAGCTGAAATGTATTTTCTTGTTTTTGCCACTGGTGGCAGATGCTGCCACAATTTAAATCATTCTCAGAGATACGTAACCTGCCTGTCACACAGATTAATGGACTCCAGAACATGTAAACTAACAAAAATTTGTTATTTGAATCCTCTGATGGTAAACTGAGACCCGCTGGCAGGAGAATTGTTCTGGTCAGTGAAGAAGGAAAGGGAAACCCATGAAAAGAAAAGGAAAATCCAAATTCCTGCATTGGAGGTTAGGAAGAAATAGCTCATCCTTAAAACATCTAAGGCAGGAATCCATCTCAGTTTCTGTCTTAATTTACCAGTTCCATTAATTACATAACCCAATGCGATGGCTGTCATATAGTAAGGAATGCTGCACCAGCCTGTACGCGTCCCTCATTAGTTCCTTAGAATACATTTCGAGAAGGGGAATTTCTGGGTCAAAGGGTATTTTTGAGGCTTTGGAGAAACAATTCCAAATTGCCCTCCGGGTAGTATATATGAATTTATACTCCCACCAAAAATGTGTGAAAACACATTCTCACCATTTATGGGTATTATCAGTAAAAAAACAAAACAACAGGCAAAAATTAGTACCTAATTATTTCAGATTGCATTTGATTACAAAAGTTAAACATTTTAATATGCTTAGTGGCTATTTGTATGTCTCATTTCCTCAACTGCCTATTCATTACTTTTGCCCTTTTTTTTAATGGAAAAACTCTGTTTTCTTTTCAATTTGTAAGAACTCTTTTACATCAACATTATCTTTTTGTTACATAGGCTGCATGTTTTCACCAATTTCTAATTTATTTATTTTTTCTGTAACCTATTTTTGCTTAATGAATGATTGGTTCAAAGTTAACATTTACTGAAAGTAGAGGATTTTTGTCTTTACTCAGCAGAGCTAATTACAGCTACTTGTTTTAGCATTAACTCACAGAAACCTATTAGTAAATCTTCAACTTGTTTTAAAATTTGTTCTAATAACAACGGAGCTCTGGTGGTGCAGTACTTAAGAGCTTGGCTGCTAACCAAAAGCTTGGCAGTTCGAATCCACCAGCCACTCCTTGGAAACTCTATGGGGGCAATTCTTACTCTGTCCTATAGGGTTGCTATGTGTCGGAATCGACTTGATGGCAACAGTTTTTTGGTTTTTCTAATAATAATGTGTATTTCCTCATGGATCAGCAAAAGGATGTGTAGCTGAAGAAATGATTTAGGCCTTTATGGCTTTCAATGCATTAATAATGCAAAATGGTTCACAAAACTTCAGTAATGAAAATGACTAGTAAATATTTTACCTTACTACCATCTTCATTATCAATGAAAAAGTGACTAATGATTTCTAGTGTTTTAAAAATAAAAACTTAAAAAAACACTTGATCTTAGTGCGGTTCTGGTCATAAAAACAGTAATACCTGGAAATGCATGAGTAAATCATGCAACAGATAACAACTGAGTACTTCCTGACCCCAATATTTGTGTTAGAGTTACACTGTGCAACATCATCTTTTATTAATTTTGGTATCTATAAGTTATGCTAGAAGAACACAATAAATTATACAGAACTCAAACTAAAGCAAGCAAGCAAACAAACAAAAAAACACTCTACACCTTAATTTTACAATCAGATAAAAATGTTAAATAAAAATACTTTAAATCTGTCAAAGTGCCAATTGCTGTCATATACGGCAGAGGCAAAATGATTAAAAGCAATGTTTTTAAAGGAGAATTAAGAGATAATAATAATCAAAACATTAGGCTAGGAAAGGAGAACTTAGTTCTAGTGCCAGCTCTGTCCCTAGTTTGCTTTGTGAAACTTTCTAAGCTTCCCTCTAAACTTTCAAATACAACTTACTATTTAACTTCATGAATATTCAATATTTAAAACAAATGCAGCTGATGGTGGTGGTAGAAATAGTAGTTGTAGCTGTAGAAATGAGTGTGACTCTCCCAAACACATAAAAATAAAAGCAAACTGGTGATAGTATTTTCCTTTTGAAATACTGTAAATGATGTTATTTGCCTCTATAAATTCCATCTGTTCTCCTGGAGGAACCATGAAACCTAAGTAGACCACTATGCATGAGTGTGATGCTTCTTCAATTCCTAGTCTAATCTTGACCCAGTGGAATAGCAACATGTATCTCTTTAAACAAATTATAAATATTTGGTCTCACACTAGCAGAGAAGATACCTCAGTTGCTTAGGGGACTCCATGGTTAAGAACAGCATATTTGTAATGCGTTAAGCAAACAATGATTATTTATATTTTCAAACTGAACTGTTACCCAGAGTGATAAGAGCATAATTATTATTTAGAGCATTCTTTAGTTGAGCTGTCCCTTCATAAATGTTGACTTTCTGACTCTGAATAATGAAGAACAGAGGCTTTTTTTTTTTAATTGTGTTTTAGATGAAGGTTTACAGAGCAAAGTACTTTCTCACTAAACAATACACACACTATTTTGTGACATTGGCTACCAACCCCGGGACAGGTCAACACTCTCCCCTTTTCCACCCTGTGTTCCCCATTTCCATTCGTCCAGCTTTCCTGTCCGAGTAGGGGCTATTTTTTTGTTGTTGTTTATTGTTGTAGTTTAAATGAAGTTTACATTTCAAGTTGGTCTCCCATACAAAAATTTATATATACATTGTTATGTGACCTTAATTGCTCTCCCTGTACTGTGACAGCACACTTCTCCTTTCCACCCCTAATTCCCCATGTCCATTCAACCAGCTCCTAGCCCTCTCTGCCTTCCCATCTCACCTCCAGACAGAAGCTGCCCGTTCAGTCTCTTGTATCTACTTGAGCTAAGAGGTACACTCCTCACGAGTATCACTTTGTATCCCACAGTCCAGTCCAATCCCTGTCTGAAGAGTTGGCCTCAGAAATTGTTTTAGTTCTGGGCTGATAGAAAATCCGGGGGCCATGCTTTCCAGGGTTCCTGCAGTCTCATTCAGACCATTAACTCTGGTCTTACTAGAATTGGAGTTCTGCACCCCACCTTTCTCCTGCTCCATCAGGGACTCTTCGTTGTGTTCAAATAAGGGCTATTTTTAATAAAATTCCAAATCTGAGGTAGATGGAGAAACAGCCAAAAATGGAATTTGTGATTCTTGATCTCTCATATTCAGTTATGGGAAAATAAAAGAGGAGAAAATATACTAGCAAATGCAAGTCCCTGGACCTTCCCTGGGTGGGAAAGTCTCTTCAATATAAAGACCCCATTTTAGCACTTTTTAGATCAAGCGCTCCCTTGATCTAAAGGTTCTGGTCTGGTTCCTGATAGCCTTGTAAGCATTAGGTGTAAGTTAGGGACCTTCAGCGTGAGTAGCCTCTATACAACACTCACACTCTTTCATTTTAACAAATGAAAAACCAAAAGTTAAGGTCACATAGCTAGTCAGTGGCGGAGTTAGAAATAGCTTCTAGGTCTCAAAGACCTATCAAATTCTGAGCTCTACAACAGTTTGTTTAAAAAAAAAAAATTACAGAGCATTTTCTAGTTGTTTTAGCATTAACTCACAGAAGGCTTTTACTAAATCTAAATTGTTTTAAAGTTCATTCTAAAAATAAAGTCATTTCCTCAAGGATCAATAAAAGTATATATGCCTGAAGAAACGATTAGACTTTAAGGATCTTTACCTAAACATGTGATCTTTATTTTCAGTATCACTGGGTCATGGCTAAAGTAGGGACAAATGATATTGAAAAGAGCTGTACACTAAGATTGATTAGATTTTAGAAACAGCACACTGTTGGAGTTAGAAGACTTGGCTTCAAGATCCATACTCTACCTCTATAGTCTTGGAGAAGTCACTCAACATCACTATGTTAAAACAGTGCAAATACTACCTACCTCACAGGGTACTCTGAGAACTGAAAAAAAAGAATATAAGCTGTATTTTTTAGAAATGTAAATTGTGAAATATTTGTTTAACTCTTAAAACAATGTGGAAATGGAAAGGGGACAAACAAGAACACCTTCAGTTTTACAGACAAAAATGTTTAATTACAAAAAAAAAGGCTTGTTCAAACACATGCAGCCAGGAACAGACCTAGTTCTAGGAAAACAATCAATTAAATGATACTATTTTCTATGGCCGAGGCTTCACTTGAAAGGATATTCTGGCATTGTTAGAATTAATGAATATATTTAACATGAAACTTGCAAGGGACACACTAGAAATAAAATAACGTACCAGAAGTACTAAACGGTTCCTGGCCATCAGAAGAATTCTGGTCTGTTTCTCTGACATAAAATGTCAGCTGCGTTGGTTTCAAAGACTTGAAGCCTGGTTTCTGGAGGTTTTCTAAGTAGACACTTAATCTCTTAAGAGAATTTTCATTGACCTCCTGGAAAAAAATATTAAGGAGCATTTACACACATAATAGCAACAAGGAAACAGCAGAAATTATATCTGACCTCTTCTACACATTATTGAGAGTATTTAATAATTCTAGTATTTAAAGATGTTGGGATTTCATAGTTCTTTGGAAAAAGACAAAATTGGATCCAGACCTCACAACATATAACAGTGAACTCCAAATGGATGAAAAATCTAAACATAAAGGATGGAACCATACAAGTACATGAAGAAAGCATGGCTGAATTCTTTCATAACCTAGGTGTGCAAAAGCTTAACTAGGACTAAAAATCCCAAAGTAATAAATGAATGATAAATTCCATTACATTAAAAAAAATTAAAAAAAAAAAAAACTTCCACGCTGCAAAACACAATAAGCAAAATTAAGAGACAAATAACCAACTGGGAGAAACTATTTACAACTTATTTCACAGCAAAGGGCCAATCTCCGTATATGTACAGGGTTCTTAAAATGCCCACCCATAGACGATTGGCTGAATAGATTATGGTACATTCATTCAGTGGAGTACTATGCAGCCAGAAAAAAAAAGAATGCGATGCAGAAGATCTCTCTGAACCGACATGAAGTGACTTCAGAATATATTAAGTAAAAAAGAAAACATGTAAAAGTATATATAGTATACTATCTTTGCTTCGATGTTTCTCTGTTTACCTCTGACTTGAAATTTCATTTACAACAATCTTTAATTCTTCATTATTCAGACACAAAAAGTTGCCCATAGCCCTTTGGTGAAGTAACAGCTCGACTGAAGAATAGTATAAATAATAATTGTGTTTCTCATCACTCTGAATCTCTTCTGAGGCAACTGGTGTGATTTGAAAATAGAAATAATTTAAAATAGAAATAATAGAAAGCATTTACTTTTGCTTGTTTGTTTAATTCATCATAATATGCTTGTCTTAGCTATGAGAGTTTCATAAGCGATTTAAGTGCATTCTCTGCTAGTGTAAGACTAAATCGTCATAATTATGTTTCAGTAGGTACATGTTTCTCGATGTATGTTTATTTTTGCAAAAATATAAGACAGGAAGAACCAACCAGAACTAATAAAAATGCTTATCTACAGAAGTGACTAGCAATGGGGTAAAGAAGATAGGGATGGGAATGAGACTTGATTAAACTTTGTATTTAGTTTTGATTTCTGAAACCTATAAATGTTATACTATTTTAAAAATTAGATTTAAAATAATTAAAAAATAATTGTGTATCACTCTGAGATTCTGGACTTTGGGCTTGATACTATGACTAGATGGGACTTTAAGTCTGTTTCCCTTAGAAAAGGGCCAAGTGTGTTTTGTAAGAACGGGAAGAAGACTGAGCTGAACGTGAGGTGACTGGGAGAGTGAACTGTCTTCACAGAGCTTGTATCTTAGTGAGGGGAGAAAAATAAACAATAAACCTAATAAATAAGTAAATAGGGCATGCTATAAAAGAAAAAAAAATGTAGAAATGGTACTTCAGGATACGGGGGAGAGGGAATGCTGGGAAGGAAGGTGGGGGTGGCCATTTTAAATTGGGTTGTCTGGGAGAGCCTCACTGAAAGGTGACTCTTGAGAAGAAAGTTAAGGACAAGCCTTATCTAGATCTGAGAGAAGGATGCTTTGAGCAGAGGGAGCAGCTAGTGCAAAGGCTTGGCACAGAGTCAGCACTCAATGAATACAAGTTGAAAGAATAAATGAAAATATAAATTTACCAGAATAATTACACTCTAAGTACACTGTCAGGGGTCCCCCAGACCCCCTCAGGTTTGATGATACACTAGGACTCACAGAACTCAGAAAAGCTGTTATACTCACACTCATGGTTTATTACAGTGAAAGGATACAGATTACAGTCAGCAAAGGTATGAGGCTCAAAGGATAGAGCCCAGGAGAAACCAGATACAGGCTTCCAGTTGCTCTCTCCCAGTGGAGTTGTACAGACAGTGCTTAATTCTCCCAAATGGTGTGTGACAGCACGTATGAAGTGCTGCCAACCAGGGAAGCTCACCTGAGCCTTCGAGTCCAGGGCTTTACTGGGGTCAGTCATGTAGGCATGCAGCACCTGCATGACTGATCTTAGCTACTCAGTCTCCAGACCCCCAGAGGTCAAATGCATACAGTTGTGGCCCAGGGCCTCAGGCATACAAAAACAGGTATTCACCACAAATCACATTGTTAACATAAAATCTTTGGCCTGTCCAAGGCCTCAGGCATAAAAAAACATTTTTATCAAGCAGGTATCCCAAGGGTTCAGGGGTTACATCCCAGGAGGTAGTAGAGCCAGTCTGGAAGCCAGGTCTTGCTCTGGAATGCACAGTGCTTAAGTAACTGGAGCCTGCTGAGTTAACCCTTTACTCCACACACGTTTATATAAAGATATATTGAAAGAGGGAGAAAAACATTTGTCTATTACTGGGCTTGGAGTCCCTGGGGGGTACAAATGGTTAATGCACTTGATTGGTAATCAAAAGGCTGGAGGTTTGAGTCCACCCAGAAGCTTCTCAGAAAAAAGGCCTGGCACTCTACCTGGTACTTCTGAAAAATCTGCCACTGAAAACCCTATGGAACGCAGTTCTACTCTGACACACATGGGGTCGCCATGAGTTGGAGTTGAGTCAATGACAACTGGTTTTGCACTCCTTGAGCATATTAACATTAACTGATATCATAAGAAAGTGGTCCAGCAGCATGTAAGGTAAGTAAAAACCATTAGGGCACTGAAAAATGATCCTTCAAAAAAATTGATTATGGTAATAAACCCACTGCTGTCGAGTCATTCCGACTCATAGCTACCCTATAGGACATTGTACAACTGTCCCACAGGATTTCCAAGGTTGTAATCTTTACAGAAGCAAACTGCCGTATCTTTCTCCTACACAGCAGTTGGTGGGTTTGAACCACTGACCTTTTGGTTAAGAGCTGAGTGCTTAACCACTGTGCAACGAGGACTCTGACCATGGTAATAGAGGTCTGAAATTTTTTAAGAAAAACTTCAAATTTAGTCTAAAAACTGGCCCAGAAAACATGATTACTAATAATCTAGAAAGTTTCCATGCTTTGGTAACAAATAACAGCTTTCATAAGAAACAAGAGTTACATTTTCAATTTTCAGTATCTCTAGATTTCAAACTGGAGCCCTGGTGGCACAGTGGTTAAGAGCTCAGCTGCTAACCAAAAAGTCAGCAGTTCGAATCCACCAGCTGCTCCCTGGAAACCCTATGGGGCGGTTCTACTGTGTCCGATAGGGTCACTATGAGTCAGAATTTACTTGACAACGTGTTTGGTTTTTTTGGTACATTTCAAATTAGTTCTAAGTATTAGTGATGTCACCCCAACAGAATAATGCAAATTTATAGAACTCTTTGTATAATATTGTATCAAAGGTAAGCAAACAAAATAGAAATATAGACTAAGATAAAAAAGAATGAATATTTACCCTTTCTCTCGGGTGCTGTCCAAAGAAATCTGGGTGCACTGCAAAATAGAACGGCCTCAAGGCATTGACTGCTTCAGCTCCTGATAAAGATCTTGAGTAGAGAAACCAGTGTGGAGATATCTTCTCTAGACATAACCTTTAAAAAAAACGTAGACTTATTTTTCATCGAGGCGCGCATGGACACACACACACACATGCCCCACGTATAAAGTGACAGTGAAATTAAAATTACTATGCACAAGAATATGCCATAGAAGCAACATGGAAATCACAATGCAGAACTCTGTGGGCTTCTGAAATCTATAAAGTTTTCCTAACACAGTGGTTATAAATTTCTCTGATTCAATATAAGAAATATTAAATAATAAAAAAATTTCCCCTCAAAAGTCTACTCTGAAATGCTGACTTCACTACCAATACTGACAATTTTCTCTATCATTTTCTTCTTCAGATAAAAGATCTCGATATCCAATAGTGCAATTTTCTCTATGTAGTGAAAAATATTTTGAGAACCACAATGCTTAAAAAGAGATATCAAGATGTCCCTTAGTTCATTTCCTCATTACTAGTATGCTAAAATTATTCTAGTTGGACAACTCGATATTCTTATTCTTACATTTTGGCATAACTCACCTTAGAGTGTTTTCTCAAGTATAGTTTTAAATCCAAATGAAATTATTTGCAATTTTTTAAAGCACTTCCATGACACCTATTTTTGAATGTTATAATTTTTTTCATTCTGTAACAGTCTATAAAGAAGTCTCTAAATATTGTGTTAACTTTTGTTCCTATACATTAGGTGCACTGAGGCTTTAGAAAGGTTTTATTGTTTTTATAATATTATAATGGTAGAGATCACAGGTTCATCTCCAGAGATTATTTAACAATGTGGAGGCGACCAACATACTTTCAGATTACCTTTTGTTTTGTTTGTTTTTTTTGCATGTATTTAACCTTTTAGAAAGTTAATACATGGGTTGTATGTTAAGCATTATAACAGGAGTTTGGACAGTAAAAGAAATAATGACTAGGTATTAAAGTCCTCAATAGGAGGCAGTAAAGACAATGCCAGACAACTCTGCTTACTCTTCACCTGAGCTTCAGTTCTCACTTCCAAACGTCTGACAGACACTTGGGCACCGGCTAGCACCCCTACTGTGCTCAGTCACTGGCAGCCCAGGGCAGCGAGGCTTCACAGCAAATTCAATGGGGACCAGAGGGGCAGAAGAGCTGAAGGGGCATCTTAAGGCAGCCACACCATGGGGTCTGACACAGGTAGTACTGTTAATGTATGCTAAATGAAAGCATAGCAGGTACTTACTTAATGAATACTTCTCAAGGAAAAATAAATTGAAAACTACTGTGTTGCTTTAAATTGAGCAAACCCAACACAGGAAAATCTGGCTTTGTATAAAGATGTGAGGGAAGGATTAGATTTTCGACAAAAGGAATCACTACAGCAGAGGTCAGTAATCTTTATTTGTAAAGGACCAGATGGTAAATATTTTAGGCTTTGTGGGTTATAGTCTTCATCACAACTATTTAATTTTGTTGTTGTACTGGGAAAGCATCCATAACCTCGTCTGCTACTAAGGCGATTCCGACTCATAGCAACCCTATAGGACTGAGTAGAACTGCCCTATAGGGTTTCCAAGGCTGTAATCTTTACGGAAGCAGGCTGCCACATCTTTCTCCTCTATGGATCAGAATGTCAATACTGGTATCTATTTTGTACTTAAAACATATGACTTGGTTTAGAACTAATAAAGAATTTGCACACTTACTCTACAGCAGTGTTTTTCATGATCCATTAATGAGTTGTGAAATCAACTTAGTGGACCATGATCAACATTTAAAAAATAGAACAGAAAATACTAGAGGACATTGCATGTAGCAAGGGTAACTACTGTTATAAAATTTTGTTTTATGGGTTGTGATATACAGTTTTGTGATATACAGTTTTTCTGATCCACAGGTTGGGATCAGAAAAGCTGGAGAAGCACAGCTGTATTCTGCAATGACTACCTATCAATGGCATCAGGGTGAGGAGCAAGCGTCACTGAAGGATCGCCTACAGGATACTGTAAAACTCATTCCCCTAGTTTCCTATATTCTCTCCTTGCATTACAAAGTTAGAGCACAAGAATGTAAAGCTTACTTCCGGCAAAATGGCGCTCTAGGCAGAAACACCACGCCATCCCTCCACAGCAAAGATCTGACAAACAAAGCCGAACAGAGAAAACCACAATCCTGAAACCCTAAAACATCAAATGAAGAGATAAAGAACTCAGCCAAGCACCAAATGGAGTGAGAAAACTGACAGAAAACGGAGAGCGAGGAGAGATTCATGCAGAGGTCCCCTATCAGCTAATGCAGTGCGGATTTGCCATCTTGGACTCCTATCGGAGACCAGCAAACGGGGGTACGAGAAAGCAGCTTCA
>NW_004443937.1:23324875-23421854 GCF_000243295.1 Trichechus manatus latirostris | reverse complement strand
AAAAAAAAAAAAAAAAAAAGAATGTAAACCTTTAGCTTGGTTCTCTCTAATTAAACATTAATTAAAAGAAACCACAACATGAAGAATGTTTCTACATCTCCAGCAGAACGACTTTTTAAGACATTGTCCAGTACATCACACAATTTCTATGTTTAGCAATTCATGTCATAAATTCAATCAGAGGAAAGTTTCCCCTTTATTTGATATCCTTGTCATATATTGAGTTGGTGGAAAAAGTCTGTTTCCTTTAAAGAACTTCCTTTTAACATTAAGTATTTACTGTAATATTCATGTCAAACCTGTTGCTGTAGAGTCAATTCTGACCCACTGCATCACTACAGGACAGAGTAGAACTGCCCCATGGAGTTTCAAGGCTGTAAATCGTTTTCCTGAGGAGCAGCTGGTGGGTTCTAACTGCCGATCTTTGGTTAGCAGCCAAGCCCTTAACCACTGCACCACCAGGGCTCCTAATATTCATGTAGGGAATAGTTATTTAAAGGTACTAATAAAGTCAAATTTGTTTTGGAAATCTAAAACCTGACATATGTTTTTCACCCAACAGGTCAAACTGCAGTTTGGCTGTATTTTTTAAGCCAAACCAACACTTTATTTCCCTTTTTGACTTGTCTACCAAAAAGCCAGAAATAAATTTGGTGTTCAGTTTGATTAATTGTTTAATCAGCTTTGCCTCTTAACACAAGGACCTTCATTCTCTGTAGGGCTTCTGATCTCTATTTCAATTTCTCTGTATAAGCCCTGGTGGCGCAGTGGTTAAGAACTTGGCTGCTAACCAAAACGTCAGCAGTTTGAATCTACCAGCTGCTCCTTGGAAACCATATGGGACAGTTCTACTCTGTCCTATACGGTCGCTATGAGTTGGAATTGACTCGATGGCAATGGGTTTCGTTTTTTTTCTGGTATATATGCCTATTAGGTGTGTATTTCTGAACTCTTTATAAAGCCTTTCTTGAAGTAGATGGGACTCAAACTATTCATACATAAATAGCAAATAAAGTAGTCGAATGACATTAAAATTTAAATATAAAGTGGTTTTCCATATAATAGTAACAGATTTGAGGGCAACATGATAAAAATTGTGCAAAAAAGAAACTTGATCATTTTTCCTCTTCAGTTTTTCACTTTGAACTATTTTGACCGATAGCCTTCTTTATTTACAACTTCTGCTCTTGGACTTCTGGAGGACCTGGCTGTTTATATGACTTTTACTTTTTTGTTACGCTTTCCTACTCTCCACCACAATATAAAATAACTTTAGAATTTGAAAATAACAATAAATTGAAATTAACCAAATGCATAACAGATTTTATCCTCCTCCCCCCGCCAATACTAATCACAGATTGCACCTTCAAGCTTACCTCCTCACAGGTCTCAAGTGGCAAAACATTTCTGAATATGAATGTACACCAACTTCCAGGCATCCATTAATCACTGAAAAAGTTAAGCAGATTGAAGAGGGGGAAAGATTTGAATCACATCAACTTTTCCAATAATTCAGATATTTAGCAAGATACTCAAGTATACTAAGGTCTTCATGTCAACTGGTCAAGGGATTTTTTTTTTTAAAATAAGACTTTATATTTTAGAGTAGTTCTAGGTTTACAGAAAAATCGCACAGAAAGTACAGGGTTCTCATATGCCCTTCTACCCCTGCACAAAGTTTTTCCTATTATTAACATCTTGCATTAGTGTTGATCAAGTGATTTTTACAACCCTATGAGCAATCCCTATCAAAGTCTTGAAATGCCACATTATTCATACAATCATCACCAGGAATAAAAAAAAAAAAAACTATTCTTTTTTTTTTCCTTCCTAGTGAAGCTCTGAGCTTTCTCCACTCTCCATTATTCCATTCTTGTAGAGATCAGTTAAAGAGCATATTCCCTCAAAACAAAACACCACATAGCTAAAGTCCTATTCTGTTTTTTAAAAATATTTTCATGATGCAGTTAATATATCTGAACCAAAGTAATATAATGAAGCATAACTGTCATTACTAGAATGATGAACATACATATTTGTAAGAAAAATCATGAAATGTCTTTTGGAAAAAAATAAAACTGCATTTTCAAACAACGGTACTTGAATTTTTTCTAGTTCTCTTGAAGAAGACTAGTCATTTTCCCCTTGGAGTCCTAAGAGTCTTCCGAGTTTTTTATATCTTCTCCTTTGAGAGTACAGAGAGGGTGTGATCAGATGAGGATCCGGTTTTTGGAAAAGAGAAAAGGAAGAAGAAAAAGGAAAGAAAGAGAGAACGAAACAGAAATAACCTTTAGGCAGTGGTTCTCAAAGCAGCAGCAGCATCACTGGGAACTTATTTTTGTTGCTGTTAGCTGCCATCAAGTCGGCCCCCAACTCATGGTGACCTCATGCACAATGGAACAAAACACTGTCTGGTCCTGTGCCATCCCCATGATCAGTTGGGGATCGGACCACATGATCCAGAGGGTTTTCATTGACTGAGTTTCAGAAGTTGACTGCCAGACCTTTCTTTTCTAGTCCATCTTAGTTTGGAAGCTCTGCTGAAACTGTTCAGCATCATAGCAACGTACAAGCTTCTGCCGACAGATGGTGATGGTTGTGAATGACGTGAATTGGCTGGATTCGAACGCAGCTATCCCCTCATGGAAGGTGAGGGTTCTACCCTTGAACAACCAATGCCCCCTAGTGGGAACGCAAACTCTCAGGCCCCACCCCAGCCCTGCTGAATCAGAAACTCTGTGTTTCAACAAGCCCTCTAGAGGGTTCTCACGCATGCTCAAGTTTTAGAACTGCTGCTTTGGGGAATCCTTCTGATTCTATCACCACACAGGATTCTGAGGTGTCTGTTAGGAAACTTTTAAGCTTTAATTATTGAGAAATACTTGTTTAATACAAACTTAGGAGTCCTTAGGTGGTACAAATGGTTAAGTGCTCAACTACCAGCTGTAAGCTTGCCAATGTGAATCCACCCAGAGGTGCTTTGGAAGACAGGCCTGGGGATGTGCTTCTGAAGATTCACAGCCTTGAAAATTGTCAGGAGTCGGTCTACTCTGCACACATGGGGTTGCCATGAGTCAAAATCGACTCTAAAGCAACTAACAACTATACAAACTGAGAGAAGGGTCCTGAGATACTAATTTGTATGCTAAAAAAATCAAACAAGGGTTGTTTGAACGAGTTCTTTGTTTCCTTTATGGTTTATCCCCTTTTTAAGACTGAAAAATAAAATTCTAAGTGGAAAGAATGTTAGAGCCCAGCTGGCTGGCAGCCGTGGCTACTTGCTTTTTGCATGTGGCATAGATCTTGGGTTAGTCCTCAACTTGGCACAACCAAGAACCCAATTTTATCACTTCAGCCAGAAATAAGCAGGCCTTGGGAAAACTAAATCAGTAGAGGTCTGACTGATAACTAGAACATCAACTTTTACATTCACTATGAGAAACAGAACTCTTAAGACAACCAGAAGATTCTCAGATCCACTGTTCCTTCCCTTATAGAACTAGCTACACAGAAAATCAAATTACTCTCATCAGATTGAAGATACACTGCTATGGAGCAGAGGTGGGTGCTCTCAATTGCTAAGTGACACGATCTCTGAAAGCCTGGAACACCCACATCACCTGCAGGTTTCTTGTCTTCTGGTGAATTCTTACACGGGCGATTTTTGTCCAAATTCCATGTAGCCCACTATAATTCCATTTGGAAAAGACTTCAGGTCTACTACAAAATAACTAAAAAGTTAACTTTACACCACTACCTTGATCAAACTTGGAAGGCAACTGATTCCTTAATTAAAGAACTTCCTTAACAGTGATTTACTGAGCATTTATGTGCCAGACCCTGGGCAAATCACTGGGAATAGAAAAACACTAAGACAATTCCAGTCCTCAAAACCTTAGTCTAGGAAGAGAGGGAAGGGGGATGAAAAAACAGACACAAGTAGATAATTATAAAACAATGCAGTAAATGCAATGACACAGCTATGCACAGAATATTATGGGACACTCCCAGGCACTACACCTAGAATTAGGGCCTCTTCAAAGTCTTGTCCCAGGAGATGGTGTCTTCCCTGGAAGGAGGCTGGATGATGTCCACAAACCATTGTAAATGGCTACTTTAATCCACTTACTATTGACTGTTATTAGCTTCTATTGCATACAACGAAACTTTCTAAATCTGTGCAAACTTTCAAACCAAATCTGGTAGAAAGAGATATCTAAATTGGCAAAAAATCCAAATTATGGCGTATTTTAACAAAAACTGTTTTGTTTGGGCTTAAATTACTTTCAAAGGATACAGAAACAGTAACTAACTGTGTTGCCAAGCAGAGGTCTTAGGACTGATCTTTGGCCATTTAGTACAATTAAAAAAAAAATTTTTTTAAAATTGTGTTTTAGGTGAAGGTTTACAGAACAAATAGTTTCTCATTAAACAGTCAGTACACATATTGTTTTATGACATTGGTCAACAACCCCACGACATGTCAACACGCTCCCTCCTTGGCCTTGGAGAACTTTTTTTTTTGGTGAAAATATACATAGCCAAAGATACACCATTTCAAAAATTTCTACATATACAATTCAGTGACATCGCTTACATTTTTCCAGTTGTGCTGCTATTCTCACTTTAGATGAAGGTTTATAGAACAAAATAGTTTCTCATTAAACAGTTAGTACACATATTGCTCTATGACAATGGTTAAGAACACCACTACCTGTCAACACTGTCCTTATTCAACCTTGGGTTCCCTATCACCAGCTTTCCTATCCCCTCCTGCCTTCTAGTCCTTGTCCCTGGACTGCTGTGCCTCATTAGTCCCGTTTTGTTTTATGGGGCTGTCCAATCCCCAGCTGAATGGTGAACCTCGGGAGTGACTTCACCACTGAGCTCAAACGGTGTCTGGGGGCCATATTCTCGGGGTTTCTCCAGTCTCTGTCAGGCCAGTAAATCTGGTCTTTTTTGTGTTAGAATTCTGTTCTACTTCCTTCTCCAGCTCCGTTCAGAACCATCTGTTGTGATCCCGGTCAGAGCAATCAGTGGTGGTAGCTGGGCACCATCTAGCTATACTGGACTCAGTCTGGTGGAAGCCTTGGTAGCTGTGGTCCGTTAGTCCTTTGGACTAATCTTTCCCTTGTATCCTGTTTTCTTCATTCTCCCTTGCTCCCGAAGGGGTGAGACCAGTGGAGTATCTTAGATGGCTCCATTTAGTACAATTTTTATTTAGAAGTAATTTATTTTAACAAAGTTAATAATCTCAAGCTACTCTTATCTGTGACATTCCTTAGTAACTAGCTAGGTAAGGCTTTTGAAAGTGGTTCGTTCCATCAAGGATGGATAAAAGCAGACAATTTTTCATTGGTTTTAGCTTGAATACTTCTTACACAAGGCAGAAAGGTAAAGAAAAGAGCAAAAGCAGAAAGTTACACTAGATAAATTAACGATAAATTGTAGCAAGGGTGAAATCCAAGTTACAATCCTTCTGTAGCTTCCTTTCTTAAATCTTTCGCTATGAGATTTTAATCACAACAATTTTGGAAGGTTTTTCCAACGATAAGTCAATGATTTCGGGAACTATTATAGTTGGAAACAATAAAAACCTAAATTGTCTTTGGTATCTTATTTCAAAATGAGTTAAAACAGATGCGATGCGGATACGCTGGCCCCTGACACTGCCTCAGTTCAAAACTAACACGTCGAGCTAAGGTGACTCTGAGCCTCCCCCCACTTCCCCCTCAGAGGAGCTGGAAAGCACAACTGGAGCCCCTCCCCTCTTGCTCCTTACAGTTCAGTCAAGGGTCCGACGCGAAGGCTTTCTCTGACCCGCTCCACCTCCTACCCTGAACCATGAGAGAGCACGGTCGCTCCTCCCGCAGGGCTGTGCGGGAGCGCGCATGGGAGCGCATGCGCACCAAGGCGCCAGCCCAGCCAACGAGCGCGCGGCGTAGGGCCTGGCGTTCCCATCTGCCCTCGCTCCAGTTTGCAACAGATTCTGACAGGTTCCTACCCTCAGTGCTCTTTGAACCCCTACCCCTGCAATCTCAGCAGGGCACGCAATGATCAACCTATCCATACGGCGCCCCAGGGGCGGCGGCGACCGGTCGCTCTAGGTGAGTCCCGGCACGCGGATGGGGCCGCGGAACCGCGCTCTCATTGGCTGAAGCGTGCCAGGCCTTCCTCCCTAAAGCGCCTGCGCGCAGTTTGAGCGGCGGGTAAAAACCTGTGGCGGTACTCTGTCACCGCGCTGACGTCAGCGCCCTGGTGACTGCTCCGCTTTCCCCGCGAGCTTTGAAGCGCCCGCACCTCCGCATTCTTACCCGCGGGCCCTGAGGGCTGCGTGCGCTTCACTGCAAGGTTTTGGAGGCACGAATAAGTTCCCTGGGATACTTATTACTAGGCCGGATGGAGTCGCAAAATGACTATCCCGAGAGTCGGTGGGGAGGGCAGAGAACGGAGAAGGGCGACCGAGCTCGCGCTGGAGTTTCGGGGGAGGGAGGGCGCGCGCACCCTCCCCCCAATACGGGAGTCCCGACAAGGGGCGAGGCTGGCCCAGCCGATCCACTCCCGAGCTCCGGAAGCTGAAGCTGACGCCTTAAGACAACTCTCAGTGAGAGCCTAGATTTGAAAGGTGTAATTGAAGCGTATCCTTTGGTTTTCTTTCCGTAAATAGTTGTTAGGCGCCATGGAGTCGCTTCCGACTCATAGCAACTCAGTGTACTACAGAATGAAACACTGCCTGGTCCTGCGCCATCCTCACAATCTGCTGTTAGAGCCCATTGTTGCAGCCACCGTGTCAGTCCATCTCGTTGAGGGTCTTCCTCTTTTTGCTGACCTTCTACTTTACCAAACATGATGTCCTTCTCCAGGGACTAATCCCTTCTGATAACCTGTCCAAAGTATGTGAGACGTAGTCTCGCCATCCTTGCTTCTAAGGAGCCTTCTGGCTGTACTTCTTCCAAGACAGATTTGTTTGTTCTTCTGGCAGTCCATGGTATATTCGATATTCTTTGCCAACACCATAATTCAAAGGCATTAATTCTTCTGTCTTCCTTATTCATCGTCCAGATTTCACATGCATATGAGGCGATTGAAAATACTAAGGCTTGCTTGGATCAGGCACACTTTAGTCCTCAAAGTGACAGCGTTTCGACTCTTTAAAGAGATCTTTGCAGCAGGTTTGCCTAATGCAATATGTCATTTGATTTCTTGGCTGCTGTTTCCATGGGTGTTGACTGTGGAGCCAAGTAAAATGAAATCCTTGACAACTTCAATCTTTTCTCCGTTTATCATGATATTGCTTATTGCTTCAGTTGTGAGGATTTTTGTTTTATGTTGAGGTGAAATCAATCCACACTGAAGGCTGTAGTCCTTGATCTTCAAAGTGCTTCAAGTCCTCTTCATCTGCATATCACAGGTTGTTAGTCTTCCTCCTCAGGATGCTGCATTCTTTTTCATGTAGTCCAGTTTCTTGGCTTATTTGCTCGCATACACATTGAATAAGTATGGTGAAAGGATACAACCCTGAGGCACACCCTTTTTGAGCCACGCAGTATCCTCTCCTGTTTTAAACACTGCCTCTTGGTCTGTGTACAGGTTCCCCATGAGCATTTTGGAATTCCCATTCTTGGCAGTGTTATCCATGATTTATGATCCACACAGTCAAGTGCCTTTGCATAGTCAATAAAACATAGGTAAACATCTTTCTGGTATTCTCTGCTTTCAGCCAAGATCCATCTGACATCAGCAGTGATATCCCTGGTTCCACATCCTCTTCTGAATCCAGCTTGAATTTCTGGCAGTTTTCTGTCAATGTACTGCAGCAACCATTTTTGAATTACCTTCAGCAAAATTTTATTTGCGTGTGATAATAATGACATTGTTCCGTAATTTCCACATTCTGTTGGATCACTTTTCTTTGGAATGGGCACAAATATAGATCTCTTCCAGTCAGTTGGCCAGGTAGCTGTCTTCCAAATTTGTTGGCATAGATGAGTGAGCACCTAACAGAGCTAATAAAAAAAAAAAAATCTTTCCTCTAGTTTGCGTTTTCCTTTTGACCTTGTTCCTTTTAGTATCTGGCTATTTTAACCCTTTGGTGACCCAATTTTTTTTGCTTTGAATTTTTTATTTATACTGTGTGTTTTTATTAATGGAAGCCTGCTGAATCATTATGTCTAAATTTTTGACAGGTAGTATGGATTTTTTTTACTTGCCCCCTCCCATGAGCCTATCCTAAGTGTTTACTGGTACATATGAAGTACCACTAATTATACCCCAGAGTCCCCACCAGGGTCTATTGGTACATATGTGTAACAAAAATTTTCAAAATTCCTATTTTCCCTACCAAAAATTCAGACACCTTATATAATACCCTGTAAAAACAGAAACTTGTGGCACATGCCTTTTTCTTCAGTTTCAAACAGCACACAGTGTCAGTGGTACAGGAGCTTCCCAATAAACCCGCGAGGCTGAAAAAGTTCATGGTTGCTATATGTAATGCCGGACACAAAAGGGCTAAAACCTTAAGCATTTTCCGCTATCTCCGTTATCTTTAAAAATCTATATATCATTGTAAAAAAAAAAAAAAAAAAGTAACATAAAATTTCCCGTTTTAGTCATTTTTAAGTGTACAACCCAGTGGCCTTCCTTACATTCACAGCGTTGTGCAGTCATAGTCACTATTTACTGTATTTCCAAAGCTTTTCATCACCCCAAACAGAAACTGTGCACTCAGTTAAGTATTAACTTCCCCTTCTCCTTTTCCTCTCGCCCCTGCTAACCTACTTTCTGTAGCTATGAATTTCACCATGGGCTTTTTACTCATGGCTCTGTTAACTTCAATTCCTCCAGAAATTGCCAGAGATAAAATCAGGCAAATACAATCGTGGCTCTTTCCCCTTTTCTACCTTGCGGAAGCTCCTGGCACTGTTGACTGAGGCAGGGGGGAAAAAAAAAGGCTTCATTTGTTCCAGCTTCAAGGCTTTCAACTTCTCGTTAGAAACAAATCCAGCCACTTGTGATCTGTCCCACCCTAGCCTACTTCTCCTAAAAGCTTAACCTATCATCCCTTCTCACATCTGCATCCCCTCTAATGTATCCTTACCACCCACATTTAAATGGTCTTATATTTCTCTAATTTCTTTCTTAGGGTTTCAATTGCTGTTGATTCACTCATGGTGACCACAGGTGTATCAGGGTAGAACTGTGTTGCATAGCGTTTTCAATGGCTGATTTTTTGGATTAGCTCGCCAGGCCTTTCTTTTGAGGCACCTCTGGGTGGACTCCAACCTCCACCCTTTTGGTTAGCAGTGGACCATTAGTTTTGCACCACCCAGGGACTCCACCACTGACACAGAGGTAACAAGCCCTGGTGTCACAACAGTTAAACACTCATCTGCTAACTGAAAGGTCTGTGGTTCAAACCTTCCAGCAGCTCTGCTGGAATAAAGACCTGGCAATCAGCTCCTGTAAACATTTCAGCCCAGGAAACCCTATGGGGAGCTCTACTCTGTCATATATGGTCGCTTAGTCAGAATGCACTGAACGGCACACAACGATTTGTAATTGCCCACTTAATATTCCCACTTGTCCTTATAGGCACCTAATACTGATGGTGGTAATCTGCAAACTGAATTCACTTCCACTCACCCAGTGTGCTCATACTAGAGAACTGGGCACCTCTTTGACCTCTCCTCTGCCTTGTTTCCCATCTCCCATCCATGAATAGTATTCATTCCACATTTCATGATAGTAAGACATTTTGCTAAGTGTTAGGATTTACTTTTCTAGTCTTGCGAGGTTATAGATTTATTCCAATGATGCTGCCATTACCATATTTTGGGAACTCCTTTAAGAAATACTTTCAGCCCCTCTAGAATGAGTCACACCTTATTCTTTTATTACCTTATTCAGACTTTTCTCTACATGATTTCAAATTATATTTTAAAGTACCAAATCTAAAGTATCTAAGGATGAGGATCATGACCTTGGAGAATGACTGTGCTACAGATTCTGAAGATGACTTCAGAAGAGGAGTTTTAACTTTCTAAGGTGGTTTGAAAGGAATAATCCTTGTTTAGATATTAGTTAATAAGTCCTGCTTCTTGGAAACCCTCTGGGTCAGTTCTACTCTGTCCTATAGGGTGTTGCACAGTCACATGTGATAGGCTGAATAGCGCGGCCCACCAAGAGTGTCCGAAGAGTCCCTGGGTGGAAATCAAGAATTTGCATTTCTAACAAGCTCTTGGGTGATGCTGATGCTCCTGGCCTGTAAATCACACTCTGAATAGCAAAGTCTTAAACAAGGAATAATCCTTGTTTAGATATTAGTTAATAATTAGATATTCAGTTAATAAGTTATAAGTTCTGGCATATTTGTTTAAAATATTGTTTTCTTTACTCATATATAATGCAGCATACATGAATTACAAGTTTTTAAAAATCGCAGTAATCTAAGGTACACTAAAGGAAAACTATTCCAAGGGTAATTTAACTTTTTTTCGGTATAGTGCAGAATTTAGTGTTTGAGTTACTTTTCAATATCATTGTACTATTCTAGATTATAGATGTAGAATAGGTTTTAGAAACTGAACTGAGTATACACTAACCTATTTCACACCCTAAAGATTTTCTGAAAACTCCAGTTACCTGCTTGCGTGTTTCCCTCTTATGCCTCCCTGTTATTAAATGCTGCATAATATGCAGTTTGTGGTTTTTAATTGTTTGGATTTCAGAATAAATAGGGATTTACCATACTTAGGTTCTCCTAACTTAAGGAGAAGCCAAAAAGTAATGTGAAAAATCACTATTCAGTGTAGGAGAAACCATTATAAATTGCAAATATCTATCAAAACTTTCAGTGTTTGAAACCTATATATTAACTTACTGTAAATCAATGAAGTACAAAAGCTGAATATAGTGAAAACTTTATGTTTATTGCCTTTTATTTTCAACAATGATTACTTGAACTTAAAAAAAAAAAAAAAAAAAAGCCTTTATTAACTAATGGTTACTGAAAAGCCAAACCTTTCCAGCCCACTTCATATTCTCTTTCAACCATTTCAGGGCAGAACAATGTTCTAAACTATAAACCTGTTCCTTATTAACATTGACAGTCATGTGCTTAATGAAAAGCTTTGGATCCGATATACGAGCAGCCATAATTAACCTGTCCACTGCAGCTTGATAATCATCCTTGCTCCGAGGTTTGTTTTTTTCACATCTACAAAGTAAACACTTCACAAAGTCAGAAACTCTACACAGAAGCTATGTAGTTTCTTCAAAAGGTAGTAATTTACATTTATTGACACTAAGCTATGGCAGTCTTTTCATCATATTCTTCTAACAGTGACTTGCAAACTTTTTTGACCATGACCCATAGAAAGAAATGCATTTCATATTGTGACCCAGTATACACCTTCGTACATAAAGACTCACAAGACTTACCCTTATATTGATGCACTCTACTTTATACTCTTTCATTTTTAATAATGCTGGTTGCAACCCCCTAAATTGATTTCACAACACAAATGGGCCACAACTGCAGTTTGAAAAACACTGACCTATTATCTTTGTATTTTCAAATTTAATAATTGCATAATTATTCATTACTCTAAAAAAAGAATACTGACTTTGAGTTTGGAATTACTACCATTCACATGTCTTACCTTCATTTTGGCTATTCTTAATTATAAGCAAATAAAATGGAGGTAACATTTGGTAACAAATTGTATAGCTATATGCCTTTATAAAATCTCAGGTTATTTTCTTCAGTCATGATTTAAAGTACTTCACCAACTGCTAGAATTTACATTTTGTACCAGTTCTATCTGCCATGAATTGTGACTGCATTTACTTGCATAAAATTCATACCTTATGGCAGTTTTTCCTCTAGAGTGAGGAGTGGGAAGTATTTAAAATAGAGATGTGGCTGTATATTAGGTCCCACTTTTCTTTGTGTTCACTGCTTCCTGCTCTTGGTACATATAGGGCTTGACCACGGTGTTGTCCACAGATGGCGGAAGTGAGGACTTGCACTTGAAACAGGAACTAGTGGTCACAGAGAGGAAACAGAAGGACCAGGCGCCTCCTAGTATGTTCTAACTTATAAAGAGGTACCCTGGAATCTAGTAGATTAGGCACATGCCAACTATGTGCAGTTTTGAAAGTAACGATGAATAAAATTCTCTCTCAAAGAGGCTAATGTAACAAGGCAGAGCTCAGCGTGGTAATACAAATAGAGAAAACAATATTGCTTTGGGCAAAATTTGAGTAACTAGGCATGAACTAGTTATGGCCTAGGGTCACAAATATCTCCCAAAATTCAACAATAAGTAGAGAGGCTGCATAAGTGTGGGGTATAGAAAGCCATGAGAAAACCAAGCCTTTATCAGGATGCTGGGGTGCCTGGACACCTCATGCCACTGTAGTCAAAGAAAACCAAAAACCAAACTCACTGCTGTTGAGTCAATTCTGACTCACAGAGACCCAAGAGTAGAACTGCCCCACAGGGTTTCCAAGGAGCGGCTAGTGGATTTGAATTGCCAACCTTTTGGTTAACAGTCACAGCTTGCCGTAGCTCTTAACTACTCTTAACTACCACATAGTACACAGTGGTAATTAAGGAAGCCCTCAGAAAATACAGATATAAGAAAAAAGGCTAATTTTCGTGAATTTAAAAACAAGGTAGAACTACATATTGTGCTGGGCAAATCTGCTACAAAAGACCCTTTACAGTGTTAAAAAGCAAAGATGCTACCTTGAGGACTAAGGTGTGCCTGACCCAAGCACAAGCCATGGTATTTTCAACTGCCTCATACGCATGCAAAAGCTGGACAACGAATAAGTAAGACTGAAGAACTGATGCCTTTGAATTATGGAGCTAGCATGGAGTATTGAATATACCATGGACCGCCAGAAGAACGAACGAGTCTGTCTTGGGAGAAGCACAGCCAGAGTGTTTTTTGGAAGCAAGGATGGCGAGACATCATCTCACATACTTTGAACATGTTATCAGGAGGGACCAGTCCCTGGAGAAGGACATCATGCTTGGTAGAGGGTCAGTGAAAAAGAGGAAGACCTTCAATGACATGGATTGACATAGTGGCCGCAACAATGGACTCAAAACTAGCAATGACTGTGAGGATGCTGCAGGACCAGGTAGTGTTTCACTCTGTTGTACACAGGGTTGCTGTGAGTCAGAACCGACTCAATGGCACTTAACAACAAAAAAGAACTAAAATACTGTTAGCAACAACAATGTGGAAATTGGGAGGCGGAATCTGGAGTTTATGTGTTCTGAAGTTCTTGATCATTTGTGAGAATGACAGAGGTATTAACTTTAGACTCTGTTAAGTATGACAACTGAAGGAAAAAATCCAATAGAAGGTATGAAAGAAGGGGGAAAAAAGAGGCAATATAAAAGCATGGTAAAAGTAAACACAAAATAAGATGAATAAATAAATCCAAATATATCTACAACTATAAAGTTATCATAATAAAGTAGCTTATAAAAATAGACACTGAGAATGAAGGCTAAAATCCACTGCTATTTATAAGCTACCTACCTAAAAAATAAGAACACAAAATGGTTGAAAGTAAAATAATGGGACTTCCAGCAACACATCAAACTAAGCTGATATATACTACCTCCTTCCCTACCACCTTTCCCTGCTCCCAAAATGCATGGCAACATTAAAAAGAACAGGAAATCCCTAGATACCGTAAGTGAAAAAACAAATCAAAGTCAGAGTGGTATCAATCAACATCATGGTGATGTTAGAATGAATACAGACCCCGGGAGTGAGGTGTGTTTCTGAGAACGAGGATCCAAAGGGTGATGGACCAGGAAACACTAATCTAAATAATCCAGATTTAGCTATGTTAATACCAGACAAAAAAAGAACAGCAACAACAATTTTTAAGGTAAAAAGCATGAATAGGGATAAAAACGTACATTACTTAATAATAAATGGAATAGTCCACCAGGAAGATATAAAAATAATGAACTGCAACATACCTAATATCCTGGCCTTAAAATGTATAAGCAAAAACTAATAAAAGGAGAAACAGACAAATCTACAATCGGTGGGAGAATTTTAAGTGTTTCTCCTAAAAATTAATACAACAAGCAGGCAAAAAATACAGTCCATGAACTCCCCCAATATATTTGAAAACTAAAAAAAATTTGGAAAATAATTCATGGGTTACAAAAGAAATAACTGAAATTATGAAATTTAGAACTTTAACAGAAGCACAACATAACAAATATTGAATCAGCAACAGTGGTAACATACAGGGACGTGTGTGTATATATATGTGTATATATATACTTATGTAAGTATATATAAGACAATACACAGAGGGACATGTATAGTCTTATAAGTATCTAAGTAGATACAAAAATGATGGCAAATTAATGGACTTAGTATTTAACTTAAGAAACCAGAAATAGAAAATAGCTAAAAAAGTGGAAGGGAGAAAGTAAGTAACTGCAAGATGCAAAGAGTAAGTAAGTGGACATCATCTCTGATTTTGCTCTATTACTTATAGTTGACTGAAAGTAGACCTGTCAATCTAGCATTTTAGAATTATGAGACTAAGTTTAGAGTTATATGAATTGCCTGTAGTTTAACATAGATGTTTTGGGGGAAAAGTTTTAAGATAAGAATCTTTGGTTATAAAAATGTTATACCCTCAGACTGTTAATTTGGTTTCTGTACATGATTTATAATAACTTAGTCAAGGTAGTTACTATTATATAAGGGAGAAAAGCCAGTGGAAGTTTATATCTGCTCTAGAAATAGTTAACCTAAGTACAAAAGCCCACTCAGTGCTTTTTCCCCCAAGCTACAGGCAAAGTGGTATACAGTAAAACTGACATTCTCTCCCCAGTTACAATAAACTATGGGTTGTCTTGTGTAAACAGCTAGGACTAAGTTTGTGGAAGAGTTCGATCAACAGGCTTGTAAGGAGTCCATTTCCTTCTCTCACACGCTCTTGGGCGCTGGCATTTTATCACCTGCCCAAGCTCACCCAGCTGGCAAGTGATGGAGTTGGGTGAGAACCTGCTGCTCCTGTCTCCAAAGCCTTGGCTGGCATTGTTTTTCCAGTACACCATACTGGGAGTTAATACTACAGTTTAAACATTTATAAATGGTGACAACTTGTTATTTTTCTTTCAAAGGATAATGCAGAAAGTGTAGGAAATATAACTGTCTATAGCTATCCCTCTAGGTTCCTTGAAACAAATATCTGAATAAAAAAAGGTAACTTCTTGAATTGGAGGCCATCTAAGCATACAACAATAGGGGAACAGTTAAATAACTGCAGCAATCTTCTTAGAATATTATACATGAATACAGAATAAACTTTATGAAGACTATGTAGCAACACGGAAATCTCTGAAAGAAATAAACTGTATGTTTACTATGATTGATTGCAACTGCATAAAAACACTCAGAGGTAAAAATGCCTAGAAGGAAATACACAAGAGTAATACGTTTTTAAAACACTATTATAGAAGTTTTTTTTTTTTTTTTTTCCTTAAAGTTTCTTTTTGTTGCTAGGCTAATCTCCCAAATGCCTTCACATTCATTTAAGGAGACAGTCTGAAACCAGTGGTGTCACCAGGGGGGTGCAGACCATACCAGGTGACACCAAAATGACTGTCAATGAAATTTTTGTGCAGCGTTTCAACAGAAATTTATTCTTTGTTATAAAAATGTCCCTGTAACAATGAAAAAAATTTTCATAAGCCCAGCTTATATATGTCAATATACCTACAAGGCTAAAACTCTATGCTAATTTACTTTTTGAGCCTTCTAATGCGCTCTGGTCAGAGGTGTCATTATTACCCAGTTACAATGACACTACAAATCACATGGTTTCATCTGCATGTGCTACAAGCACGCACTGTTGTTTTCGTTGCTGCCCATGTTTTTATAGTCATTGATTTCGTCAAATTTTTTCGTGTTTTAGCTACAATATTGTGATAATTAGCATGGGGGGGTGACACCAACCCTAGTGACGCCACCATCTGAAACCTTGAAGATGATACTTTATATTTGTGGTGGTTTTAAAACATGTCCACCAATTCTTTGACGCTCTTTCCTTCAAGAGGTGGAAACTAATTCCCCTCCCTTAAGTGTGGCTGGACTAAATGACTTGCTTATAAGAAATAAAAAGGAAGTAACAGTGTGCAACCTTGGGCACTAGGTCGCTGGATGACAATTCTCCATGGGTCTCTTCCTCTTTTTTTTCCCCAAGCAGAAACACTGAATACCCTTGTTCCGAACTATCATTTCAAGGATGTTTACAGTTAACAATGTTGAAAGACAAAGATAATTTCTCCCTCGGGAGCAAAGGGCAAGTTTGCTTACAGGTTTAGAAGATAAAGATAATGTCTCCCTCCAGCACAAAGGGAAGGCATGCTTATTGCCCATTTTAAAAGATTTGGGTTCCCCTAAGCTCAGGATTCCTTTCCTGTAGTACAACCCACTGCACATGCAGGCATCCAGCTGGACTCATCTGTGTTACCCCTGTGGGACTTGAAAGCAAGGGGAACTGATGCAAACATGCAGATAATCATGCTGCTTGCTGTGCCAATAATAAAGTTCTCAGTCTCCAACCCCTGAATCTTGTGTCTTATACTAGCATCCATGAAAATGTAGCAGGTTGACTTGTAACCTACAAGTAGGCTAAAATCTCAGAACCTTCACAGTTCTTTACCTAGGTCATGAAAGGCACTGGTTTCCTCCTTGCTTGTTCTCTCTTGGATTGCTCACTCGGGGTGAAATTAGCTGTCGTCATGAGGACACTCAAGCAACCATGTGGTGAGTAAGTGAGGGTTCCTGCCAACAGCCATGTGACTGAGCCCTCGATTCTCCAGCCCCAGTCAAGCCATCAGGTGACTGCAGCCCCGATGACATCCTGACTGCAACTACGTAAGAGACCCTGTGCCAGAACCACCCAGCTGAGCTGCTTCCAAATTCCTGACCCACAGAAACTAAGACAGTAAATACTTGTTGTTTTAAGCCACTAAGTTTTGGGATAATTTATTACATATTAATAGATAATATAATATTCAACCAGAGGACCTGGTTTGTAACACCAGTAAATTGAAGCAAATTCTTGTCAAGCTGTAAAACAGGAGTCCCATGAGATCCTTACATAACAAGTTTCTTGGATACAGCTGACACTAAATTATAGTGGTATAAGTCTAAATTCTGGGACTTTAAACAAAATCATTTAAAGGTTACCACCCTGGCTCAACACCTACATTATAATATTTATGCATTTATAGAAATGTAGAATCTAGGTTCATGGCTTTATTTTTAATGGCATTCTTTATTCAACCTAATAAAGTATCACATATTTACCTTTTAGACCTGGTTCTTAGGTCTTTTGGGTTGACCGAAAAGATAAATACCTTTTAGGTACCAATCTCAAAATGAGAACGATCAGTACCTAAAGATGAACTATCTGTGAAGTTGCTAGAACTGTTAGTGAATGCTACTTAGTTATCTGCTTTTAAGACTCAAACAGGATAAATCCTTTCTCAATTTAAATGTTTGTAAATACACACACACACACACACACACACACACACACACACACACACACACACACACGCAAAACATTTACATCCTAGGATGGGTGGGGGAGCCACAATTTCAGAATGCAGTTAGTCTTATTAACCAACCTTTTCAAAACTATCTGCAGCATCTGTGTAGAAGTTCCAGGACTCTGAATACTACTAGCATTAGATACCAGGAAAATTTCGATAGCTAAAAGCATTTCAATCTCAGATAAGTAAGAAGGAATCAGTAGAAGCTTTCGGTATAAATTTCCCTCCAGTGGTGGATAGCAGCCCAAAGACAGAGCACCTGAAAATAAAATAATAGATCAAACTTTACTAAAACCCCAATAAGTAAAAACCTAGACTACCAAAATACTCACAGGTGATTATTACAGAATAATTATTCACATTAGAAGCAGAGTTATTACACAAATTATGGTAATGAGCTAATCCTAGTCCATTTACAATTGTTTTCTGTAATATGCTTTTGAAACATTAAATATGAAGTGAGAAATTAAAAAAAAAAAAAAAACTCCTGAAATACGACTTTTGAGCCTTACTGTGACAACTGCTCATTTATTTCATGCCACGGTCAATACAAAAAAATAAACAGCCAGAATAGCTACCTGCGTTTTAATGGGATCTTGTCTAATAGCAATTATATGTAATATATTTATAATTATTACCTATCCTGAATCACGAATGTAGAAAGAAAATGCAAAATTGTAATGCAAATAATCTTAATTTCTATCGAACAGTTATTATAATATTTTTCAATACACTTATTTATAGCACCATCATAGTTTGTACAATAAATCTTTACTGTGCCTACTATATGCTTGGCATTGTGGAAGCACTAGATATAAAATAAATAAAATACATGTTCATCCTGTAGGTGCTCAGTGTATTGTATCTCTACTACTCAATTCATGTTCTAAAAATTTCACTTTTCAAGAGAAGAGATTCAATGCTTAAACTGTTTAGGTGCTTTTTAGAAGAGATACATAGGAAAATCCCACTTAAAAACTCTCAGAACATCCAAATTGCATATAGGTAGTATTATATTGTTATATTTTACTGAAACCAATTTAAATCTGTATGTAAAAATAGTTTAAAATGTTTAGTTAAGACAAGTTTCTTCAAAAATTTCTTCCAATGTAGATGATGATATCTCATCTTTGAGGATCTACTATGTGCTAGGTACCTGTGCTAAACACATTGTTTTTTTTTTTTTATTGTTGTAATTAAATGAAGTTTACATTTCAAGTTAGTCTCCCATACAGAATTTTTTTTTTTTTACATATTGTTATGAGACCCCAACCACTCACCCCATTCTGTGACAGCACACTCCTCCCCTCCACCCGATTCCCCATGAAGCTAAACACATTATATGTTTTACTGAACTTTATCTTGACAACTTACTCCCTTTGAAATTTGGTACACTTATTTCCATGGTATAGATGATAGGCCTTAGGTAAAAGGACTCAGTCTCTCTATGCCTGCATGGGAACCCCTGGCCTTCTAGCTCCAGATTTTGGATTCCTAACCACTAGGTAGTCCTACTTCCCTAGATCACTGCCAGGAGTAAGAAGCTGTCAACTCATTGACTTTCCTAACTACTGGTAAGTCTAACTGACATGCACTTCTGTTTTACTTTTCTGATTAAAAGAGGAAAACAAATAACAAATTGAGTAGAAAGATTCCTTTCTGCATTGAAATCAAATGAGAAAAAAATATTCTTATTTGATTTAAGGGGGGAAAGTAACTGAAAGACACACTGATAACATCCCTTGCCCCTGACTTTCGAGCTCTGAGATAAAAGTATTTTTAGAACTAGGGAGAACAAATCGAACAACTCTGCCATCCCTGGACAATTTCCTTCTGCTTAGTTTGTGAGCAAAAGCAAAGCAAAGCCATCAAGAAAGTGAAAAGATAACTCACAGAATGGACAAAAGTATTTGCAAATCATCTGTCATTGACAAGGGACTTGTATCTAGAATAAAGAACTCTTGCAACTCAACAAAAAGACAAACAGCCCAATTGAAAAATGGGTAAAGAATAATTAAAAAAAAAAAAAGATTTGAATAGACATTTCTCCAAAGAAGATATATTAATGGCCAACAAGCACATGAAAAGATCATCATTAGTCATTAGGGACATGGGAATCAAAAACCACAATGAGATCATTGCCCACCCACTAGGATGGTTAAAATAAAAAAAGACAGCAACAAGTGAAATGCGAAGAAACTGGAATTCCTATACATGGCTGGTGGAGCCCTGGTGGTGCAGTGGTTAAGACCTACAGCTGCTAATGAAAAGGATAGCAGTTCGAATCCATCAGCCGCTCCTTGAAACCCTATGGGACAGTTCTACTCTGTCCTACAGGGTTGCTATGAGTCAGAATCAAATTGATGGCAACAGGTTTTTTGTATACATGGCTGGTGGGAATGTAAAATGGGACAACAGCTTTGGCAAACAATTTGGCAGTTCCTGAAAATGCTAAACATAGATTTACTGTATGACCCAGCAATTCCACTCCTAGATATATGCCCAAGAGAAAGGAAAGCATATGTCCACACAAAAATTTGTATGTGAATATCTGCAGCAGCATTATTCATGACAGCCAAAAAGTGGAAACAGCCCAAATGTCCATCAACTAACTGATAAATGGATAAATAAAGTGTGATATATCCATACAATGTAATATTATTTGGCATAAAGAGGAAGAAGTGAAATACTGATACATGCTATAACATCAATGGACCTTGAAAACATTGTGTTAAGTGAAAGAAGTCAATCACATAAAACTATACACGGCCTGATTCCATTTATGTGAAGTGTCCACCACAGGCAAATCCATAGAGGCAGAAAGTAGATTACTGGTTGCCTGGTACTGGGGCAGGGAAGAGGGACATCGAGGGCATGGGGAATGACTGCTAATGTGTTCAGGGTTTTTTTTAGGAGGTGTTGAAGGTGTTCTAAAATTAGGCTGTGGTGACAGCTACACAACTCTGAATATACTAAATACCACCGCACTGTATACTTTAAATAGGTTAATTTTATGGTATGTGAAATATTATCTTAACAAAGCTATAAAACTAAAAGCTTTTAAAAAAAGGCACTGGCACCACAGCCTTAACAGTACCTTGATGAAAAATTAGCCTTAAGCCCAGAATCAAGTACTACTAGCTGTGATTATAAGGTAATGAAAGGCTTTTCTTACAAGTGTTAAGCTATGTCGGAAGATAAATCCAAAGGGAGGTCCAATGTTATTTGAAATGTCAACACTGGAAGGAAATGAGATGTTTTGGAGACTGATCAGTGGCTATAAATTACTCATTTGGTTTTATAATTCAGATATATTTGAAAAAAATAAAAATAAAAAGACTCTTTACACTATAACCTCACTTGCTTAAGTCCCAGAAATTTCACTGCATATGAAATAAGGCAAATGTGTGATCAGATAAAAAGAAAAGTGGTAATAAGAAAGGTACTGAGTTGTACATAGGCATTAATTGCTTTAACAACTGCTAAAATAAAACATTTCAAAAGAAATTATTACTAGGGCTGGAGGGATTTGGGGAAATGGGGGGTGGCTGCTAATGGGTACAGGGTTTATTTTGGGAGTGATGGAAATGTTCTAAAATTGATTGTGGTGATGGTTGCACAACTCTGTAAATGTATTAAAACCACTGAACTATGTACTTTAAATTGTATGGTATGTGAATCATTTCAATAAAGCTGTTAATAAAAATTAAAAATGATTTTAAGTTTAACGGCTTTAATACAGAATTTTATTTCCAACTAAAAAACAGAAAAGAATCATAGGAATCTCAATGAAATGTTTCCAAGTTTATACTTTCTGCCTATTGCATACAAACACCTTCTGTTTGGCATTTTCCCCAAATTACAAAATTAGTTATCTGAAAAATAATAAATTCCTTTAAAATTGATTCTAACAAGTAAAGGCAGGAAATTATAGGAAATAGTACATGTAGACTTGGTGTGTGATATTTCTAGTAGTCTACAGGAAATAGTATAAAGACTTGAAACATAACCACAAAATTGAAATGAGGTGCTATGAACAATTCCACATTTCCTCTAAATTTCTGGTCATCCTTAAAAAAAAATTTCTCTAGTGCAGCTGCTTTCAAAACTCCTGTTGACTATAACCTACAATAACAAATATATTTTACATAACAAGCACATGTATGTAACTGAAATGAAAATTTTTATCAAGTAATATTTATCCTTACTACCTGCAATGCACTCTAGAATTTTCTTCTTTCATTGGGGGGGAAAAAGTTATCTGCTGCTAAATTGATTTCACAACCCACTAATGGATCACAGCTGGTAGTCTGAAAAATCACTCTTGGATTCCGAGTTCAGGGAAGTTTTTGTGCATGCAGGTAAGGGCAGCTGGCTGGGATCTCTGGCACATCTGGCCCAGTGGTGACACATAGATAGGCACTCAAATGTTTGTTGTATGCATGCCAGTGGTAGAAATGGAAATTTAAGACAAATTACTGCCTCAAGGCAGAAAAGAATCCTTTTCTAGTTTCTACATGGAAGTACTTTCTAATTAAAATACCTGCAAGGTGGCTAGGACTATAGAAAGCATTAGTTTCACAGGCTTACAGTTAGAGAGAAACAGCTGTAAATAGGTTAACGAAGTTCTATTACTAGGAACCAGGAGAGAAACTGTTATATACCATGGTGCACTGTAATAACAGTCTCTATACTTCCCATTGGGCCTGCGATCAAAATTCAAGTTACAAAGATCAGCAACATAGCAAGGATAAGTAAAATAGGTAGCTATTCTTTAAACTTCATTTTACTGAATTGTTTTACTCCTTTATTATTTGTACGATATGCAAAACTGGTTTGAATTCTGTCATTTATTTCCTTTGCTCACCCTCTAGTGGACATGCTAAGGTGTAAAGAACTAAAGATGCAGTAATTAAAAACAGAAGAAAAATAACCCATCTCAAAAGAGAGCACAAATCTGTTCAGACCAATATCTTTTAATTTATATCAACTGCTTTTTAAACATATTTAAATGTATGGTTTTAAACGTTACAGATGAATCCTGGGTTAGAAAATTAAATTCAAAATCAATATATCAAATTAAAAAATGTCAAATGTAACTTACTTTTGTAGTGGGCTCTGGCTTTGAGCCATAAACAACTCCTTCCTAAAGAAGTAATTAATCTTCTAAGAAAGGAAAAATCAATAGGGATGCTCTTTGAAATCATGAATTCTGCTACGGAGGATGACACACCAAGACTGTTGCTTTCTATACAGGCATCTAGAAGTTTATTAAAAAGAAGACTATACTGTGAGACTTCTACAGTTTCTGAAATGAAAAAAAAAAAAAACTGATATAATCAAACTGACCTAGTTTAGTCTCTCACACGTCTATCTCTTGAACTGCTTTCTTCTTCCCTCTTCTCTCCTTCGTCCTTTCCTACCCACTATGGGAATCTCAGTCATAAAAATGTAATCATCTTACATATTCTCTAAGTAACAAACAAAAAAAGCATGTGACAAAAGCAAAACAGTTGATTTACCTTGTAATGCACCACCTGAAAGGAAGCCTGAGAAAGATTCCAGAGGCTGCGTTAACATCTCTGTATATGGTCCACACCTGTGATCATGCAGCTGCCGCATCTCAAATGAATGAGTTCAAGATTCTTTTTTGCATTGTATCTGCATTTTGGATCTCAGCTTTATATTGCACATGACTAAAAATAAATCATCCCTAACAAATATTCACTCTCAGATTTTCAAAAAATATTCTAAATTGGTATTTCTATTCCTCAAGTCTTTCTTGGAAGAAAATGAAGTTACCTTGGAGACTTCCAACTCCTTCGTTCCCTACATTCAGTCAGTTTGGTCTAGGACCTAGACTCTAGGTTTTTACCGCTTTAGGATCTTTTAGTGGTCGAGGCCTAATCAGGAAATTAATCTCCTTACCTTACTTTCTTCCTCAACATTACCAGTAGAGGAACTTTTCTAAAACATGAACTTCATTCATCACTTCATAACCTCAAACCTCTAGTGACCCTTTATGACACACAGAAAAAAACTTCATGGTCTCCCAAGATCTGGCACAACTATTTGTCTAATCTCACTACTTTGTTTCATCGTCATCGTAACTGTGTACTCAGGGCCTGCTATATAGCAGCCACTGTGCTGGGGACACCAGGATAAAAAAAAAAAATCACTACCTTTAAAGAGCTCATTATCTAGAGGGAGAAACAGACAAGATAAATACAATACAGGGTCTCAGTGTAATAAGTGGAAAAATGGCTATAGAGGATACATCAAAAGCACTCAGGGAGGCCTTAGATAATGTTTTCATCATTTTCTGAACCCATCATGCACATTCCTGACCCAAAGCTTTTTGCTCATGTTTCCCTTAACGTGGACTCTCTTCTCCTATCACATATGACTTCAGCTTCAGCATTCAAGAATATTACTACCATTGCCCAAACTGGTATTCTTTCTTGGAACTTGCCATCTGCTTAATTTCCTCCATTTGTTCCATGTTTACCTATATTCCAAGGTAAATAAGCTAAATTCTGTATTTAAGTGATATGAGAAAAAGTATTCTTCATTATCAATGAAGATATGAAACTTGCTGGGGGCACTTACGCGTACTGTTTGCCGATGACTTGACAGAGGTGGGGAAAAGGGAATGACAGAAATGATAATGTTAGAAACTACTGACATACAACCCAAAGATAAACATCTCCGATTTTTTTAAACCAACAAGAAAGCATATTCAATTTGCAGAGAACATATTTTACACTACGCTAAAAAAAAAATGTTAGAATAGTGAACTCAACCAAAACAGGTAGAGAACTGCTTCTTATTAACAGTTAAACACCAGATGGGCAAGAGATAATTAAACTAGACTTTTTTTAAACGTACCTTGAGAATTTTGAAAACCTGGCAGATTTTGCAAAACTTCAAATGCCTGTCTATAAAGGCTCTTGGTTAAGATTTCATGTGCAATTGTACAGAGCAGATTATGTCGATTGAGCACATCCAGTCTATCGCAAGGCCACAGTGGTGTATTGATTATCCATTCTGACTCTTCCACAAAGAAAAAAGTATGAATAATTTACACCATTAAAATTACACTGAATGGTTTATCATAACTTAATGTTTTAAAATATTTTTTGAAGTGGCAAAACTTAAGTATGTGTACTCAGAAAAGATAACCATGTTTCAAACTTATTAACAACATATATACCTACTCCTCACTTATCAACCATCCTGTTATCTGACTTTTCGCATTCATAATAGCAAAAAATCTACTATCTGACTATTTTGTGCATTAACAACATACATCTAGCAGCGAGGCCAAGTAATGAGGCGAGAGTAACACTGGCTGTGGTGGTTATGTGTCACCTTGGCTGGGCCATCATTTTCAGTGGTTTTGCAGTTATGTAATGATGTAATTTGGCAGTTATGTAATGATGTAGTCATCTTCCATTTTGTGATCTGATGTGGTCATCCTCTGTTTTTGCGTAGTGCTGATTTTCACATAACGACCTGGTCTTTGGAACCTAACCATGTTGATAATGGGCTACTGGGGTGCTAAACTGTTAGAAATACCAATACTCTACCTAATACACTCAAGCATTATGTACATAATGAAACACATAATGAAACACTGCACTATAACACTCAAATCATGTTTCAGTGTTCTTTTCAACCAGACTAAGTGCAGGAGTAATGTAATCCTTTTATTTTGTGGTCTTCCTGTAACAAGGAATACAAAAAGTACTGAAGAAAGATTTGATCATTCAAGTCCACAATGCCAAAATAAAGCTTTAAGCACCCAGTACACAGCTTTAAGACGAGCTTGTTTTTAAATTAGTAGAGTTCATCTGACTGACTGATTGAACAGATTTAGACTATGTGCTAGGCAATGTTCTAAGTGCTTTACAAATATTAAGTCATTCAGACAGATATCTTCAGTAACTTACTCCTAAATTTGCTTAAATTTACTGTATAGAGAAATCTAAATATACACCCACTCCTCACTTACCAATCAATATGGTTAGGTTCCAAAGACCAGGTCGTTCTGTGAAAATTGGTGTTATGTGAAAATGGAGTATGACCACATCAGATCACAAAATGGAGGATGACTACATCATTACATACTGCCAAACCACTGAGAATAATGGCCTAGCCAAGTTGACACACAACCTTCACCATCACAGCTATTGTTACTCTTGCCTTGCACCTCAGTGTTCGTCACTGACAGACGTATGTTGTTAATGTGCAAAATAGTCAGACAGAAGATTTTTTTACTATTGTTGTAAAGGCGAAATGTTGGATAACAAGGTATTAGTCAATAAGTGAGGAGTAAGTGTACTTCATATGTTGAAAAACTGCATAACTCATCTGTTAAATAGAATTCCCATTAAAAGTAAAATTTTTATATCACCATTGCTTATAAGGTAAATTTTATTTTGATAAAATCAGTTTCGTTATTTTTCACTAATCATATACCTGGTAGATATATCTCACTTGTAAAAAGTAAACTGTGTAGTCTTTTCTCATAAAAATTGCATTGTTCTTCTTTATTTAGTACTCATTCTTTAGCATTAGAGTAATGGTAGCATTTTTTTGAAACTGTATGATATTTTAAGAGATTCATTTAAAATTCTTACCAAAGTGTGTAGCTATATTAAAAAAAATGAATTGGTAATTTGATATACCAAAGTTATAACTGAAAATTAGGAAGACACTTGGATAGTAACACCTTTTAATTCACCTACTCCAAACTAGTTCACAACTCTAGCAACATACTTTTATGAGAATCTTATGAGAATTAAATTCCTAAGAATAAAAAATAGTTTACTAGCATTATTTAAGACTAGTTTTATAAACATAAAAGTTCTTACTACAGTAAGAAAATCTTCACGTTTTTCTCTGTTCTACAATTGGGCAATATTTGCCATTTGTCTAAAAATCTCAGAGTCAGAAGGCAAACAAATTTTCTGTAACAGCCACTCTTTATCTACTTACCTTCTAACATATGCATATTCAGTTATTACTTGGGAAAGATTATGAGTGTTGGCATGGAATATAAAGACTATTAACACAGTCCATGCATCGAAAAAACTTCCAGGCTCATGAGCAAGAACATCAAACAAATAACTATCCTTTACCATGGCGAATACTGTGATGGAATAACACTTAAAGATAACCAGTCTCCCCTTAAAGTATACATTTAATATGGTCCCAATCAAATTTATGAACGGTATTAAAACCTGATTCAATAACTATGAAATTCATCCAAAAGAATAAGCACTTGGGAACAGCAAAGTATAGTTTGGAAAAGGAGTGAGGATGGTCTTGCCTAAAGAGACAGATATCATCACATATTTTAAAGCTACATTAACTATGAAGAGTATGGTGGTAGCACAGACACAGTGAGATCACTGGGAGAGAAGACAAGTGCAGAAACAGGCACAAGCACATCTAAGATTCTAATATATGATAAAAGTGGCACTTCAAGTGGGTAAAGGATGAATTATTCAGTAAATGTGGGGACATTCTGGAGAAATAAAATTAGGTTTCCATCTCACAACAAAATTTAAAACAAACAATGAATCAAAAAATTTGAAGAACATATGGACAAATATACAGTTTTGGGGTGATGAAGGACTGCTTAAAGCATGATGCAGAACAAAAATTATTAAAGATTTAAAAAGTGGTTTATATTAAACAAAAAAAATGTCAGTTGGGCAAAAGAAAAAAACAAAACAAAAAAATCAGAAAGTTACAGGGAAATGAAAAATATTTGCAAATATATAACAGATCAAGGACTATATATAGTCTTGAATATATAAAACTATTAAAATATAAAACAAACAAACAAAAAAAAACGTGCTGCCATCAAATCCATTCTGACTCATAGTGACCCTACAGGACAGAGTAGAACTGCCCCGTAGGGTTTCCAAGGAGCAGCTGCTGGATTTGAACTGCTGACGTTTTGGTCAGCAGCCAAGCTCTTAACCACTGCAACACCAGGGCTCCCATTACAATATAAGGGGACATTATTATACAGTGTGGTATTTCCTAAGTGTACTCTGATGGTACCTGAACTGATTTTAGATCTTACATTATAATTTTAATAGTGATTTATTTGTGTCTTATAAAAAAATACTAAATATAAAAATCATATTAAACTTATGATTTTACAGATATTATTGCTTAGAATGAGGTCAAGTCGGTTGATTTACTTTTAAAATAATGTTTTTATTTTTTTAAAAAACTTCAGTATAAAAAATTCGAGCAAAACAGAAAAGTATTAAAAAAGAAATTAAATAGTTACAATGTCTAGATAAGTAGATGTAAGTGAAACTGTTGAATTAAAATGGAGGGTAAATATGGCCTGGCCTAACACAACTTTGTGCTGAGGATATCTCCCAACTGATTGAAAATGAATAATTTTTTCCTAAATATTAAAACTTCTTGTATGTTTTTATTATTACCGCAGTCATAGTCACTGGTCTGGGTGTTTAAACTAAGCTTTATGCTAAATTTGCTAGTATTAAAAAGTTAACACTTTTATTAAAAAAAAATTACACACACACATTTTCAAAAACTCCAGACATTTTCTCCCTAAAAAAAGAAACCAAACCCGTTGCCGATTCCTATGGAGCCCTAGTGGTGCAGTGTTGAAGAGCTTGGCTGCTCACTAAAAGGTCGACAGTTTGAATCCACCAGGAGCTCTGTGGAAACTCTATGGGGCAGTTCTACTCTGTCCTATAGGGTTGCTATGAGTCGGAATTTTCTCCCTAAGAAGGTGCAAAATCAATAGTGTCAGTGAGGAGTTGGAATGGTAATTTGGTTCATATCACTCTTCCATTCATTCGCTTGCTCACTCATCTACCTCAAGTAGTATTTATGCAACACCTACTCTGTGCCAGTACTACCACAGGTGAAATACTCCTCAATAACTTAAAAAAATAAAAATAAAAAATGGTAACGTTTATGGCAGTGGTTGACAAACTGGGGAATGACTACTTGAAGGGGTGTGGTTTAGGGACACAGGTGAGGTGTGAGAAGAAGTTACTACTTGAGAAAACTGTAGGGCAGTGGTCCTCAAAGTGAGGTCCCCAGACCAGTAATGCCAGCAGCATCTGAGAACTTGTTAGAAATGCAAATTCTCAGGCCCCATCCCAGACTGACTGAATCTGAAACTCTGGGGGTGAGTCCAAAACCATTTGCCATCAAGCAGATTCCAACTCTGTGACACCTCATGTGTGTCAGAGTAGAACTGCTCCACAGGGTTTGCAATGGCTGATTTTTTGGAAGTAGATCACCAGGACTTTCTTCCAAGGCTACTCTGGGTACAGGCTAACCTCCAACCTTTAGGTTAGCAGCTGAGCGCATTAACCATTTGCACCACTCAGGGACTCCAGGGGTGGGCCCAGCACTCTGAATTTTAACAAGCCTTCCAGGGAATTCTGATAGGAACCACAGTCTTAGATTTAAGAAAACAAGGTCAGTATCACCATTTTTGCTCAGGTGGCTCACTGGCTTAGATCTTAGTCTGTTTGTACAGTTTGTGCTTCAATTGTGTTGCAATTTTATAAATTCCATTTAAAGGAAAAAACTAGGTGAATAATAGTACTGGTGTAGTGGTTAAAAATATAGACCTTGTAGTCAGATGCAGACTGGAATTCCTGCTCCACACTTAATTGCTGTGTGACCTTGTCTGAACTTCTGTGTCCTCATCTTGGGATAGTATCACCTACCTCATGGGTACCTCATTGGTGTTAATTAAATGAGATCATACAAGTAACAAATTTAGCACAATGATACAGCAAATACCTCAATTATTATTAAATTGATAATGAAAAGAAACGCTAAAATCAGAAAACAGATGAAGAACATGAACAGGCGATCCACAAAAGAATAAATACAAATGAAAAATAAACAGTTTGATTTCTTTATAAGCAATTAAATGCAAAGTAGAACAGTGAATATCACTTTTACCCTAACAAACTCAATGATGTTAAGGGTGTTTTATAACCTGTATCCTCACTGCTAAGAAGACTACAAATTAGTGCAACCTTTCTTAGGGTGTAAAGAATTTTTGCTTTCTATTAACAGAGATAAGACCTGTATGGAATGTATTATTAATAGCCAGATTAGGATTTATATAACCTGGAATGCATCAGTCTGTCTGTCTGATAATCAAAACCCATAATATTGGGCACTAACACCTGGGACTATTTGTATGTACCAGTGACCCCCATGAGGACAATGTTTGTATAAAAAATATACCTAAGCAATCGTTCTCTGGAATTTTTTCACAAAGGAGGGCTTTCTAATAAACCCAAAATATCCTACCTGCAAATGTGAATGGCAATAAGGGCAAATTTGGCAACATTTACCAAAAAGCTTTAAAATGCCTTTATACCCTTTAGCCCAGCAATTCCACCAGAATTTATCCTAAGGAAATAATAAAGATTTAGCAGGGATGCTTAGCAGGGATCATTGTTTATAAAAGAAATTTGAAAACAAGCTAGTTCATAAAAGTAGATTCATGGAATAAGACATGTAGATCTCGAGGTAGATATTTTTTCATAAGATGGAAAAGCTGGCAGCCCATTAAATAATGATGTAGAAAAAAACACAGGGCACAAAACAGTATGTATAGTATATTAAACGGGATAATAATCATTGCTGTGTGACTGAATGATAAGGGGTTTTTCTCATCAGTTTTGCTTATCTACCTTTTCAGATTTGTCTACAATGAATATGTATCACTTATATAAAGACAATAAAAGTTATTTTAAAATTCAATGGAAGTTTCTTAACAAATGGCATAACTTTTTACAAAATGTATATTCTAGATCGCTAAGACATCTATTTTTCAGCCCCCAAGCCATGATTATAAAATTATAAAGCTTTTAAGGTTTTCTTTATGCTGGTAAGAGGAGAAGACAGGGTAGGAATTTGTTGCTCATTTGCCAGGTTACAAAGTACTGGCTCTGGAGAAAGAGTTTTAAATGTCAAAATAAGAATCCAAAACAACAGACTTCTCACCATAAAGTCTGCCACCCACTAAACCAAAAATGTGTGAAGCATTTTCCATTTCCCAAACTTGAGTAATGTATGTACTCTTTAAAAGAAAGTTTAGTAGGTAATAAATAAACCTTTTTTAAAAAGGAAAAAAATGTAGAAAAAATACATGTAAAAAGTAAACCTGCCTCTCATCCCTGTCCTCCAAGTGCTCAATTCCTCTTTCCTGAGGCAACTTGTGCATCCTTCCAAAATATTTTATGGCTATATAAGCAAATATGTATGCATCCATTTTATCTCTTTACACAAATGGTAGCATACTGTACACACTGTTCTGCATATTCTTTTTTTCACTTGGCAATAGATCCTGGAGATCATTCCAAATGAATATCTGTAGATCTGCCTCATCCTACTCCAGCACATGGCAATTCCACAGTTTAATTAACCCATACTCTCTTAATGGGCATTTAAGTTGTCTGGAATCTTTTGTTATTATTGTTGGTGGTAACTAAAGATTCCAGATAACTTCTAGTGCACACTCTTGTATATATGTGCAAATGTATTTGTAGGAGAAACCCCTAGAAATGGAGTTAATAGAGTAAATACACATTTTTAATTTTCGACAGATTATTCTGCCAAAAAAACAGACAATGTGAATGTGTTTCTCTATACTCTCACCAAAAGTATATCACAAAATTTGATCTTTGTTAGTCTGACAGGTTCAAAATGGTATTTTTAAATTTTAATAAATATTTCTCTTATTACAGGTGAAATTACAAGTAATACTATCATTTGTATTAATATTTCCTTTCTTGGGAACTGTCTGTTGACTGCGGAACCCCTTAAGAACAAAAAAAATATGGGGACAAATTAGTATACTTCTGTGGACCTTTCTTTTGAAGAAATAAAATTCTACTTATATAAATGACATTCAATTGACACAGTCACTGCAAACAAGAATTCTGTGTTTATAAGTGATAGAATTTTTAAGATAATCATCGAAATTAAAAATATTTCAAAATCTCCATAGACTACTCTGTGCCCTCCCCTCATCCTTCCCACTTTCCCCCAGTCTCTAGTTTTGAGAAAATTTAGTTTTGCCAGAAACTTTCAGGCAGAAGTTTCCTATCACAAGATGATCCAAACCCATTTTTATCAACTATCTTACCCTTCCCATTTCTTGCCACATCGCTTCTTTCTTACAGAATTTGTGAGCCCTGGCTTGCATTTCGCTCATTTCTATGTTTATATCTTAGTCACTCTTTCCCACTAGGAAACCCCACCCAGGCTGACACTATGTTTGCTAAGTTGAAGAAAACCTTTTCCAACAAGCCTTTCACCATGAAGTCCACTCATGACCTTTATATTCCATATAAAGCACTTTGAACAAAGACAAGGATTTAATATGCGTGTGTATATGTATATGCATATGTATGTGTGCTAGTCTATGTGTTTGTGTGCTAACATATGTGTGTTTAGTGTAAAGGTTATCTATTTGCCTTATTCACACATATATTTCATCTTCACACCTAACTTTGAGATTCTTGATTTTTCTTCATTCTTATCCCATTATATCAAATAAAATCTGCCTGATGGGTCATGCAGTCAGACACCACACTGTGCCACTATTGTTCTAAGTTTTTATTTATCATACCAAATGAACCTCAGATGTTTCTGCTGGTTTAATTTAACTGTAATTTCTGCTAGATGGATTGCCTTACTAGGGAAAGTAAGCTTTACCTGTCTTGGTTTGAAGTCAAATTTGCCTATACATGAGAAGACATAGTTTATGCAGATAACAACTAGGATTTCCCTGTGTTAACAGCTGAAATCCCTGGGCTCTGAAGCTGAACTTTCTGGATTTGAATCTAGCCTCCACTCCTTACTTGCTATGTCATTTTGGGCAAGTTGATTAATATCTTTGACAGCATTTTCTTATCTATAAAACAGCGACTGTAATAGTTCCAAACTCATGGAGTTTCTGAAGATCGATTGCGATAATCAAGGTAAAGCAGTTACATGGTGCCTAGCCTATAGTTCACACAGTTTCTCCTTAAAGCTAGGTTAATTCTCCCCTTTCAGCTTATACCACCTTTCCTACCCACATGTTCACTTTCAGTTTTGACATCCATAATTCAATATCAACTTAAGGTAATTACAAAGAGAAGAATTATGACAAGTTTACCACACTATTTTATGCTTGCATATAACAGAACTTACCCCTCAATACCCAAATGGCACCATCTAGACTTCCACTTTTGAGAAAAATTTCTGCTGCAATATTCACAATTTGACATCTTGATGCTAACATCTCAGGCCCTGTAAGTCCTTTTAAACTTGTAAAATGTATTTTTAATTCATATAGTTTATCTAAGACCTTTCTTCCCTAGAGTAAAAATAAAGAACTAATTGAGTACCAATCATTCACAGTACTACAGAGATATAAAGTCACTGATAATTATGCAGAAGCCAATCATCCAGTTTTGAATCATCATTCTAGACTGATGGTTTTTCAAACTGCTCCAACACTCTCCTTAAACCCCTTCTTGCTCAGCCACAAAAATGAAGGGGAGGGGAGCAAGCAGGACTTTGCCGCATATTAGCCCTCCTCTCCACCTCCATCCCCAGGCCTCCTTTATCAATAGTTCTTTCATCTGTTTTATATACTGTGCTTCCCCTTAAGATTTCATCTGGCAAAAGAATTGCATCCCTTAAAGTGGTAAAGTACTGATAATATATGTTTCCTCTTCTTCTGCTGACTTCTCTGAGATCCAAGAGGGAGACAATGGAAAGAAAGATAATTTGTTTTCAACTTAGATAAAGATTAGTTAAAAAAAAAAGGTAAAATTGTTGGCAGAAAAAAATGTTTTTTATTCATTAGGCTATTTCATGTATTCTACATCAAGACTGCCTTTGGTCTGGACATCATAAATTGGACATATAATTTTATACCAGGGGTAGGCAAACTTTTTCTGTAAATGGCCAGACAGTAAATATTTTAGGCTTTGCAGACCACATTTGGTCTGCTGAATGTTCTTCTTTCTTATTTTTTTTAAAAATTATAACCCTTAAAAAAATGTAAAAACATTCTTACCTTACAGACCATACAAAAACATACTGAGGGCCAGATTCAGCCTGCAAACCTTAGTATGCAGACCTCTGTTTTATATTATAGTCTAGATAGTTCTGAGTAAGATGCTTATGATGTCAAAGAATTTTCAATTTGACTGTTTAAATGAGTTCATTTTTTTCAAAGAATACCTTTAGTTTAATTTCAATGGTTTCATCTTTGTGTTAAAAAATTCATACTAAATACAATAATAAATAAAATGTTCACTCTAAGTAAGGAATTAAAAATTTTTAGTTAAAATACAGGCAAAAATTCATCAAGCTTTTATGTCTTAAGAAAAAATAACCAAATAAAATTAAAATATACTTTAAAACATTACTAAAATCAAAGAGTTCTCAAAAAGGATCTTCTTGTTAGGTAATCTTCAAATTCTTAAGCATTAAATATCAAATAAATCCATGCTATCACCATCATTAAGTGAGGCTGTGAGAGTAGGGATGAGGTACATCTTGCTCATTTCAGGCCTACCACACAGTAAGTGCTGAACCTCTGTGAAAGATGTCAATTTTTCTAGACAACCATTTTGGTGTTTTTGAAAAACTTTTATTCATTTTGCATGCATATGAGTGACCAAAAAAAAAAACCAAACTTGTTGCCACCGAGTCGATTCTGACTCATAGCAACCCTACAGGACAGAGGAGAACAGCCCTACAGAGATTCCAAGGAGCGCCTGGTGGATTTGAACTGTTGACCTTTTAGCTAGCAGCCGAACTCTTAACCACTATGCCACCACAGTTTCCATGTGAGTGACCATATACTTAAATGTTACTGACCACAGGTTCAATTGTGAAATAGCCTCTTTAAAAAATAAAGGCAGAACATAAGATACATTTTAATAGTTGATCAGATAGAGACTACTCTTAACTACTCCACTCTTTATACAGCTCTACCCCTCACCACTTCCTTCCTATTTTGGATTTTCTTGTCCTCTACTTCACTGAACTTTGTTAAATCCCAAGTTTCCAAGTGTTTGAGTCTGTAACTTCACATGCCACCTCAAGGAAATCTAAAGAACAGCAGTACAATTTGTCTAGAGACACTAGATCACTCCTACAGTGACTGAGTCTCAAAGTTAGAAATCAAGATATATGGTATAGTGTAGTATTCCAGAATATTTTATGAGGTGACATTTAAGGAGTTCTGCTAATTGTGAGTATCCTGGTTCATTTCTGAGCTCTTCAAAAATTATAATGCTACTGAACTCAGGAGTTGGCAAAATAAATTTTGAATTTAATGTTACTTCAAATAAATACGGCTTTTAGCATGGCTTTCTAAGTATTCCTTATACTGACATTCTTCATAGCAGTTAGTCACATGCCACATCCTTTCCACATTTGTCTAATATACCACCTAATAATTCCTTCCTAGTCTGGGTCTCAGTTTGTCACCTGTAGTGATTAAGACCAAATTCCTAATTTCTGAGGTTAAACTATATTGTTTTAAAACTAACATTTAAAAAATTATTTTCAAACTAACATTCTCTATACCAAGCCCGAACAAAAATTTAATAAAGTACCTTGGACCACTGTAACAATTTGTGATAGAAGTACATAGCATTGATTCCAATTCTTCCCAGCAAAGTTTTATCCACTTCACTATTTTGTGGATCTTTACTAACTGAAACACAAAGTAGACATATGGAAGAAAGTGAAAAAAAATCACTCAAAATGATGGAAAAAGCAAATTAACACAGAATTACAGATACTACCCTACAGACTGAGGGTCAGCAAACTATAACCTGTGGGCCTTATCTGGTACATAGCCTGTTTTTGTACAGCTCATGAACTGAGAATGGTTTGTATATTTTTAAAGGGCTGTTAACAAAGAAAGAAAGTAAACTACACAACAGAGACCATATGTGGTATGTGCAAAGCCTAAAATATTTACTATCTCGCCCTTTACAGAAAAAAATCTGCCTACCTCCGATAACGACTATGGTAGTGAATAATAGCTCATGTAAAACAAACAAACAAAAAAATACCACAAACTCAAAAGTGTGTGACTTTTGTTTACTTGTAATAGTAAGGATAATATAATGTCAAAAATTCAGGTGTTTGTTATAACTTGCTAGCAATAATTTTAACAATTTTACTAATCTTTATGAAAAGAAAAATAAGTACATGAAACATGATACTAAAACACCAAGTTTTTACTTTATCTCGTTATAATCTAAACAATAAATACATGGAGAAATTTACAGAGAAAGAAGGTGTATCTGAAACCTAAAATTTCAATTTACCTCTAACAAGGAAAACACTAAGAGCTTTACACTCCTGTTAAGAACACCACACCACTCTAACACACCATTATCAGACTAAAACAATGACAGTTTACCTGTTTCAGCAAATTCACAAAAAGGAACACCTGGTCTCTCTTCTTTAAAGTCTTTTGTTAGTGTTTCAGCAATACAAGCACAAAATCTCTGGAAATCTGCAAATTTCTCACAGCCTATTTTTACGTTAATGTATAAATTTCCCAATTTGGTCCAGTCGCCTTTTTCTTTACAGTGCTATTAAAATTATTAAATGTGAAAGGAAGGAAGGAATGAAGGAATAAAGAAAACCACATCATTTATGCAAAGATTATGGGCTAGACATATGTAGGTATTAGATACACAGAAATTAGTAAAACATAATCTCTGTAAATTTTATAAACTCACTGACAAGTGTTACAACTTCTATAACATGCTATCGTACACTTCAATTTTCTGACTATAGCAAAGCCTCTATATATTCAAGATGGCAATGCACATTTAATTATCTAGTTCCTAATGCACTTAATGATATCCTCTCCAAAACTGAACTACACAGTGGAGATAGATTTTATGGGAATATATGACTTGCTTGTCATTTTGGGTAAGATGCTTAATATCTCTCACAGTATTTTCTTATCTATAAAACAGGGATTGCATTGGTTCCAAACTCATGGGGTTTCTATGAAGATTAATTGGTATAACCCAGGTAAAGTATTTAGTATGGTGCCTAGCCCATAATTCATGCATTTCTGCTTTAAAGCTGTCTTCACGGCAACACATTATTACTTTCAGAGGCTGTACTTTACCATTAGTTCACCATTTATGATTTGGGGCTTGTATATCTTTTTGAGCAAATACATTTCTACAAGAGGGGCTACAAAATAAATTTCAGTAAACTTAACATTTTCCTACTAGTTTCTGTGATAAACTAAGAAACAGTTTTCCACACCAACAAAAAGTTGTTCCAAGGATTCATGATATTACTTAAGGCTAGACCAATAAATAATAGCTAAGTACAAAAATGATATTAAATTTAAAAAACAAAATCATGCTGAAAGTCTCTATTTCTTATGCTGTAAGCATCTGGAGAGCTTAGTGTGATCCTGGTTTTCCCCATCATTTCACCCACTGCAGTGATCCACCAGTCATGACTTATGCACTGAGGAGGTCTGTCCAGCCGTAAGTATTAAAGGCTGAGCTGTGAAATACTATTATTATTATTTTACCTTAATAAAATTAATTTTGAAATGGAACTAGTTATTTTTAGAAAAGTCCAAAACTCCAGAAACTAACATGTATGTTTGCATTTCAAAATATTAACATGTAAACAAACAAACTAGTTTGTTTTCTCTGTATAACAGCCAAATTTCTAAAACTGTTGCTAAAATGGAGTTATTATTCAAACTTTTTGTTACTGGTGTAAGAAATTCCAGCAATTTATTTAAAAAACAAGTGTCTCTTTCTGTACAATTTTTCCATAAACCTAAAACTGCTCTTAAAAATAAATCTATAAAGCAAAAAAAAATCATACCTCTATTTCATTCAAGGCTGAATCTAAATCACACTTCCAATTCTTTTTAAATTGCCTCATCTGTAACCTTTGACAATAAACAAGGTTTAATTATGCTTATGTTCACCCCGCAAAGAGTTATTATTGCTCCTAATTCATTTGTACTGTAGTTTATGTCTAAAAGCATAGAGAAAATTGAATACAATAGTATACTATAAAAATTCTTCAGAGTTGAAGAAAATGGCAACTGCAGAGTTACCTACCTCATACTAATTTCCTCCCCAAACAATAGGCAACAAGAAGGAAAAAGTATATTCCACATAAAACCATACCTCCAGCCTAACTTGAAGGCAAAGAATGCCAAAACTTTAAAACAACTATGTATAAAAACAGGAAAAAAAACCCAAATACCAGCACATGCTCTCTACCTCTCCCACCCCATACTCAATGCTCCACAAGGATTTGTGGCAACCAAAGACAGGCCAAAACAAAAAACACAAAGTAAGTTATCACACAAAAAAACCTGTGGGGAGAACAGAAGAGGGAAGTTAGCAGAGGGACCTAACACTGATTCAAAAATAAAAGCATTTGAAAATGCTAAAAAAGTGTCTGGGCAAATCAGAAGCAACCTAAAATGCACAGCTTCTGGGAAAGAGAAAGAGAAAAATGAAGAGAGAAGCACCCTTTGGCAAGTGGAAAGAGGAAAAGAAGAAAAGGAGGAAAATTTAGGGTCCTGCAAGACAAAAGAAAATTAGAAGTATCACAGCTCCACCACCAAAATAAACACAAAACCCCAGCAGAGTACCTGGATTTTCCTACACAGGCATAAGAGGGTGCTATTTAACTAGGAGTATTGTAAAACACTCAACTATCATAAAAATGAACAAAAGAAAAGTCCACACAGAGTTATTACAGAAAATCAGGAAACAAAATTTTACACGTAACAATTGAGAAAATTTTCCCTTGAGAAACAACCATGAAGTAGAAAAAACTGTAAGTCCATATTCTAAACAGATTTAAATATACTCAAATAAGCATTTGAGGATAAAACTACTTTGGATCAGATATTCAAAAACTAAAAACAGAAATGAGCAAAAGAGGGTGAAAGGAAAAGAGGATTAACTCAGGAAGGAAATGGAAGAAAAGGACAAGATAATCTCAAAAATGAAGAATTCATTCTATGCCTTTTGCTTCTTTTTCTTGCCTTCTGTGCTGGCTAGGACTTTCAGTACTATGTTGAACAAGAGTGGTGTGAGCAGACATCCTTGTCTTTTCTCAATCTTAAAACGAAAGCATTAAGTCTTTCACTTAAGTATGTTAGCTGTAGACTTCTTAATAGGTGCTCTTTATCAAGTTGAAGTATTTTTCCTCTATTCCTAATCTGCTAAGAGCTTTTTTTAATCATGTATAAACCAAAACCAAAACCAAATCCATTGCTGCCAAGTTGATTCCCACTCACAGTGACTCTGTATGACAGAGAACTGCCCCATAGGGTTTCCAAGGAGCAGCTGATGGATTCGAACTGCTGACCTTTTGGTTAGCAGCCAAGCTCTTAATCACTGCACGACCAGGGCTCCTTTTTATCGTGTATGGGTATTGAATTTTGTTAAATGACTTTTCTGTATTAATTGATATGATCATGTAATTTTTCTCCTTATGTTGACATGGTGGATTACATTGATTTTCAAGTATTAAACCATACACACTCCATTTGGACATGGTGTATAATTCTTTTTATATATTGTTGTGAGTTGATATGCTAGTATTTTGTTGCAGATTTCTGCATGTAAATTCATGAGATACTGGTTTAGACTTTTCTCCTTTTTTGGGAGGGGTGGTACTCTCTTTGGTTTTCTTTTTGAGGAATTGCTTCCTTTCATCTAAGTTGTTGAGGTTATGTGTGTGTAGTGTCATTCTAATTAAACACTTATTATCCTTCTAGTGGCTGCAGGATGTATACTGATAACCCGTTTCATTCCTAATATTGGTAATTTGTTTTTTATCTTCATCAGTCTTGCCAGAGGTTCATCAATTTTACTGGTATCTTCAAAGAACCGACTTTGTTTCATTTTCTTGTTTTTCTGTTTTCAGCGTCACTGCTTCCAACTGTCTTTATCATTTCCTTTCTATGCTTTCACTGAGTTTATTTTATTCTTATTTTTTTTGTTTCCTGCAGTAGGAACTTAGATGATTTAGTGCTAACAATTTCCCTCTTAGCATTGCTTTCGCTGCATCCCATAAACTGTGATATGTCACACTTCATTTTTACTCACAGTTTCACTGCTTTTGAGACTTCTTCTTGACTGATGGATTATTTGGAAGTGTGCTGTTTAATTTCCAAGTGTTTGGAGATTTTTCTGTTATCTTTCAATTACTGACTTCCAGGTTTGATTTCATTATGGTCAGAGAATGTACTCTGTATAATTTCAATTATTTTTTATATGTTAAAGTTTGTTTCATAATCCAGAATATGGTCTATCTTAGTGAATGTTCCACAGGAGCTTGAAAAGAATATATTCTGCTGTTTTAGGGTGGAGTGTTCTACAAATGTCTATTAAATCCTGTTGGTTAATTGTGGTGTTCAGTTCTTCTATATTCATGTTGATTTCCTATCTGGTGTTTCTATGCATTGCTGAGACAGGGGTGTCCAAGTCCCCAACTATAATTGTAGATTTGTCTATTTCTCCATTCTATGAGTTTTGTTTCATATATTTTGATGCTATGTTGTTTAGTGTATACACATTTAGAATTGCTGTGTCTTCTTGGTGTACTGACCATTTTATCATTATGTAGAGTTCCTTTTTGTGCCTGGTAATTTCCTTTGCTCTGAAGTCTGCTTTATCTGATATTAATACAGCCACTGATGTCTTGTTTCTATCCTTTTACTTTCAACCTACCTTTATCTTTATATTGGAAGTGAGTTTCTTATAGAGAGCATATACCTGGGTCATACTCTTATATTGACTCTGCCAATCTTTGTCTTTTAATGGTTATATATAGAACGTTTACACTGAAAGTAATTACTCATGTTAGGGCTTAAGTCTACCATTTTATTATTTGGTTTCTGTTGTTCCCTGTTTCTCATTCCTCTGTTTACCTTTCTTTGTCTTCCTGAGGGATTTACTTGAACATTTTTTAGAATTTCATTTTGATTATCTATAGTGTTTTTAAGTACAACTCTTTGTACAGTTTTTTAGTGGATGCTGTAGTGGTCTTATTTTTAAATGTTTTTATTTTATTTTTTTTTAATTTATTGTACTTTAGGTGAAAGTTTACAGCTCAAGTTAATTTCTCATATAAAAATTTATACACATATTATTATGTGACCCTAGTTGCAAGCCCTATAATGTGACAGCATACTCCCCCTTTCCACTCTGGGTTTCCCGTGTCCATTCATCCAGCTCCTATCCCTTTCTGCCTTCTCAACCTGCCTCCGGACAGAAGCTACCCATCTAGTCCTGTGTATCTGCGTGAACTAAGAATCACATTCTTTACGAGTATTATGTTTTATAGCCCACTCTAATCTTTGTCTGAAGAGTTGGCTTCGGGAATGGTTTTAGTTCTGGGTTAAAAGAGTCCGGGGTGCTCTTACTTTTTGACCTAGTAATTCTACTTCTAAAAATGTACCCTAAAGATACACTTTCAACAATACACAAATACATATGCTGAAGGTTATTCACTGCAGCATTATTTGTAATTCCAAGATACTGGGGACAACCTTAATGCCATACACTAGACAGTGGTTGAATAATCTGTAGTACATCCACACAATGGAATACTTTGCAGCTATAAAGAAGAATGGAGAAGTTCTCTATGAACTTATTTACAGTGATTTCTAGTATATACTGTTAAGTAAAAAAGACAAAGCTCAAAAGAGTATTTACTGTATGCTACCTTTACATAAGAAAGAAATCGATATAAGAAAATATATATGCCTTGTGCATTGTCCTCTTTTAAGAACTATCATATGGGGTCAAATTGATAACTGCAACTTGAAAGACTAGATAGGAAACTTAGGGGGCAGTGAGCTTATGTTAACAGGGGAGAAACAATTTGGAAAACGAGGGTGAGAATCGTCGCACAACTTGAAGAATGTAATCAATACTGAACTGTACATGCACAAATTGTTGAACTGGTATATGTTCTACTGTATACATTCTCAACAACAACAAATAAATTATAAAAGAAAAGAAAAGAAAATATACACGTGTCTACTTATTACAGGAGGGATAAACCAGAAACTAAAAAGACCAGTTACTTCCAGCGTGTGGGTGGAAAATGAGTAGAAAGAAAGAGGGAAGGGATATGGGGTAGTAGGGATAAGAAGGAGCAACGCTTCTCACTGCATACTCTTTAGTACAGCTTTGACTCTTAGAACAAATAGCAATGTTTCACACATCTCTGCCTTCCCAAATAAATAAATCAACTAGGATGTGAGAAGAACAAAAAATATAAACAGTAACAGATAAACCTAAGTGCACTACAAATGAACAACATAATCACACTACATGGGAACGGGAAGAAAAGAACCAACCTAAATAACTTAGAAAAGAGTATTTTGGCTGAATACAGTAAGGCTAAAGACAAAAATAACTTTATACAAATACTGTACTTTAGATAGTAAATTTTTTTCAGAGGAGTGGGTTAGCAAATTCTGAAACTATCTTATGTGAATATTAGAATTAAATGAGTAAATACATTGTAGATAATGAGAGTCAGATTTTTCACTGTCAGAGAAAGAATTTATAAATAAGAAAAGTGGGAAGGCTGGAAGGAACCCTGTGATGTTAGACTGGAACTGAACTATCAGCATGAACTAAGGCACACACACACACACACACACACACAGACAGTAACAAATACACTTCTGTGTCCGTATGGCTAGTATACATATAACTTTTTAGCCCTGTCCACTGAGAAGACCTAGATGCAATGATACTCCAGTAGCATGAGCACATCCAGCACTCAGATGTTAGTTTCTAAATACCAGTCTCCAATAAAAAGAACCACAGCCCCCTGGAGAAGTGGTTGTTTCAACCCTGAGGCAGGGAAAGTACAAGATGAACCTTGAATATCTTGTGGCTCCATAAAATAAGCAAATGCTAGAAAATTGATTGGAACATATAGAAACATTAGAGGAACCAACCTAAAGGAATTCCTAAAGGCAAATCTGGAACAATTTGAGCAACAAAATTAATAATGGTAGTGTCATGGATTGAATTATGTGCCCCCAAAATACGTGCCAACTTGGCTAGGGCATGATTCCCAGTATTGTGTGACTGTTCACCATTTTGTCATCTGATGTGATTTTCCTATGTGTTGTAAATCCTACCTCAATGATGTTAATGAGGCAGGACTACAGGCAGTTACGTTAGTGAGGCAGGACTCAATCTACAAGATTAGGCTGTGTCTTAAGTCAATCTCTTCTGAGACATAAAAGAGAGAAGTGAGCAGAGAGACATGGGGACCTTATACCCCCAAGAAAAGCAGTGCTGGGAGCAGAGCGCATCCTTTAGACCCAAGGTTCCAGCGCTGAGAAGCTCCTACACCAGGGGAAGATTGATGACAAGGGCCTTCCTCCAGAGCTGACAGAGAAAACCAGCCTTCTCCTGGAGATGGCACCCTGAATTTGGACTTCTAGCCTCCTAGACTGTGAGAGAATAAACTTCTGTTTGTTAAAGCCATCCCTTGTGGTATTTCTGTTATAGCAACACTATATAACTAAAACAGGTAGTATTAGATTATAACCCACAGAATAAAATATGTATTCGTGAGATCATATTGATATAAATAATTGAATAAACAAATAAGTAGGGAAGAAGAAACAGCTCTTCCTTATTAACAAATTCCAATTAATAAATGTAGAAGGAATAAGGAAAATACAAAATCATCGTTAGGCAAATACCACAGTAATAGCTTGCAGGTAAGATCCACCGATAAATGCTAAAAAAAGTATGAAATATGTATAAAAAAATATATAAATGTATGAAAGTTTGAGAAGAAACAAGATAATGCATAGTGCCTCTTCCCAAAGATATTAATTACAAAGGGAAAAACAGTAACTTTACAGTGGAGAAACCTGGCAGAGAGCATTTTGCTACGTGATCAAAGTTAACATAACCAGTAAGACATTACTGATATATCACGTACATCCTGCTATAATAAAAAAGATGTATAGTCAGTTAACAGTATCGTAGCAAAGTTAATTTCTTGGTTTTGATAAGTACTATTACCATGTGACTCATATAGGGTCACTATGAGTTGGAATTGACTTGGTGGCAATGGGTTTGGTTTTTTTTTTTGGTTTATTACCATGCAGGATGTTAGTATGAGAGGAAGTTAGGTGAAGAATACATTAAGAAGTCTTTATATTAATTTCTGCAAATGCGAGATTATTTAAAAATTAAAAAAAAAAAAGAATTTATGTTAAGAAATGTCCTAGATTATAAACACACTTAAATTCTTACTGGTTTCCTGAACACAGATGTTAAAATTTGTTGTACCATCTTTATTTACTAAGTGAGAGACTTTCAAATTCACTTTAAACTGTTGTTGTTATGTTGTTAGGTGCCTTGAGTCGATTTCGACTCAGTGTGACCCTACGTACAACAGAACGAAACACTGCCCAGTCCTGCACCATCCTCACAATCATTGCTATGTTTGAGCCCACTGTTGCGGCCACTGTTATCAATCCATCTCTTTGAGGGTCTCCTCTTTTCGCTGACCATCTATTTTACCAAGCATGATGTCCTTCTCCAGGGATGGTCCCTCCTGATGACATGTCTGAAGTATGTGAAATGAAGTCTCGCCATCCTTGCTTCTAACGAGCATTCTGGCTGTACTTCTCCCAAGTCAGATTTGTTTGTTCTTCTGGCAGTCCATGGCAGTATATTCAATATTCTTTGCCAATACCATAATTCAAAGGCATCAATTCTTCTTTGGTTTTCCTTCTTCACTGTCCAGCTTTCACATCCATATGAGACGATAGCAAACACCATGGCTTACGTCAGGTGCACTCTGGTCCTCAAAGTGACATATTTGCTTTTTAACAAAGTGACATACTTGTTTTTTAACACTTTAAAGAGATCTCTTGCAGCAGATCTGCTCAATGCAATGTGTCATCTAATTTCTTGACTGCTGCTTTCATGGGCGTTGATTGTGAATCCAAGTTAAAATGAAATCTTTGAAAACTTCAATCTTTTCTCCGTTTATCATGCTGCTTATTGGTCCACTTGTGAGGATTTTTGTTCTCTTTATGTTAAAGTGTAATCCATATTGAAGACTGTGGTCTTTTATCTTCATCAACAAGTGCTTCAAGTCCTCTTCACTTTCAGCAAGCAAGGCTGTGCCATCTGCATATCGCAGGCTGTTAATGCGTCTTCCTCCAATCCTGATGCCCCGTTCATATAGTCCAGTTTCTCAGATTATTTGCTCAGCATACAGACTGAGTAAGTATGGTGAAAGGATATAATCCCGATGCAACCGCTTCCTGATTTTAAACCACGCAGTATCCCCTTGTTCTGTTTGAATGACTGCCTCTTGGTCTAAGTACAGGTTCCTCATGAGCACAATTAAGTATTCTGGAATTCCCACTCGTCACAATGTTATCCATAATTTGTTATGATCCATACAGTCGAATGCCTTTGCATGGTCAATAAAACACAGATAAACATCTTTCTGGTATTCTCTGCTTTCAGCCATGATCCATCTGACATTAGCAATGACATCCTTTGTTCCACGCCCTCTTCTGTACAGGGTCAGTGAAAAAGAGGAAGACCCTCAATGAGATGGATTGACACAGTGGCTACAACAATGGGATCCTGTGTAACAACGACTGTGAGCACGGAGCAGGACCGGGCAGTGTTTTGTTCTGTGGTACATAGGGTCACTGTGAGTTGGAACCAACTCGACGACACCTAACAACAACAACGCCCTCTTCTAAATCTGGCTTGAATTTCTGGCAGTTCCCTGTCGATATACTGTTGTAATAGATTTTGAATGATCTTCAACAAAATTTTACTTATGTGTGATATTAATGATATTGTTAGATAATTTTTGCATTCTGTTGGCTCTCCTTTCTTTGGAATGGTTATAAATACAGAATCTCTTTCAGTCAGTTGGCCAGGTAGCAGTCTCCCCAATTTCCTGGCATAGACGAGTCAGCGCTTCCAGTGCTGCATCTGTTTGTTCAAATATCTCAACTGGTATCCTGTCAATTCCTGAAGCCTTGTTTTTCACCAATGACTTCAGTGTAGCCTGGGCCTCTTCCTTCAGAACCATCAGTTCTTGATCATATGCTACCTCCTGAAATGGCTGAATGTCAACCAATTCTTTTTCGTACAGTGACCGTGTATTCCTTCCATCTTCTTTTGATGTTTCCTGTGTCGTTAATATTTTCCCCATAGAATCCTTCAATATTGCAACTGGAGGCTTTAATTTCTTCTTCAGTTCTTTCAGCTTGAGAAATGCTCAGCATGTTCTTCCCTTTTGGTTTTCTACCTCCAGATCTTTGCACATTTCATTATAATGCTTTACTTTGTCTTTTCGAGCTGCCCTTTGAAATCTTCTGTTCAGCTCTTTTACTTCATCACTTCTTCCTTTCACTTTAGCTACTCGATGTTCAAGAGCAACTTTCAGTCTTTTCTGACATCCATTTTGGTCTTTTCTTTCTTTCTTGTCTTTTTAATGACCTCTTGCTTTCTTCATGTATGATGTCCTTGATGTCATTCTACAACTCATATGGTCTTTGGTCATTAGTGTTCAATGTGTCAGATCTATTCTTGAGATGGTCTCTAAATTCAGGTGGGATATAGTCAAGGTCGTACTTTGGCTCTTGTGGACTTGTTCTAATTTTCTTCAACTTAAACTTGCATACGAGCAATTGATGGTCTGTTCCACAGGTGGACCCTGGCCTTGTTCTGTCTAATATTGAGCTTTTTCAACGTCTCTTTCCACAGACGTACTCGAAGTGATTCCTGTGTATTCCATCTGGCAAGGTCCACGTGTACAGCCTCTGTTTATGTCTTTGAAAAAAGGTATTTGCAATGAAGAAGTCGTTGGTCTTGTAAAATTCTATCATGTGATCTCTCATGTCATTTCTACCATGAACGCCATATTTTCTAGCTACCAATGCTTCGTTTCCAGCTTTTGCATTCCAATCACCAGTAATTATCAATGCATCTTGATTGCATGTTTGATCAATTTCAGACTGCAGAAGTTTGTAAAAATCTTCAATTTCTTCATCTTTGGCCTTAGTGGATGGTGTGTAAATTTGAATAATAGTCATACTAACTAGTCTTCCTGGTAGATGTATGGATATTATCCTATCACTGACAGCATTGTACTTCAGGACAGATCTTGAAACGTTCTTTTTGATGATGAACACAATGCCATTCCTGTTCAATTTGTTAGTCCCAGCCACAGTAAACCATATGATTGTCTGATTCAAAATGGCAAATATCAGTCCATTTCAGCTCACTAATGCCTAGGATATCAATGTTTATGCGTTTGATTTCATTTCTGACCACTTTCAAATTTTCTAAGATTCATTTCATACATTCTGCATTCCGATTATTGATCGATGTTTGCAGCTGTTTCTTCTCATTTTGAGTCGAGCCACATCAGCAAATGAAGGTTCCGAAAGCTTGACTCCATCCACATCATTAAGGTTGACTCTATTTTGAGGAGGCAGCTCTTCACCAGTCGTATTTCGAGTGGCTTCCAACCAGAGGGGCTCATCTTCTGGCTAGTTCTACTGAACCCAGCAGGAGACTGGGATCTGCTAACTACTTGAGCTCTATGTCATAGCTGCCACTGCCCAAAGTGGTAAATGTTTTTAGGATACGGCTTAGAGGAAAAATGATCTTAATGTACATGCATCCTACTTACAAATATATTATATTCCAGAAATATATGGTAGACAAATGGCATTTTTCTCACAAAAATATATATCCTGAGTAGTTCAAAAAAGTCTATTTAACCTAAATAATGTTATAATTTTCATAGAAAACATAAATATTATCAGTAGTTAACCAAATAAAAAAATCACAGAACTTAAAAACTCAAATTTATCTTCAAAGCTGGTGCTTAAAGGGAAGTAATAGTAATTAGAGAAACAACTCCATAACTGTGTGTGCCAAGGTGTTATGGACTGAATTGCATCCCCCCAAAATATATGTTGTAAATCCTAACCTCTATGCCTGTGGTTATAATCTCATTGGGAATGAGGTGTCTTTGTTATGTTAACGAGGCAGGATTAGTGTAGGGTGTGTCTTGAGTCAATCTCTTTTGAGATAAAAGAGATTAAATAAGCAAAGAAGAGAAGGAGAGATGGGGGAAGAAAGATGCCAAGCCACATGAAGATCATCAAGGAGCCAAAGAACAAGGACTTTACTCCAGAGTCAACAAAGAGAAAAAGTCTTCCCCTAAAGCTGGTGCCCTGAATTTGGACTTCTAGCCTACTGAACTATAAGAGAACAAATTTCTGTTTGTTAAGGCCACCCACTTGTGGTATTTCTGTTATAGCACCACTAGATGACTAAGACACAAAGCAACCCAGGGCACTACAGCAAACTCACAAGAGCACCACCACAAAACCAAAACCAAACCAAACCCACTGCTGTCAAGTCAATTTTGACTCATAGCGACCCTGTAAGACAGGGTAGAACTGCCCCATGGGGTTTCCAAGGAGTGGCTGGTGGATTCAAACTGTCAGCCTTTTGGTTAGCAGCTGAGTGCTTAACCAGTAGGCAACCAGGACTCCCAAATTTCAAGTGACATCTGTTTGACACTGCATAAGCTACTACTAGTAAGTTGTTTGGATCTAACTACTTAATAAATTGAATTGTTAACATATTTCTTTTGGTCTAGGGACACTGTGACCCTAGGTGGTGCAAATGGTTAAGCGCTTGACTATTAGCTGAAAGGCTGGCCATTCGAACCCACAGGGCGCCTCAGAACACAGGCCTGGTGATCAGATTCCAAAAGGTCACAGTTTTAAAAACCCTATGGAGCATTGTACTCTGCACACATGGGGTCACCATCAGTCAGATCTGACTCAATGGCAACTAACAATAACAACAAGGACTGTGAACCAAGAAAGTCTGAGAACTTTTGCATTAAAGGAAAATGAGGAATGAGATACAAATAGTTGTGAAAGCTCTGTAGCAGATTTCTGGGCATTCTCAAGGAGTTCAGTGGTGGATACCATTTGTACTTTATCAAATATGATTTCATTTAAAAAGTTATGGTTCAGTTTTGATCAAAGATTCTATAGAAGAATCCTGATCAAAAGGGGGACAATGTGGAACAGAACTTCAAACTCTCATAGAATCCAGACTTTCTGGAGCCATTAAGGCTGCATGAACCCCCGAAACTATTGCCCTAAGATAATCTTTAAACTTTAAACAAAGAGTATCTCCTGAAGTCTTCTTTAAACCAAACAACAGTTTAGCTTAATTAGTAAAGAATGTCTACCTTGAGCACTGTGTGCTTTTAAAGAACTATCTATAGTTAAATTGACAACTCCTAACTTAGACAGGAAACTTAGTGGGTAGTGAGTTTATGTTAATGGGGGAGGAATAACTCAGAAAAGAAGAGTGAGAATGGTTACACAACTTGAAGAATATAATCAATGTCAATGAATTAGACATGTAGAAATTGTTGAATTTGTATATGTTCTGCTATGTACATATTCAACAACAAAAAAATTAAATTATTAAAAAAGTTATGGTTCATTTAAATACTTATAACTTGCATACTTTTCTCTATGTATGCTATACTTTAATAAAAACTTTTAAAATTAATGGCTTTCCTTTTACTCAATACAGGTATGTTGTGGTACTACTCTTATAATTATCAAAAGGTTAAAAAAAAAAAAAAAAAGTCCCTTGGAGACCCATAAAGCTAAATAGAGAAAGTAAACAAGTGAGAGAAAGAATGAGGGAGAGGTATTAAGGAATTTTATTAAGCTAACATGACAGAAGTGAGTGATGAGAGAAAAAAAGAAGGTAATTTATATACATGTAGGAGTCCCTGGGTGTTGCAAATGGTTAATGGGCTTGGCTGGCTGCTAACCAAAAGGATGGAGGTTCAAGTCCACCCAGAGGTGCCTCAGAAGAAAGGCCTAATGGTCTACTTTTGAAAAATCAGCCACTGAAAATCCTACAGAGCACAGTTCTACTGTGACACATGTGGGGTCGCCATAAGTAAGAATCAACTCAACAGCAGCTGGTTTTATACACATATAAGGAAGAAAGTCCTGGTGATCTACTTCTAAAAATCAGTCAGTGAAAACCCCATGGATCACAACAATTCGATCTGCAACTGATCATGGGTACGGCACAGGCACCAGGCAGGTTTTGTTTCATTGTGCGTGGGGTTGCTGAGTCAGGGGCCAAGCTGTCAGCAGCTAATAGCAACAACCTATACATAGAGTGCATCAAGGGGATTAACTAAGCTGTGAAATATAGGATAAAAGAGTCTCCTTTTATACTTGAAGCATCAAATGTTGAGATGAAATGAAGTACTGAGAAAGATATGGTGAGGATGGCCAGGAAAGCTGGCTAAAGGCAGCTCGACTAAGGTAGGATATAACCAAGAGATGGGAGAATGGTTAACAATGGGCAACTATCCAGGTGTTTAGACACATGAACAGTGATAAGTATATCATTTCACTCTCTATAAATCCCCATCAATATATACACATTTCAGTCTTAATTATAATGCTTTTTCTCACCTGGATTTCATTTCCAAAACTGCAGTTATTTCTTGTTTGGAAGCCTGTACTTGGTATAAGAGCTTAACAATATAGTTAAAGTGTTCCAGGTCAAGTAACATCCCAGCTTCAACAAGCTACAGAAAAGAAAACTAGTTATTCTTGTAAAAACATGAAAGAGTTGAGAAGCTGATGTGTGTGAAACCACTAAAAGACTGCTGGACAAAGTGAAACATAGAGACAAGTAAAATTAAAATACTTTAAAAATCTGGAGCATATTTGCTTCAAATATTTGAGAACCACAATAAGATACCCTATTCCAAGATTCTAAAAAAATGAAAATAGTAATTTTGAATTCAAACCTTGGTTCCAATTATTTTTCTTCCCATTCTCCAAAAGTTATCTTGACACTTTATCATTGTACCTCTTGTTTGGTACTCAGTCAGTCTTTTAGTATAGGCATTACCTCATCCCTGACTGTAAACTTCCTGACAGGTTATTTCTCTTGTGCCTCACCCAGGGCCTCATATAAAGAAGAATCAAATAATCACTGATTTCACTTTTAAAGATCAATTCACCTCAGCTCCAATCAAGAGAGCTAACAGGGGAGTATCTGGATGTTTCTGGTGTGAGAATAAATGGATGAGAGGCAGGCCTTTTCTGACAGGTCTTCTAAGACATGACACATCCTGGGAAGGGCAGGGAGGGTACAAGGTTTTGAGCCGGCAATCCTACTAGTTGCCTCAAATAATCCTGTTGGTCTCTGCCCAGAGGTGTTATCACTAGGTCCTTCAATACTACCCTGGGCATGGGCTGGCACTGTAAGATGAGGAAATTAAGACTGAGTCAACTGAGGGGTGTCTGAGATTCTTTGGCACAGTGGTTAAGAGCTTGGCTGCCAACCAAAAGGTCAGCAGTTTGAATCTACCAGCCGCTCCTTAGAAACCATATAAGGCAGTTCTACTCTATCTTATGGGGTCACTATGAGAGGGTATTGACTTGATGGTAACGGGTTTGGTTGGTTTTTTTTTGGCTTTGAGGTTCTGTAGCAACTTTTTGCTGGGAATCTTCTATGGTTCCATTCTAGCTTTCAGGATGTTTTCCCATTTTAGAAATTACTTAAATATCGAAATGGTTTTGGATATCTGGGATAATGTATGCCTTGCCTCCCCAATCTAGATTTGAAAGAGTACTGGGAAGTAGGAATTTGGGGTAGGATAATAAAACAATAGTAGGAAACAGCCAGGGAGGGTGGTGAAGAAACTACCTTGAAATATGCTAAATTAGAATATACTTTTAGACTATACTTTTTATTGCCCTTAAAAATGTAAGTAAAATAAACCCCAGGGTGAAACTCTGTAATTTGACTGTCAGAATTTATAAGTGATGTATATTTTGAGACAGAAATTTCTTTTAATGAAGGATAATGGTAAAATGCTGCTGAGAGAATTTCCGTATCTTTGGATTCCCAGGAAAACGGTCTCAAATTTGGTGGCACTAACAAAAAAACAAAAACAAAACCCAAACCCACTGCCATCAAGTTGATTCTGATTCATCCCTTTTAAATGGGTCCTAGAAACTCCTACCCTAACCCATATGATGAAACAACTTAGAAAAATTTTTGGTGAAAACTTTGTAAAAATAACTGCCTAAGTCTGTTCCGAACATTAGGCTCTAATCCTTGAACTATATCAGATCCTCTGGATTCAAAGCATGTTTAATTTCATCTTAAAAAAGGAAAACAGCTCCTCTCCTAAACTGGCCAACTCACTACCCTGACAGGTAATTTTTCAAACTTTATGAAGTAAAGAAGTAAACACCAAGATTACTGTTACACTCCCTAATATTCAAAGGACCACTGCTGGTCTATCTATAAACTTCACTGACCATGCAGTGACTTTTGACCAAATGGGCAGGGCCAAACCTACAAGAGAACAGTTTAGTTTTCTGGTTGATGACACAATTTTAAAAATCTGCCTTTTAACACTGCTCAAAAACCAGAGTAAATAGAAATTGTTTCTTGACAAACTAGGAAACAACCTAAAGCAGTATAAAATAAGCTGTTAATTGCTCCTTTCTTAATGATATGTATGTTAATTAGATGGGAGTGTGATACATTGCTCCAGCAAGAAAGAGGAAAAGCATGCTCCGCTAAGACAATTACATGGTTTTAACCATCACTGAACTCTGAAATAGTCTCAACAGGGAAATTGGTACTGGTATCAAGCAACTTCTAGAAATAATGACTCCATATTAACCATGCAAAAATAAAATCACCGTCTCTGTCAACATTCTCCATTATTAGCAAGTTTATTTATACAGTAATTGAAGTACATTTTGCAGAAAGCCAAGTTAATCAGTATCAGACAATTTATGGGATACTTACTGAGTTCCTACAACTACTATAGGTGACCAGAACTTCTGCTTCAGAAAATTTCCAGGCAAGTAATTCTGTCAGGTTTTGTAATGTGGAACCAGAAGTATTCACTCAAATATTTATTTATCTACTAGAGCGGTGCCAATACTATTTCCTAAAGAAAGTTGGGGCTTTTTTCTGCAATTAGACCTATTTTGAAGTGGGCTGGTTGAGTAATATCAAACACTAGAAAATATTTATCAAAAGGCCAATATTTTAATATATTTTTTATGAGAGCCATAAAAAGTTGTTATGTCTCTTTATGTTTAGAGCTGGATTTAAAACTAATTCCTAGCCACCACATTTCTCTGCAGCTACTTTCTTTGTTTTGATCATGATTTTCTATTTATATGTTAATTTGTATACTTACTTTTGTTGTAAACTACCTTAAGTCTTTTGGGGAAAGAGAGTTTTCTTTAATCATCCTTAAGGAGTAGAGATAATTATAGTTCACAAATTAGAAAATAGTCACCTAGAGTGCTTGGGACTATTTATTTAAGGGGAAGGCTTGACAGCCACTGGAGTCTGTTTATAAAGCCTATTTTAGGAAAAAAAGAATTTTTCTGTAAATAGAATTCTTTGGCATCCATGATATGAATAAAAGACAGTTTAAGGATATAATTATTTTCTTGGTTCTTCATTATCAGAGAATAAAAGAGAGAAAATAAAATCATACCTTGCATAAGATATCAATTAAAGCAGGTATGGCATTCCTTAAGTTCATAGTGGCCACATGTTCAAATATGTTTAGTAATATTTTCAGAGCAGGCTAGATAAAACAAAAAAAAAAATATACTCATTTTCACATCTTGTTTCAGTATACCTTAAGTTTCTCAAACTCATTTATGCTAAAAACACAAATATTCTCTAGGAAGTATTCAACAAATGTAAATGCTAAATTATACGGACAACAAATATAACAGAGAAATTCACTTAAAATTAAAAAATATATATTTGTAGGTTACTTACCAGTATTTTAAGCATTATGCTGAAGTTGACTACCTGAAGTACTTCTTTCAATAAACAATGTTTGAGTAAAGAATTTAGAAGCTCATTTAGTACTTGTAAATCAAAATGTATACCTGGAGGGAACTTTCTGTAGTACTCCATAAACATGTTTACTGAAAATGAAAATATATTAAAGTTATCTGCTGCTTTTAAGATACCCATCTTTCTTAGACAATTTTTCTCTATTTAAATATACTCTATTTAAATATAGGACACACTATTCTAAGTACTATATTTAGAATAGTATAAATTCATTTCTTGAAAGGCACATTGCCGATATTAGAAATATTTGATGAAAATAAACTAAGCAAAAGTCAAAATGGCAATAATAGAAGGCAACTAGGCATGTTCATCACTAACCCGGGAACTGATTCATGTGCTATCTACAAAGAATAGGTCTAGATTGCCAAACACATCATGGTCTCCCAGGGAGTCAAACTGCTTCAGTCTTGAGGCAGTGGCCTAACCACTTGTGAGAAATTGTGCAGTTTGGGGATGGATGCAGACTATTTTGACATACATCTTTCTTGCTGTTTTAATGCCATCAACTTTTTGACCCTGGAGATGTTTTTTACTCCAGTTTATGATTAACATCAATGATTACTTTCCTTTGAGAAAGTATTTTATGTCAGCTCAATTTCTTAATCTATTTTCTATACAATAGTTAAACCACATCCATTTCTTCCCCATTGTTTTTATGAAAATTATTTTAATTGGGATCAGTTCATTTTCTTTCCCATTCTTAAACTTCCCTGGTCAAAATCTGTATACCTTAGGTAAAACGGCCCTTGGTAAAAATTATTTTTGATTTTATGTTTGTGTTAATTATTTCTACCAGAAATATCTGTTACTGCATTACCTGGTGTTGCTTGGGAAAATCAGTAACTACTATAAAGTTCAATGGCACAACAGAATAATTAATGTTGAAGTTAAAATTTTTAAATACTTTAACAATATGATGTAATAATATTTAGCTTTGTTATAAAGCTTCTTTATATACTAAAATTGTTTTGCCTGGGCAAATACAGATAAATTCTTGCTGCTATTCACTCTCCAGTATATACACAGTTGTCTACATATGAAGCAGACCAACTGATAACATGAGAAATTCAGAGCGTCTGCTACAACTTATTAAATAAAACTGAAAAAAAAAAAAAAAAAAGGGTATTTAGAAATAATCTATGTCAGCCAGGGTGCAAATAGTCCACTTAACTGACACACCACCCTTTTTTTGTCCACTAAGTTCTTTTTAAATTTTAATTTCAAAAATATCGATGCAATTTCTCCTTAAATGACCTCCTCTGGTTAGACTGTTGGGTAAAAAAAGTTTGAACATTTTAATAGCTTTTGATATGAAATGACACACTGACTTTTAGAAGAGTTTTGACAATTCATAAAGCCATTTCACCACTAACTTACCAGAACTGGGTACTTTTACTTTTTCTTTGATTAGAACTGCCCTGTACGGTTTCCAAGGAGCGCCTAGTGGACTTGAACTGCCGCCGTTTTGGTTAGCAGCTGCAGCTCTTAACCACTATGCCACCAGGGTTTCCTTTCTTTGATTAGAAGCACACAGTTCTAGTGAACCAAATCAGTAACTACTGGATTTTTCTCTCCAGAACTGTTTCTAATTCTCAAAAGAAGAAATACAATTTCTGCTCATGCCTTATTCAACAGCTGACTGAGCACCTGTTATTCTCATAAGTTGGAATATTTTTACGTTTATTACCAATATTAAATCTAAAATATCTGAAGCAAATACTTATTTTTAAAATTTAAATTTAGAAGATCAAACTTATATCTTTTGTTATGTTCTTTGATTACTCTAAGCTAAGCTGTTCTTAGGTAAGACATTCAGTTTTCATACCTAGAAGGTACTAAATTTACTTTCAAACTAGAAGATACAGCAAGTGTTTGAAACACTCACAGTAATAAATTTATATTAACTATTCAAATGTTTAATACCTGCACGTTGTAGCAAACATAATTCATTGATATTTATATATTTCTTAAACACATCCATGCAAACCTGCAAAAGTAACAAAAAAATGTAAAATTATCTTTCTATATTTCATAAAAACTACACACATTTCAATTCTATCTTTTTGTTTATGCCAATTTTTTAAAATGAGCTTAAAGTACTGGAATAAAAAAGTTGATGTTAGGTTAACTCACAGATTTGAAATGTATAGCAAATTTATTACATAATACTTATTAAGGTCATTTAAAAAATAACCATTTACTAGTGCAAGGGTAAACACTCTGACCAATGGATTAGATCAGGGAGTCTAGAAATTGACCCACTCATATACAATTAGGAGCCCTGGTGGTACAGTGGTTAAGAGTTTGACTGCTAACCAAAAGGTCGGCAGTTCAAATCCACTAGCCACTCCCTGGAAACCCTATGGGGCAGTTTTACTCAATGATAACTGGTTTGGTTTGGTTTTTTATATACAGTTAGCTGATTTACGACATGGGTGACATTGCAGTGCAGCTGGGGGAAAGATAGTCTTTTTAATAAGATCCACATGGGAAAAGATACGCATCTTGATCCTTTTCTTATACCATAAACAAAAATCAATTCTAGATGGATTGGAGTGCTAAACTCATAAGGTAAAACAATAAAGCTTTTAAAGCAAAACAGAGGCGAACATCCTCATGATCTTGGCAAAGATTTCTTCAACAGGATGCAAAATGTTAACACCACAAAATTTTAAAAAAGTTGACAAACTGGACTATATAAAAGTTAAGAAATTCTGTTTATCAAAAACACCTCTAAGAGAATAAAAAGCAACTTGTAAAGTAGGAAAAGATATTTGCTATGTATCTCCAAAAAAGATCTGGAATACATAAAGAATTCTCACAGATCAGTAAGAAAAAGAAAAAAAAAATCCCATAAAATATGGGCAGACGACTTGGATACTTCCGAAAAACATGCAAATGTCTAATAAATAGTTGGACAGATGTTCAATTTCATCAGTCATCAAGGAAATGCAAGTTAAAACACAGTGAGGCATCACTACCATCTCACCAGAATGGCTAAAATTAAAAGGCTGAAAATACAAAAAGCTGATAAAGATGTGAAACCACCAGAACTCTCAGACATTGCTGACTGAATTGTAATTTGGTACAACCACGTGGAAAACAGTTTGGCAATATCTATTAAAGTTGAACATATACAGACTTTGTAATCCAGCAATTCCACTATAAACAATCAGAATGTGTATGTATTTTCACCAAAAAAACATGCAGAAGAATACTGATAGCATCACTATTGTAATATTCAAAACTACCCAAATACCCATAACAGTAATATTTATCAACAAAATAAATTTTGATATGTTCTCACAATGGAATATTAAATATTAAACACCAAAGAGAAAGAAACATCTATAATTAAGTTAAAAAGTACAGATGAATCTCAAAAATATTGAGCAAAAGAATACAGACACAAAAGAATATGTATTGTACAATTCCATTTACATAAAACACAAAAACAGGCAAAGCTCATCTATGCTATTAGGAGTCCATGAAAAACTTAATTAAAATGCATGACTGAGATAGTTATTTAAACAATTTCTACTTCAAAGACTTTATATATTTTACCTTTTCATCCCCTTGCTCAGGGACATGAGCAAACTTGCACTGTGATCGTTCACAGCCACGTAACGTATTAAAATGAAATTTGCAATATCTATGGGGTATCATTAACCCTAGAGGTTTCTGGAACACCTAGAAAATTAGACAAATTCCCTTTCAGTGTTAACTGCAAAACACTGTAATTAAGTGAGAAGGCATTTGAAGCAAACAGAAATATTACATACTCAAAATAGTATCAAGATAAACGGTTTGCTAATTTGATAAGAAAAAATAGAACTCCAAGCAATTTACATTTTTAAAAATAACGAAAAAATCCACTTAGAGTGATTTATCTGTACATTGTCTCAATTTTCCTTAGTATAAAAGTACTCCATATCAAGGCTGTTATTATTTTACTTTACATGTTTTTAAAAGCTTATACATTCCCTCCTCTCTCTCATGTACCTGCCCCTACTTTTACAAAAAGTTAATTCTATTATAATATGCCATCATATTTCAGATGCATTTATTAGGACCAAAAATTCTCCTTTGCTCTTCTGATTAACAGAAGAAGGTAAATGACAGACTTAGAACTTTTTACAACATACTTTTCCCATAAGCTGCTTTACACTGACAGCCTTCTCTTTCATCACAAGGAATTATCCTGTATTTTCTGCTTTGGATGTTCCCTGTCTTCTGCTTTCCACCTCTTGTATTATTTATGAATATCCTGAGTCAATACTTATTTTTTGCCTCTTACCACCAATCCCTATTCTAATATCCATATAATGTCCAGAACAGCTTAAAAAATGAGAACAGACAAGGAAACCAGAAGGACCCTGTCATGGACTGAATTGTGTCCCCAAAAATGTGTGTATCAATTTGGCTGGGCCATGATTCCCAGTATTGTGTGATTGTCCACCATTTTGTCACCTGATATGATTTTCCCATGTGTTGTAAATTCTGCCTCTATGATGCTACTACGGCGGGGATGGGCAGCAGTTATGTCCATGAGGCAGGACTCACTCTACTGGATTGGACTGTGTCTTGAGCCAGTTTCTTTCAGGATATAAAAGAGAGAATGGAGCAGAGAGACAGGGGGACCCCGTACTACCAAGAAAGCAGTGCCGGGAGCACAGTGTGTCCTTTGGACCGGGGGTTCCTGTGTGGAGAAGCTCCTAGTCCAGGGGAAGATGGATGAGAAGGACCTTTCTCCAGAGCTGACAGACAGAAAGCCTTCCCCTGGAGCTGACGCCCTGAATTTGGACTTTTAGCCTACTTTACTGTGAGGAAATAAATTTCTCTTTGTTAAAGCCATCCACCTGTGGTATTTCTGTTATAGCAGCACTAGATAACCAAGACAGGCCCCAAAGTGAATGTTTTATTAAATTACTTTTTTAAAAAGTGGGGGACTTACCCCTAGATTTTTTTCCCTCTTAAATATTTCACAAGTTTCAGGATTCTGCAAGTTTAGGAGAGAATGTTTTCCTGGAAATCTGAAATCTAGACATAATTAACAATGATATTACATACCAGTATGTTAAAACTTATTCTTTCATATCAATGAAACAGATGCTCACTGCTATCTACATTAAAGTTTTACTTGGGAATAATCATGCTCAATTCACAGACTGTTCTGCCACGGTATGTTACTGCAAACTACAGAATGGTTTGGTCACATCTTAAGTGTCCTTAAATATTTCTAAATCTGAATTTTAAACTCACTATACACTGAATTTTCTGTCTTAGAAGTCTTAGCAGCAGCATAGAGCAATGCATTCAAATGATATGGCTCTAAGTTAAACAGACAAATATTACACACAATACATTTTTCTAAGGGAAGAAAACTACTGACAAACCTAGGGATCATATCTCTTTTAATGTCTGGTCTTTTAAAATGAGAATTAGGACATTTAGAAATATTCTTTCCTCAAGATAAAATAACAAATAAAAGTATTTTTTTATTTAAAGTCATTTCATTTTTTACTGTGGCAGCATCAAGATATAATCTGGAACAAGCTGATGTTTTTGGTGCACAGTTTTGCAGTAATTTGCATTACTGAACATGTAAGGCTTTTAAAAATAAAACACATCACCACTGCTGGCTTGCTGCTGTGGTACACATCAGGCAGCATGAAGTCAGCACTGAGAAGGCAGAAGAGTGATGTGTGAGCTACCTAAAGTGATTTTGTAGCTTCTAAATTATTCAATGTAGTTTAATTTTTTAGAAGTATTATGAGTTATCAAAAAAATTGACACAAATTCTAAAATACATGTACAAATATAATCAATTAAAATAGGACTATTTTAGCTGTAACCTGTAATTGACCTGTACTACCACTACCACATACAACTATTTCACAAATTGATCTATCAAAAGTACTAAGTAAATTTTCACACATCTTCCAATTTTAACAAATTCTATACTTGATTCAAAATTTTTAAAAATCTTTGTTTCTGGTGGAAAAATATCCTATGTATATATTACCAAAAGCCAATAGAATTTTATTAAGAAAACAGTACCATTCATCCAGGGTCTCAGGAGTGTGTCTTCTTGATGAGCACTTAGATTTAAAGGTGGCACCAATAAGCACAGAGGTTTTGGGCCCAGTGCTGCTAACTGACATTCACCAGCCATGATCTCAGCATTTTTAGAATCTCTGCTGAGTGAGCATAAAAATCAAAACCAGAATTTAAAATTATTTTTAAGAAACTGAAGTAATGAGAATCAAATAAGCAGAAATACAATCTAATGCTACCTACATCATACACTATATTCTTCAATATTCAAGGACTCCAATCACCTGATTATCAATAAGTTGCTCTTCTCTTCTTAGTTAGAAAACTAATTATTGTCAAATGGTTGGGGTATGGTAGGAGCGGGGTAGAAGTAAGGAGTTCACACTGGAGTAAAACATTTTGACCATGCCAGACAAAATGTTTGAGGAGGAACTGGGCTAGCGTTCTAATCCAGGAAAGGTCACCCAATTAATCTATTGACAGTGCTATGAAATAAATGAATTATAAATTTCCTCCAGGACAAACATATGCAATAAATCTATATGTGTACTTAAGAGCTTCCTTCGGAGAGAACTGTAAAAAATGTTATTGCTCCAGGGTTGTTATCTTAAAAAGCTTTGTCTGTATTCTAATATGCGAGTTCCTATGTAACGATTTTATAAAAATTTAATCTCGAGGTCACTTATCTAGAAAAATAAACAACTTAAACAAGGCAGAGGGAGGTAAGTACCTCAGAGCTAAGAAATAGATACAAATGAATTTATTTTTAAGAGAAAGACACCCTACCTCAGATACTATAATCTTTTATCTTAAGAACAATTCTAACAAGCTTTTTTAGCTGGTTTTCTGGGCCAGAGAAGAGAAAAAATAGTAAAAGAAGGGGCCACACTTATGTAACAGCTGAAATTTAGAAGCACTGATGAAGTTAAGAAATTTCACACAAAACAGAGATAGCCACCTTTCTCCCCAACTTGGGATATCAACTGATATGTTTAATCAACATATCTACCCCACCCAACAAAACAAAAAACAGTAACATAAAACAAAGAAATAAGAATCATGGAGCTCTATAGGTGGAAAGAGATTATCTAGAACAATTCTTTTACTTTTGATTGGATGACTGAAGCCCAGGGTGATACAGTTACTCGCCCAATGTCACACTACTGGTCACTATGGTGGAGTGAAATTGGTGATAAATCTCTGCAGGTTTTGCAGTGACACTATTTTAGCTTGTAAGCTGAAGTCTTTCAATAGAAAAGAAAAGTTAACCTTGTCATTTTTCCTTTTTCTTTAAGATCTTTAAATGGTCATGACCACAGTGGGCTTCTGTGCCAATCTAATTCTTAACTAGTCTTTTCCTTAACACAGTGGTTCTCACACTTGAGCATACAACAGGATAAGCTGGTGTCTTGTTGAAACACAGACTGATGGGCCTCATCTCCAGAGTTTCTGATTTAGTAGCTGTGGGGTGGGGCCCAATAATTTGCATTTCTAACAAGTTCCCAGGTGATGCTGCTGCTCCAGGGACCCCACTTAATAAACTGAAAAGAACCTGAACATATTCACTGGGCCTGGGCTTGCCTCACTAGCAAAAGGCGGAGGTGGGGAGTGAATCAGATGATCTCCAAGGTGTCTTCCAATTCTAATTTGGTATTTTTTTGTGTTCTAGTGAGTACACTGCAACCCTAAGTACTAATCACAGCATCCATATAAGCTACCTGCAAACTGCAATGTTCATCTGATTGTGGCCACTCTTACTCTCAGACTAAGACAGACAAAGAGGAAAGGCCTGGCAATCTACTTCCGAAAATCAGTCAATGAAAACACTGGATATCACGTTGGTCTGATTCGATCATGGGGGTTGCTCAGGACTGGGCAGTGTTTTATTCCATTGTCTGAGGCTGATTTAATGGCAGCTAATAACAATAACACTTTCATAAAAGTCACATACACATCCTTTTTTCTTTTATTTTCTCACTAGCTCTTATTCCTTCCTCAAAAAATATTTTAATGGCTCATAAAACTTAACGAACGTTTTAAGGATTCAAATTCACACTGGGGTAACTTAAAATACTCATTTCTCTGGGTACATCTGATACATTAATTAAATCATACCCATGTATGGTATCATGGCATAGTAGCACAAGCATATACATACATGCTAAGACACAAATTATATTAGTGACTACTTTAAAGTTATGTAATTAGAAATGATATTACAGACCTTTTGCAGACTTCATAAATATTTTCTTTTTCTTCTTTAATAGCCACCTTTCCTGGAAATATACACTGTGAAGGGATTATGGTTAAATAAATACAAGTGACTATCTCTGTATTCTATATTAAGCTATGAGGCTTACTAGATTTATTAGTATGTATTAGATGTCAATTAAACAACTAGTTTATGGTCAACTCTGAAAACAGTTCTACTCTATATTATTGAAAATACTGAGTACTGACTTAAAATTTTCCACTGTTGCTCAGGAGTAAAATTAATATAAACCAATTCATTTTTCCAGCTTTTGATATCACCTTAATTATACAAGCCACCATTTCAAATTATTATTGATAATTAAAGCTATTGTGTTTCTTTTTATCTGGGGAAAAAAGAAGCTTTCAGTGATTTTTATTTTTAGGTAGTATTTATGAACATAAATGAAATTTATTTTTCATTAGAAATATCTAAATGCATTTTCAACATTACTAGAAGTATTTCACAAGGAGCATTTTGGGAATTGTGATTTTCTAATTATAAAAAAGTTATACATACTCAAATGCTAAAATTTTGACAAAACAGGCACCAAGAAAATAAACCTCCAAATCAACCATCTTTCCAGTAGTCAAAGACAACCATTTGATGTCTTAGTCTACATTTTTCTAGTCTTTTTTAAAGCATATAATCATATTTTACAACACTGGCACCTCACTGTATATACTATTAGAACTCTTAGAAGGAAAACTACAAGAATCAACTGAGAAACATGAATCATCAACAAATGGAAAGACATATCATGTTCTCAGATGAGAGTAAAGATGTTAATTCCCTCCCACTTCATACATTTTAAAAACTATTTTAAAAGGTGAGTTTAATGCATTCTTAGAAAAATAAACCAAATCAAACCCATTGCCTTCGAGTTGATTCAGACTCATAGCAACCCTGTAGGACAGAGCAGAATTGCCTCCATAGGGTTTCCAAGGCTGTAATCTTTATGGGAGCAGACTGCCACATCTTTCTCCCATGGAGGGGCTGGTGGGTTTAAACTGACAACCTTTTGGTTAGCAGCTGAGGGCTTAACCACTATGCCGCCAGGGCTCCTCCCTTATAAGGATACACAAGGGAAAAAAACTAAGAAATATTTTAGATTTATAATACATCTTAATATCTTTTAAAGCAAGCCTTCCTATTTTTTATTTTTAAATTAATTAACAGAATGGTATTGGAGCAAGAATCAAGCAATCAACAAACCAAAAAAGAAGGAATAGTTCCATACATAAAAATTTTAATTTATTAAAGATGCTGTGATGGTTACTTTTATGTGTCAACTTGGCTAGGCTCTGGTACCCAGTTGTTTGGTCAAACACTAGCCTAGATCTGTTATGAAGCAGTTACATGTGATTAACTCAGCTGGCTTTAAGTAAAACAGTGCAGTGTAGTGAATTACCTAATATGGCTTTTCTAGCCATAGGTTTTATAACCCCCACCAAATAACTGGGTGGGACTATGCAAATGAGGTACTTGTGGCCCACCAAGGGGATTGGATAGTTTGCTAATCATTTAAATAAGGTATATGGCATCCTTGTGGGGGTGGGAGCATGCAAATAAGGTATATGCAACCCTAACGAGGGGATTGGCCAGTTTTGCCATCCTGCTAGGCTTAAAATGAGCCATCCCAGAGGTGGGAAGGATCTCAACACCACCAAGAAAGAAAAGCCAGGAGTGGAGTGTGTCCTTTGGACCTCAGATTTCTGCAAGGAGAACATCCTAGATCCAGGAGACAGAGAGAAGAGCTGTAATGTGGAAGACAGTAAGAGATGGCTGCATGAGATGGCTGTGGTAGAGCTTCCTGGCCCAATGAATGAGAGCTGAGTGCCTTCAGGCATGAGGCTTACTGGCAGAGTGAGGTGCCCCTACGTACTTATCAGCAGAGCTAAAAGAGCTTTGTTAACACTTGCCTGAACAGGGCAGAGGCAGTGCCAGGGGGCCAAGAGGCCGAGGAGCCAGAGAGATGTGTGCCTGTGGACACAGCTAAAAAGTGGCTGTCCTGATCGAATAATTGTATCCAGAGCGTTCCTGAACCTGAACTGTAACCTGTTACTTTCCTGATAAACCCCATAATTGTGAGAATTGTCTGTGAGTTCTGTTTGGCCACTGCAATGAATTATCGATCCTGGCAGAGAAGTAGGAGGGCTGTGGCAGGGATGGCTGGTCTCAGATTGGTGAAAAGGGGACAGGAAGGAAGCATGTCTCACCTCTGCCTCACAGGAATCAGCCTTGGGCCGCTGATCTTGATTCTCCTTCCTCTCTGTGAGGTTAGAGCAAGTCAGACAGCACCACTGTGCCATTTTTACAGGCAGATTACCCTATATAATGTGAGTGGGCCTCATCCAATCAATTGAAAGCCTTAAGAGCAAAAACAGAGTTTTCCCAAGGAGTATTCTGTCTCTACACTATAAACTCCCTCAGTCTTCCTGTTGCTTGACCTACAGATTTTGGGACATAAGACTGATAGAATCTCTAGCCTGTTGTCTGACCTACAGATTTTAGACTTGTCAGCCCCTCACAATGTGTGGGCCAATTCCTTACAATAATGCTATCACTCTCTCTCTCTCTATATATATAAATATCTTACTGGTTCTGTCTCTCTAGAGAACCCTCACTAAAGCAGATGGCATTTAAAATTTGTGAGGAAATTGTACTAGAAAAACTGGCTAGTCAACTGGATACATAATAAGCTTGGTCCCAACTCACTATATGCTAAAATACATTTTAGGTTCATTAAAGATTTAAATTAAAAAAAAAAAAAAATTCTGAAAGTAGCAGAAGAAAAAAAAGGCTAATATTTATATAATTTGGAAAGTGGGGAAAGCCTAAGCATGACACTGAAGGTAGAAACCATGAAGTAGGATAACAGGCTTAACACTACAAATTTTAAATATTTTCATATGCTCAGAGATTAAAAAGGAAAGAAGGAAGGGATTGTTTCCATACTCTCTCAAGATAAATTTTGGATTAAATTAAAAAAAAATTTAAACACAATAAATGACAGCCGTAAAAACACTGGAAGAAAATATTTAATTATGAAATAAGGGTTTCTCAGAATATGACTCGTAACTCAGAAACCATAGGAGAAAACTGATAGATTTAATCAAATAAAAATGAAAAGCTTCTTCAAGGTAGAAAGCTCCCTAACCAAGTTAAAATACAAACAAAAAACCAGGAAAAAAGTGTAGTAACATGTAACAACGAACAAATATGTTTAACATATGAAAAGTTTCTACAAATAAAAAAAGACTAAAATCCCAGAAGAAAAAACAAAAGCCTGTCAAACTAGATTCTATACCCAATGAATATATTTTTCAAAAATGAAAGCAAAATACAGACATTTTCAGATATACAAAGGCTGAAAGAATTTTTATTACTAGCAGACACACACTGTAAGAAGTGTTAAAAGGTATCCTTTAGGCAGACGAAAAATGTTATCAGATGGAAATAGGAATCTACAAAGAGAGTGAAGAGCATTGAAAATGGTAACTACATGAGAAAAGACATATGACTGTTTTCTTATTATTTAAACGCGTTTAAAAGACAACTGACAAAAAAACTACTGTATTTTGAGATTTTAAACATATACATGAGTAAAATGTTTGACAACAGTAGCATAAAGACTGGACAGGAAGAAATGCAAGCATACTATCATAAAGTTAAACTACAAGCAAAGTGCTATGATTTCATTTAAAAGTAAATTGTGATAAGTTAAATATATATACTATCAACTCTAAAACAACCACTAAAAAAAAAAAAAAAAAAAGAGCTATAGCTAATAAGTAAAAAATGGTGACTAAACTGAATCATAAAACATACTCCATTAATCCAACTGAAAGCAAAATCAAAACAAAAAAGGAAAAGGGAACAAAGAACAGATGGGACAGACAGAAAAGAACGAATAAAATGACAGGTTTAACTCTAATCATATTAAAGACATTAAATGTGTACAAACACTCAAATTAAAAGATAGAGATTGTTAGATTAGATTAAAAAAAAGGAAGACTCAACTCTACGCTGCCTAGAAACACACTTTAAATATAAAGGCACAAACAGGTTAAAAGGATAGAAAAAATATTACACGTTAACACTAGTCAAAAGAAAGCTGGATTGGCTACATTAATGTTATACAAAGTAGATTTCAGAGCAAAGATCCTTACAAGGGACAGAAAAGGTTATTTCACAATAATAAAGGAGTCAATTCATCAAGAGGACATAAGAATCCTACATGTTTATGCACCTAATAACAGAGCTTCAAAATACATGAAGCAAAATCTGGAATAACTGGAATTCTGGAATTCCCATTCTTTGCAATGTTATATAATTTGTTATGATTCACACAGTCAAATGCCTTTGCACAGTCAATAAAACACAGGTAAACATCTTTCTGGTATTCTCCACATCCTCTTCTGAATCCAGCTTGAATTTCTGGCAGTTCCCTGTTGATACACTGCTGCAGCTGCTTTTGAATGATCTTCAGCAAAATTTTACTTGAGTGTGATGTTAATGATATTGTTTGATAATTTCCGCATAGCGTTGGATCATCTTTCTTGGGAATAGGCATAAATATGGATCTCTTCCAGCTGGTTGGCCAGGTAGCTGTCTTCCAAATTTCCTGCCATAGATGAATAAGCACTTCCAGTGCTGCATCCGTTTGTTGAAATATCTCAGTGGGTCTTGTGTCAATTCCTGGAGCCTTGTTCTCGTCAATGCCTTCAGTGCAACTTGGACTTCCTCCTTCAGTACCATCAGTTCCTGATCATACGCTACCTCCTGAAATGGCTGAACACTGACCAATTCTTTTTGGTATAGTGACTCTGTGTGTTCCTTCCATCTTCTTTTTGATGCCTCCTGTGCTGTTTACTATTTTTCACGTAGAATCCTACACTATGCAACTGGGGGCTTGAAATTTTTCTTCAGTTCTTTCAGCTTGAGAAATGCCGAGTGTATTCTTCCCTTTTGGTGTTCTACGTCCAGCTCTCTGCACATGTCATTATAATACTTTGTCTTCTTGAGCTGCCCTTTAAATCTGCTGTTCAGCTCTTTTACTTCATCATTTCTTCCTTTTGCTTTAGCTACTTGATGTTCAAGAGCAAGTTTAAGAGTCTCTTCTGACATCCATTTTGGTCTTTTCTTTCCTTCCTTTTTAATGACCTCTTGCTTTTTTCATGTATGATTGTCCTTGATGTCATTCTACAACTTGTCTGGTCTTTGGTCATTAGTGTTCAATGCATCAAATCTATTCTTGAGATGCTCTCTAAATTCAGGTGGGATATACTCAAGGTGGTACTCTGGCTCTCGGGGACTTGTTCTAATTTTCTGCAGCTTCAATTTGAACTTGCATATGAGCAATTGATGGTCTGTTCTGCAGTCGGCTCCTGGCCTTGTTCTGACTGATGGTATTGAGCTTTTTCATCGTCTCTTTCCACAGATGTAGTCGATTTGATTCCTGTGTATTCCATATGGGGAGGTCCATGGGTAGAGTTGCCGTTTATGTTGTTGAAAAAAGGTATTTGCAATGAAAAAGTTGTTGGTCTCACAAAATTCCATCATGTGATCTCTGGCATTGTTTCTATCACCAAGGCCATATTTTCCAACTACTGATCCTTCTTCTTTGCTTCCAACTTTCACATTCCAATCACTAGTAATTATCAATGCATCCTGATTGCGTGTTCGATCAATTTCAGACTGCAGAAGTTGGTAAAAATCTCCAATTTCTTCATCTTTGGCCTTAATAGTTGGTGCGTAAATCGGAGTTAATAGTCACATTAACTGGTCTTCCTTGTAGGTGTATGGTATTATCCTATCACTGACAGTGCTGTACTTCAGGACAGATCTTCAAATTTTCTTTTTGACAATGAATGCAACACCATTCCTCTTCTCTTCAAGTTGTCATTCCTGGCATAGTAGACTATCTGATTCAAAATGGCCAATACCAGTCCATTTCAGCTCACTAATGCCTAGGATATCGATCTTTATGTGATCCATTTCATTTTAGACGAATTCCAATTTTCCAAAATGGATGTCATTCCACATTCCAATCATTAACGGATGTTTGCAGCTGTTTCTTCTCATTGTGAGTCATGCCACATCAACAAATGAAGGTCCCGAAAGCTTGACTCCATCCATGTCATTAAGGTCGACTCTACTTTGAGGAGGCAGCTCTTCCCTAGTCGTTATTTTGAGTGCCTTCCAACCTAGGTGGCTCATCTTCTGGCACTATATGAAGCAATGTTCCGCTGCTATTCATAAGGTTTTCACTGGCTAATTCATTTTAGAAGTAGACTGCCAAGTCCTTCATCCTAGTCTGTCTTAGTCTGGAAGCTCAGCTGAAACCTGTCTGCCATGGGTGACTCTGCTGGTATTTGAATACCGGCGACATAGCTTCCAGCATCACAGCAACACACAAACTGACAGACACATGGGGGAATTACTACCATGGTAAACCTAAAGATTGTTATATATGGATACTGGGTACAACAGATAACACATGAGAAAAGAAACAAGGTCTCTGGAAAAAACAATATATAAACAGAAGTAATAGATCAATAAGGTAACATTTCCAAAAATTCACAGACAATAATATCCAAAAGCAGAAGAGAGGCAGGCCAGGTATATGTTCTGTAAGTCAATTTATTTACCCTCTAACATTCCGGAAGTGTAAGATAAGAGAGAGATGGACAAAACCAAAAAAACGAACAAAACCAGATGACTTCAACTCAAAGCAATCCTATAGGACGGAGTAGAACTGCCCCATAGGGTTTCCAAGGAGCAGCTGGTGGATTTGAACTGCCAACCTTTCAGTTAGCATCTGAGTTCTTAACTACCGCATTACCAGGGCTCCAGAGATGGATAAAAGTTTGTTAATTCCCAAATTTGGGGGGCAGATATTTTAAAGGCAAATATTATTGACTGGGAGTCCCTGAGTGGTACAAATGGTTAAGCACTCAACTATTAGTCAAAGACACCTCGGAAGACAGGCCAAGCGATTTGCTTCCAGAAGGTCACAGCTTTGAAAACCTGATGGAGCTGTTCTACTTTGCACAGATGGGGAAGCCACCAGTCAGAATCGATTCAACAACAAAGTATTCACTGGGTTACACATTTTCTAAAGAGTTGGTACTTTGAAGCTTACCACAGTATTAGAAGGATAAATGTATCATTCCCCTTCCTCAAACAAAGCAAAGAACTCCTACCATAATAAAAAGCAATCAAACTATCTTATGGAGTCTTTTTAAAAGAGTTAATAGTGAAAAAGTCTGTATCCTTAAAATATTTAGTGTTAAGAACTTGGTGAATTTTGGTAAACACTGACTAAATTTTACCCTGGCAGGGGTGAATGAATCAAGTCTTCTCTTAAAGTTTAAGTAGAATACGGTATAAGCCGTTTCTTGTATTTTTTCTTTTTTTAAAAATTTTATTGTGCTTTAGGTGAAAGTTTACAGGGCAAATTAGTTTCTCATTAAAAAATTTATACACAAATTGTTTTCTGACATTGGCTGCAATCCCTGCAACATGTTAGCACTCTCCCCCTTTCCACCCCGGGTTCTCCGTGTCCATTCATCCAGTTTTCCTGTCCCTTCCTGCCTTCTTGTCTTTGCTTTTGGGCAAGTGCTGCCAATTTGGTCTTGTATACTTGATTGAACTAAGAAACACGTTCCTCACCTGTGTTTGTTTTATAGGCATGTCTAACCTTTGGCTGAAAGGTGGACTTCAAGAGTGGCTTCAGTTTTGAGTTAGCAGGGTGTCTGCCAGCCGTAGTCTCAGGGGTTCCTCCAGTCTCTGTCAGACCAGTAACTCCGATCTTTGTGAATCTGAATTTTGTGCAACATTTTTCTGTCCAGTATGCTCTATTGTGATCCCTGTCAGAGTGATTGTTGGTGGCAGCCAGGCACCATCTAGTACTTCTGGACTCAGGCTGTCTTCTACTTCCTAATGCTTAGAGCAAGGGCTGTCAAACTATAGCCCACAGGCTGCCTGATTTTATAAATTAAAATTTTATTTGACACAGCTATCCCTATTTGATTAACGTATTGTCTATGCCTTCTTCCACACTACAAAGGCAGAGGTGAGTAGTTCCAACAGTAACTGTATGGCCCAGAAATCCTAAAATACTTAATATCTGGCTCTTGACAGAAAAAATTTGTCGACCCTTGCTGTAGAGTCAAGGGTGTCTGCTGTGTGACCTCAGACAAGGCACTGAGCCTAAGTCTCAATTTCTTCATCTGTAAAAGGAAATAACAGTACATACCTCATCTGCAGTAAAGGATTAACTCAGTAAGAGTGGGATGTCCACACCCTGCTCACTAAAGGTTTGGCCCTTGACCTGCTCCTGGGAGGTATCCTCCAAGCCCCTGGAATAGCTTGCCTGATAAGTGTGTCTCTGTTTACCTGAAGGTCTTGAGCCATACCAGGGAGTCCATGCTAACAATGTAATTTATGTGGAGACCCTGGGCCACACAGTATCAGCCTGAATTCTGGAGGGGCTACAGACTAGGTGACTAAGGTCAGCTATGTGGGTTGTCTGCCATGCCTATGTGACTGGCCCCAGCAAGAATCCTGGACAAGGCTCCATCCAGTAAACTTCCCTGGTTGGTTGCCATACATCATTGCTAGAAGCAAGCGCTGTGCACACAACTGCACTGGGAAAGGACAACTAGAAGCTTGTGCCTGGTGTTGCCAGGACCCTGTTCTATTTGTCTTTTCCTTTTGCTGACTGTAATCTGTATCCCTTTGTGGTAATAAATTGTAACCATGAGTATAAAAGCTTTGCTGAGGTGAGTCCTTCCAGAAAAACAAAGAACTTGAGGGTGGTCTTGGGGACCCCTGAACAGCACCTCATTAAACTGTCATAGGAATAAAATGTGATAATCCACACTAGGTGTTTAGCAGTAGCTGGCATACAGATTTACTATAATGTTCAATACATGTTGGCCATCATCATCATCAAACCACTATGCAAATATTTTGAGATTTTTTTTATTCCCATTATAGGACACATCTAGCACTTAAAAGACTAATTTCAAATGAGGTTTCTGTTCAATCATTCATTCAACAATTATTTGTGTTACTACTCTATATCATCCACTGCTCTAGGTGCTAGAGATTCAGTAGTAAACAAAATGGACAAAAATCCCTGCCTTCATGAAGTTTATGTTCTATTAGGGTGAGACAAAGATAAACATAAATAAATAAAATATATGGTATGTTAGGTCATGACAAGTACAAGAAAGGAGAATATTATATTTTGAGAGAAGGGAGAGAACTGAAACATCAGGTTAGATGGCCAGCAAAGGCCTTTCTGACAAAATGAAGTATGAGTGAAGATCTGAAGGGAATAAGAGAGCCAGTCATACCATTTTCTAGGGGAAGAACATTCCAGGCAGAGAAAATGGCAAGGGCAAAGGCCCTGAAGTGGGACAAATCCTGGCATCTTTCCAAGAATAGTAAAGGGGCTAGTGTAGTCAGTGAAATGGATGAGAGCAGTAAAGAATCGAAGTGGTAATAGGGTGGGGAGGGGGTACTGGAAACAAATACAGGGCCTTGCAGGTCACAGTAAGGACTTTGGCTTTGACTCTTAATGATATTAGAAGCCACTGGAGACTCTGAAGCAGAAAAATGACATGACTTAACTTATGCTGTGTTGAGAAGAGACTACAAGAGGACAAGGATTAAAAGCAGGAGGGTACTGCAATATTTGAAGCAAGAAATGACATTGGCCTAGATGTGAGTGGTAGTGGTAGGACTGATGAAAATTGGATAGTTTCTAGACATCCTCTGAGGGTAGAGCCAGCAGCGGTTTCCTTACAGTCTGAGTATACAGTGACAGAAAAAGAAAGCAGAGAAAACTAGGGCTTGGGGTCTGGGCAATTACAAGGATGGAGTTGCCATTAACAGCGAAGGGGAAGATTACAGGGAGGAGGGTTGGTTTATGGTAGGGAAGGGGATGGATACCAGGAGTTCAGTTTTGGACATGTTAAGCTGAGATGCCTAATTGGACATTCAAGTGCAAAAATCAAGTACACAACTAGACATAAGGATCTACACTTCAGAGAAATCTGAGTTGGACATATAAATCTGAGAGTCTTAGCACATAGATGGCATTTAAACCAATGAGACTAGACACAAAAAAGAAAAGATTCAAGGTCTGGGCTCTGGGCCACTCCAACATGTAGAGGCCAGGGAGATCTGGAGAAACTAGCAAAACCAACTGGGAAGTCACAGCCTGAAAGGTAGAAAGTAAACCAGGCGAGTATGTTTATCCTGGAAGCCAAATGAAGTAAGTGTTTCAAGAAAAGAGTGATCAACTGTGTCAAATACTGGTGATAAGTAAAATTAGGACTGAGAAAAGTCCATTAGATTCAGCAGCATGGAGATTACTGAAGAGTTTGAAAAGGGTAGTTTTGGTGGAGGAGTGAAGATGAAGACCTCCGGAATGGGTTCAAGAAAACTAGGGGAGAGAAACTGATAAGCCTTCTGAGAAATAGGAAAACAGCTGAAGAGGGAAATGGGAACATGAAAGGGTTTTTATGTTTTGTTTTATTTTAGGATGGAGAAACTACAGCATGTTTACATGCTTATTAAAATGATCCAGTAGTGAAGGAAGAATTACTGGAGCAGCATTTTAAGAGAGAGAAATGGTGGTCCCTCCATTGTAATGGAAGAGAAGCTGGAGTTCTGGGAGCACATATAGGTAGGTGAGCTAACGTATTGCTGGGAACTTATGAAGGTCTTTTCCAGTTACTTCCATTTTCTTGGTGAAGTAGGAAACAAGCTGTTAGCTTTGAGGATGTATGAGGAGGAACTGGAAATTTAAGGAGAAAGAAGAAAGTATGAAATAGCTGCCTAGGAGTCAATTAAATTATGCAAAAGTTGCAGGCAATCATACACATTACCTGGCAGAAAATAAGAACAAAAACCTGATGCCAAAAGTTCTCCCCAAAATATCACACACCAGTGGTATGTTTCAGCATCAGGTTAGGTTTAGCTCTATCTCCTATATCTTCTACACCTGTGGTCAAATGACTGAAGCTTATAATAATGGCCCTCAGGTCTTTATAATATTCTAAAATTTCAAAGAAGGTCAAATGATAGTACTTTGTGTTTAACAAGGCAAAAAATAGGCAACATTTTGTTTAGAAAGAGTTACACAAGATTTGAGATAAACATCAATACCAAAAAAGCTAAATATATAATTAAACAGTATACCCCATTTTCCCAGACAAGGGAAATCCTACTTATACTGTGCTTATGTAAAGCATCAAGCCATAAATCCCATGAACAGAGTAAACTGATTCTTTTACCCAATAAAAAGGAGTTATACTTGTTACCTGACATTACTGTTAAGATGAAGTTCTGCATTGCCACTATTTAAACCAAGAAATAAGAAAATGCAAGATTCCCTAGTACCTTCTCATCCAAGTCTGAACCTTTTATGTGTTCACTTAAGTCTCCCAGTTTTTCACTTTCAGTGGTCTCATTGATAACTTCTCCTAAGGAAATATTTAGACCTTTGGATTCATGCTTTATCTCATTTGCTGAAAAGAAATAATATCCAACTGTAGAAACTTTAAATAACAAAATATGCAAGTCATTCAAAGATTGCTCTAAAAATGAGTAGAATTCAGAGGCTCTTTTAAGGTCTAATGTGACAAATATGAAGTGGAGTCTTAAGCAAAGTATACATCTTTATAAAAATAACTCCATTATATGGTATAAAAAGAATTGGCAGTAATATAAAATTGAAAGAACATTTCAAGATAAATACATTTAAGAATCTTTCTTGATCATGTCCAGCTGTTTTCACTATACTTCTAAAACTTGAAAGTAAAAAAAAAAAATTAACTTACGTATAAAGTTAGTTCCTGTGGAGTAAAGATCCAGGTAATTAATACTATGATTAGTTGTTAATTATCAAAAATTTTCAAAAGGACTCAGATTTAAAATGTGGTAAAGCTCCATATATATTTCAATTTTAAAATAAGACTATAACAATTGCTGAGGCCAATTATCTATCTTATGTAGATAAAGCCCAGCATAATTTTTTAAATAATCAAATGGAAAAGAACTCAAAATCTGGCCTGCCAACCAGTCATATTAAAATGGAGAAAAACTGACAAACTGTAAAACACGGGGTTAACAAAACAAAGATATTTCAATACTGCATATTCCAAAAATGTCCAAGCTTACCTGTTAACAAGGAAGCACAGATGTCTGACTTCATCAATCCAGGATCCAGCACAGGAAAGTCTCTATTATAAAGCCAACAGAGCTTAAACACTATATTCCAAGCAGAACTATCTATCTCTCTAAACACTATACAATACTAGTGTTAGCAGCTGGTGAACATAAGCTCAAGTCCTCCAGGACAGAGTACTATACTGTGATTCAGAACTCGGCGCACCCAGGCAGACCCCTCATTTGGTTCTGTAATCACATACTGCCTCAAAGTTAGGCAGTGCTGCCATTCAACTCTGCCACTCAGACAGAACTCAATGAGATATATCAAGCACCTAAAGATATACAGAGCATTACACCAATGAAAGACAGTTTTTAACTTCTACTCTCAAGCATATATATATACACATGTATGTCTTCAGCGTAAAACACAGACAACTTGAGAGCAAGAGGTTGAGGTTTTTTTTGTAGTCTCTAAAGACAACATCATCTAAAGGTCAAAGCTATACAGATCAGAGTTAGACCAGCCTGGGATCATATGCTGTTCTCTCACTTACTGTATAATCCTTGGCAAAATTACGTAACTTCTTTGAGTCTAATCTTATCTGTAAAATTAGAACACCACCTACCTATGAGGTTATTGTGAGGATTAAATGAGATAAAATGTCCTTAAAGCCAATAACATAGGCTCAACAAACAAAAAGTACATATACAGTAGCTAAGCCCTGGTGGTGCAGTGGTTAAGAGCTATGGCTGCTAACCAAAAGGCTGGCAGTTGGAATCTACCAGCCGCTCCTTGGAAACCCTGTGAGGCAGTTCTACTCCATCCTGTAGGGTTGCTAGGAGTCAGAATCAACTCAACGGAAATGGGTTTATGGGTTTTTTCAAATACAAAGGGCCAAACACTATTCCATTTTTAAAAATCTAGATAAAAATTTTAAATACATAAAATTACGCAGAATAAAATATAACAAACATCTATAATCCCACCATTTATTCATTTAATAAATGGGTTTTATTAAACATATTTCACAGCTCTACAACTGCTCTTTATCGGTTCAGGGTTACTTTCTCGGCAAGAAATAGGAAAAGTAAACATTTTGTGTACACTATTCTCTGAAGTCTTTGAAAAATATTAAGTATTTTCCCAACATATACCCTAGCAACAATCATAAGTATACAGTTTAAAGACTGGGAAAATAATAATACAAACAGAAAACACACACACATGCAAATCTTTCTCCAACCCAGACTTCTCTCTAGATTTAGCTGTCTATCAGAACATTTTCATTTCAGTATCTCAAAGGCCTCTTCAGAGCAACATGACTAAATAAATCTGACCTCTTGAATAGGTACCCCTTCCTGAATCTTACCCCTCTGCATCTGAGATGAATGTTAATGTCCTTCTAAGAGATTAAAAACAAAACAAAAACAAAAACTCCTCTCTGTCCCTCACCCCTGTCTGATTAATCAATCTTCACTTCCTGAATCTCTCAGATCAAGCCTTGTTCTTCACTCCTGCTCCCACTTGTGTGTTTGAAGTCACCATGTCCTTTGGGTCTGTATTACAATAGCTCTGTGCCGATTTATTCTCCACACTAAAGGTATGATGATTTTAAAAATGTAAATCAGATCAAATTCTCTACTTCAAAGTTCAGGGGATTCCTATGTGCTCTAAGGGTAAAGTTAAAACTCACCATAAGTTCCAGTTAGTTGGCCTTTTGCCCCACTTTCCTCCCCTCAACGCCACAGTTGTCAAAGAGGGAATGGACGCATATTCATTAGTCTTAAAAAGCCATGGCAAGCAATTTAAGCTCTATTCTCGAGTATCTGAGAGCCACTGAAGAAGCACTGTAAGCAGTCACTGGCAGATCAATTTCTGTTTCTGAATACCACTATGGCAGAGGATACACTGAGCGAGTTGAGGAAAAATAACTAGAAGCCCATTACAATAATCTACAAGAAAGATGAATAGCAGAAGTGAGAACTGAGAGGAAGAGCAGTCATGAGAGAGATTAAGGTAATAGCATCAACAGGATTAAGTGACCCAATGAATAATACTGAAGAAGTGAGGGATGGGGAGGCTTCTGCAGTTTGTAATTATCCTGAAAGTTCCATTCATAAACAGGTACGGCAAACGTATTGCCTAATTTCAAAGAATTAAGCTAGTATTTCTAATATTGCTGGTACAGTTTAAACAGGCACAAGAAACTTTCTTCTATGATGAACAACTAACGAGGAAGGCAAATTGACACGGGACTCTTGTAAGTAGTTCACTTCTGTTTTGAATTTGAGACACACAAAGAAGTTCAATTATCCTAAATTAAAAATACATAATGAACAAAATTATAATCCATCAAAATATTTTACAGTTTTACATTGATGGAGTGGAAATTTATAATTTGGCATTGATGCAGTGGGAAAGGAAGAGGACAGGGAAAAAACGAAGGCTAGAACGAGAAAAGGAGAGAAAACAGAGACAGACTTGGGCAAGGCTAGAGAAGTACAGAGAAGAGGATATCTGAGCAAAAAGGAGAGGGGAATAAGAGAGGCTGAAATAAACTCTGAAGCACTACCCATGTTACATCAAGTTTATCCTCTACCTGAACAGAATTTTTCAAGTGGCTGATAAAATCTCTCTAGTGGGTCCCAACCGGGAATATTTTAAAAAATGAAACAGAGTAAAATGCAAGACATGAGATTGCATCACTTATAATATGGAAAATAGTTTTGTAAACCTATTGTTTTATATATTTGTAAGTATGTATTGGGTCATAATATAAAACACATCTTTTACTGTGAGTAAATTGCCAAACAGATTTGAAGATGACTACTCTAGAATAATCACTAGCAGAAAAAGTTTAAAAAGCATTGTTCAAGAAAAACTTTAAAATGTTATTGCTTTTGAGATGTTAACTAGCTGACTATGGTCAATGTTCGTTTATTTACATATTCACACACTGTTTTTGAATAGAGCTGCTATATGTTTACCAGGACAATTACTGTGCAGATAGCAGTGGCCAAAGTGGAGAAATATTACAGTATCCAGTTCATTGGGCCAGAGGTTCCCTAGCCTGATAACATCCTGTGAGATGCTAGGTCTCCTGATATTATAAATGATTTTCTGATCAAGACAATACTGTATACTCAGCGAAGACAAGAAACAATAGTTTATATGGCTTGAAAGAGAAAAAAGTAAAAATCAGAAATGACGCTTCTTCATACTATCCCGCCTGTTACTTTAAGGAGGAGAAAGAAATGGGGGAGGCAAGGGATCAAAAGTTAAATAATATTCTACGGTAGTTTACAGAGCAAATGAATGAAAGCCACAGAAAGAACCAGAATGCCACTCTTCCAGCATGCTGTTTTGGAGAAAGCAGCAGACTTCGGAGCTCTGGATTAAGATCTCAGCGGACACTAGCTGTGTGTCCTTTTGGAAAGTTAATCAATTTGACTCAATTTTAAAGATAGGGAGAGTTTCAACGTCAGAATTGTTGCACTAAATGAAATAATGTAAGCAATGTGTCTAACACAGGGTAGACACTAAACATCAGTTCTTACAATTGTGTAAAAATCTGCAGCACAGTTAGGGTGCCTTGGATATTCAGTGGAGAAAAAAATCGAAGAAAGTAAACTTCTTGAAACAAAGGCTGAGGAATTCAAATACACAAAGGAGACAGAATGACCTTTACTTATGGTGGAAACCTTATTCTTTGTCATTTGGTATGGTAAAACTGGTGATAATACTACTGTACTCCAGAAGGCCGAGATCTTGGGGAAAAACTGGGGTTAAATCAGGTTCTGAGAAAGTTTAAGTAGGGGTTAGTTGAGATGGGATACAATTTTCCCAAGCTGGAATCATCTTAGGCATGGGTCTAAACTTAAAAAAAAAAAAAAATCAAACTCGTTGCTGTCAAGTTGACTCATAGTGACCCTACAGGACAGAGTAGAACTGCTCCATAGGGTTTCCAAGGAGCAGCTGGTAGATTTCGTTAGCAGCTGTAGCTCTTAACCACTATAGCACCGGGGCTCTAACGGGACTCAAATACTTGGGTAAAGGCGGTAGGTTTTTATTTTCTATGCACTGGTGCCAGGTTTTTTTTCCCCCATGGAAGTCTGTGTTTATTATATACTGGTTCCAGAAACCACAATGGTTCCTTATAGATTTAAGTCTAAGTTGTGAAGGTGATATGGCTATAACATCCATCTCCCCACTAGACTGCCAGCACCGATTCTGTACTGAGTTCAAATTTTCATGCCTGATTTTCCAGGCCTCCTTAATCTGGCATCAACCTACTTATTAAATCTTATTTTCCACTATTCTTCAGTATCTATCTGCTATGGAAAGAAAGAATTCGCTGTTTCCATTTACATATATTCCAACCTGGGTACTTGAGAAACAGCCTATAAGACAGCAGGAATTCAGCTTAACTCTTTCCCCTCCCTCAGTGTACAAGGGTCTGGGCTTGCAATAGTAAATAAGACATGGACATTTACTACTATTAAGGAGTCCAAAAGTTTAGCAGGTGAGAGAGATGTAAATTATACTATTATGAAATCAGTGCCATAACCGAGGTAATATAAGGTGCTATGGGAACCAGAAGGGCCTGAAGGAGTCAGGAAAGGCTTCATAACCTTCCCTACACGGCCATGTTCATGTCTACCTTTACCTTTTTGCCTACATTTTCCTCATTATCGCTCCTCCTCCACCAAACTTTTCCCCCTTGTCAACCTAAATCAACCCAAGCTTCAAGATCTGTACAATTCTTAGCTCTTCCAAGATGTCCCTTCATCTCTCTTCTCTAAATTCCTAGTATTATTAGTACACCAATTTATATATTTTTGTTTCAATACATTAGTTTCCCCCCCAGCTACACAATAATTTCCCTAAATTTTTGGAATATTCTTAAAAACTCAATGATCCACTGTACATTATCCAAGTGATATTTTAGCATATAATAAAATTCTGATGATTGAGGATAATCCTATGTTCTGGTACAGATTAACTGTCTAGCACTATTACAGACATTCTCAGATCATTTCTAACTGTATTTACAGGCTGATTCAAAAGTTTTACCAATTTTACCCATTACACATTTCCAACTCATCAGCTCAAGTTTTAGCAAATGAGTTCTAATAAAGTTTCACTCCTAACGCTTTGGATTTTAATACAGACTTTCCCCACTGTGGAGATTTATAGTAAGCATGCTAACATGACTTAAATACTTTGCAAATTCTTCCTAACAGGTCTGAGAATACTTCCCCCAAACATTAAATAAGCTCAGGTTTGTCTATCTGTTTTACCAGTTAGTAGTAGTCCAAAGTTTCTGCCAATATCTGGGCCTTGCCCTCCCATCTTCTATTTCAATTTTGATACAACAGAAACAGGCCTCAACTTCTTGGTGTCTTGGGGGCTTTGGGGAGTATATGAACTAGGAACTGATTGGTAAGAGGGCTAGAGCTAAAATTTGAAATAATATTTTCTTGAGCTTCATTCAGTCACAGAATCACTAATGACTTTCTGTGCACTATTGGCAAATCTTTTGGTTATCATCCATTTTTCCATGTTAAGGTTTACCTTAGCACTATGGAAGACAGTAAAACTGGTATTTCCGGTGCAGAAAAACAAGTGAAAATATTAAAATAACTACTGAGGAAATTTTCAAGTTTATTTAAAAACTGAAACTCAGAAGGAGATATGAAAAACGAATAAGAAGCAATCCAAGTGTAACTGGTTCTTCTGAAGCCAATGGAAATCAAGTGCAAAGACAGTAACAGAAAAATCATCTGAAGTAGAAACGATACTACAAACCAAAATGTCTCACCTTCTCCGAGGAAAAACTGATACATAATTATCAATCTCAAGATTCATGATGATGATGATGATGGGGTGGGGGAGCAGGGGGCGAGGAAGAGAAGAGGAGGAGGAACAGCAGCAGGAGAATGAGGAGAAAGCAGCTTCAAGAGGAGCAGTGGGAGAATTACTTTGACCTGACTTCTCCACTACCACACTCAAACCAGAAAGCAGGGGAGCAATATCTACATGGTTGTTAGGAGGAAAGAAGTAAACTAAGACTTTTACACACAGATAATTTGCTCTTAGACAACAGTCATTCTTAAGCATCCAAGATGTTAGGGAACACAACAATTGTGAATTCTTCTTGAAGAAAACTGCTTTGAAATTTAGTCAATTAAGAGATGAATCAAAATAATCAATATTTGAGGAAAGTAAAAAAGAGTAAAAAGGACTGGTGGTAAGCACTGGATCCATTTAAGTAAAGAACTAAGAGCAAGAATCTTTGTGAATACAGATTACTGAAGAGACTATAAATGACACAAGATTTAACAATGTAAAATAAAAAAATTAACAAAAATGTGGGGGGCAGGGTGGGAGAAAAAGTCAATGTGTACTGCTGTGCTTATCTTTCATATTAGGAAAGCAAATGCTGTTGTCTAAAGCTGGATTCAGAAGAGGACATGGAACAAGGGATATCACTGCTTATGTGAGATGGATCTTGGCTGAAAGAAGAGAATACTAGAAAGATGTTTACCTGTGTTTTACTGACTATGCAAAGGCATTCAACTTTGTGGATCAAAACAAATCATGGATAACATTGTGAAGAACAGAAATTCTAGAACACTTAATTGTGCTTGTGAGGAACCTGACATAGACCAAGAGGCAGTCATTCAGACAGAACAAGGAGACACTGCATGGTTTAAAATCAGGAAATGCGTATGTCAGGGTTGTATCCTTTCACCATACTTATTCAATCTGTATGCCGAGCAAATAATCTGAGAAGCCAGACTATATCAGGATTGGAGAAAGACTTATTAACAACCTGTGATACGCAGATGACCCTACCTTGCTTCCTGAAAACAAAGGGGATTTAAAGGATTTAAAGCACTTACTGATGAAGATCAACGACTACAGCCTTCAGTACGGATTATACCTCAACATAAAGAAAACAAAAACTCTCACAACTGGACCAACATGCAATATCATGATAAACGGAGAAAATATTGAAGTTGTCAAAGATTTCATTTTACTTGGATCCACAATCAATGCCCATGGAACAGGGAGTCAAGAAATTAAATGACATATCGCATTGGGCAAATCTGCTGCAAAAGACCTCTTTAAAGTGTTGAAAAGCAAAGATGTTACTTTGAGGACAAAGGGGGGCCTGACCCAAACCATGCTATTTTTAATCACCTCATATGAATATGTGAAAGCTGGGCAAAGAATAAAGAAGACTGAAGAAGAATTGATGCCTTTGAATTATGGTGTTGATGAAGAATACTGAATACACCATGAACTGCCAGAAGAATGAACAAATCTGTCTTGGAAGAAGTACACCCCGAATGCTCCTTAGAAGCAAGGATGGCGAGACTTCATCTCTTTGGACATATTGTCAAGAGGCGGATGACCCTACCCTGTTTGCTAAAACGAAGAGGATATGAAGCACTTACTGATGAAGATCAAAGACTACAGCCTTCAGTATGGATTAGGACATGGAGAAGACCATCATGCCTGGTAAGGTAGAGGGTCAGCAAAAAACAGGAAGACCCTTGATGAGATGGACTGACACAGTAGCTGCAACAGTGAGCCTAAATATAGCAATGATTGTTTTGAGGATGGTGCAGGACAGGACTGGTCGCTATGAGTCAGAACTGACTCCACAGCACCTAACAACAACAACAATATACCTAGATACCAAAAACTAAACCAAACCCACTGCTGTTGAGTCAATTCCGACTCACAGTGACCCTACAGGACAGAGTAGAACTGCCCCATAGGGTTTCCAAGGAGTGTCTGGCGGACTTGAACTGCCACCCTTTTGGTTAGCAGCCGTAACTCTTAACCACTACACCACCAGGGTTTCCATGTCTAGACAGATGTCTGGAATTCTTCACACAAATTGTTAGCAATTAATTTATTATTTTGCATGGTGGGATTTTCCCCTTTTACACTTTAATGTAATAAACGTATCATTTTTGTAAAATCAGCCTTTATTCTTCAATAAATAAATAAAAAACCAGCAAACATCCTAATCTTTAATTCACAACATTTATCTTTCTCTATTTTTGGCTGTAGCTCATTGTCAACATCTTGTTGGCCAACAGAGATGTTCGCTTTTGAATGCAAGAGCTGTTCTATTTTTCCTGTACATTCCTCGAAGGAAGCATGGTGTAACAAGAATAAAAAAAAAACTAAATAACTTTTTAAAAAAACCTTTCTTTATTGAACCCTTATACTTGTCCAGTGCCATGCTAAAACCTTATCCATCCATTCTGTGATTTAATCCTCACAATCCCGAGGCAAGTGCTTTCCCTTTTTACAAGTTTTTTAAGATGAAATAATTTGCCCCAAAGGTCACACAGTTAATAAGTGTCAAGGAGAAGATTAAATAACCTAGATTAGACTGTAAAGGTCAAGCTCTTAACCATTAGTTTTAGAGTAAGACAGACCTGGGTTCAAATCCAGGCTCTGTTACTAGCAGTGTGACCTTGGCCAAGTGACAAACTGTCATCTTCATTTTTTCCATTTTGGAATGGGCAGATTACCATCCTACATCATTAAGTAGTTAAAAATAAATTATAAAGCTCTTGGTTATTTGGCACACAGAAAGCACACTATTTGGTGATAAGTTATAATTTCTTGCAACACTAAGAGCATCAAGATGGGTGTGATATCATAAAGCTGACTATAAACTTTATAAATACCAGAGACATTTAAATCATATACCTTTGAATTTTAGTGAAAAGTGTTTTCATGTTTCTCTTTAAATCCGTTCACAAAACATTCTGATATTAAAGTATTGTGACATACTAATATAGAGCTTGAAGAATGGTAAAAGTTCAGTAAAATATGACATAATATTAAAAACAATTTGGGCCAACGAAAACAGATTAAGCTCCTGAGCATGAAGGCTTACTACATGGGTCCATCTAAAGTTGCCTCAGCATAGCCTTATTTGGGGAGAATCATCATCATTTTAAGGCCATCACCATCATCTTAAAAGTAAAATCATGAAACACACACATCTAAATTTAAGCTAACTTTTGATTCTAGTCTCATTTACTTTAAATAAAACTTTCTAAGACTTCTTGGTTCCCTGAAAATGAATTTTTTTATCCAACAAGCCCCAGAAAATGGATTAATATATACAGCACTCACCTTAATAAGTAACCTGGCTGAAATAAAAGTGTATCTGCATGTTCATAATAATTAATAAGAACATATGAAAATTAATTGACTTTTGAAAGAAGCAACTTCAGTAATATTCACCGTTTTTAAATTTTGAATAGCTTATCTGCTCCATTATATTTTCCAAGATACGTACAATCCTTTACTTCTACTCTAAGTTTTAGCATTTCTGCGTCTCAGAAGTAATATATTACATTTAAAAAATGACTGGGTTAAAAAAAAATGGAGCTTCAATTATCACTGGTAAATTAGTGACACCTAAGGGTCTAAAGTGCTTCTGAAATCCCCAACAAAAATCTGCACCAAAAGGCATACTTTAACATGCATACCTCAAGTCATCATTTGGTTCTTTTTTTTCCGGAAGTTCCATGTGCTTGGAGTCTGTTGTTTGGTGCTCTTCAGCAACACTGGGCTCCAGGCTTATCATGGGGACTTCTGAAGTAAAAGAAAGCTCCCCTTCACTGGAAACTCCAAAGAGATCTGGGTCATCCTGAATTACGTCAATTAAGAGGACATCATCTTCATAAGCTTTAAGAATATCTGGAAACTCCACTTTAATTTTTGAAAAGCTCTTAGTCATTTTTTTACCACTATCTTCAGAGGAAACTGGTTCAAATGTGTCCTGTTCATTAGAGCAGAAGGCGGTACTTTTCTCTATACATCCAGGATCACAAGAAAAAGTATTTTTTTTAACTGTAAGAGAAATGGCTTCCTTGTTGGAAACAATATTGCCTAGTTCGGAGATGTGACTGGATGGTTTATTATTACCTTGCTTTGAGAAGCCTGAAGAAATACCACTGGAATTTTTACTGTAGAATGAGTCAGAACTCGCCTGCACTGGAGTTGTACTATTTTGTATGCTCAAAGATTGAGTTCCTGAAGTTACTGTGGAGACATTTTCTTTACTCCTATTTTGTCTTACCTCTGCTACAGATAAATTGTCAAGACGTTCTAGGGGACTATAAGCTTCTCTCTCTGATGACTTGATATTTACTTCTTTTCTTTTCTCTGTTTTATTCTTAAGCAAGGGAATTTTAAAATTAGTCAGCCGTCCTGTGTTCAATATTTTAACCAAATCTGGAACCACAAGTGTCTGCTTAGCAATACATGCTTTTCGATGAATAGATTTGCCTGTAGAGTTATTTGCTTCCTGGCCATCCTGGGAAGTCACTGTCAAATTAGGTTTTGCTAAATTCCCTCTATCTTTTTTTTTACTTCCTGTCAAGCTTTGAGTAACGTTAGTTAACTGAGTATCTTCAGTAGGATTCGAAACTATCTCTGGCCCACTTCTGCTCAGATCCTCTGACCTTGCTTTTTTATCATCACTGATTATAGATTCCTCTGGAACCATTAAAGTAGGTTCTATTGCAGAAACTGAAGACAGGCAATTTACACTGGAATCCAATTTTTCTTTACTTGAAGATTCAGTGTTTGTTTCTGTTATGGAACTCTGTAACAATACTTTGGAATCAGTTAAGTGAGTCTGATTTGCTGGGTGTTTAAGAAAATCATCTTGACTCAAACTTTCCCCAGACCCAGAAAGTAAGTAATTTGATCCTGGCAAGGAAGTCTTTTTCCAACACTGGACAGATATTCTAGCACATGAATAACAAGGCCAAGTTCTTTTACCAGTCATTGGTATTGTTCTGCGACAGCTTAACTTTGATTCTTCAGCTTCATTTCCAAACTCTTCCTGTGAAGGACTTCCAATATGACAGTAATCAGAAAGATCGGAGGTATCACTAGGTGACCTCACTATTGAGCTTTTCACCGACTTTAAATGTTCTTCTGGCTCCATGTTTTTACATACTAAGGGCTCTGAAGCAGTCTTTGTTTCTTCTTTCAAAAGTGGGTCAAGGGTTTTCTGAAATTTAGCATTTATCTCATGTTCAGGACTTGTTTTTTTCCCTACTGTTTCTGGGAGGCTTAATGAATGATCCACTGGAGAGCGTGTGTTATCGTTCACGTTCCTCAAAACTTTGCAAGGGTCTTTTTTAGTCTCTGAAGTCCCTGCTTCTTTACCTTCATCACACATTTCATTTTCTTGTAACACCAACTCAGACTTGTTATACACATTACAGAAGCTCAACTCAGTAACTGTTTCATCTCTTTTTTCAGACAACTTCATCTTTTTCTTAGGTTTTTTCCCAATATTGCTCTCCTCCATTGAATATTTATTTTTTTCACTTTGAAGGCAGGAAAGCAAGCCATTATTTGTACTTTGGTATAAATCACTTTCTTCCAGCAATAATTTATTTACTCCCATTAAGTTTTCTTCAGTTTGTAAAAGTTGCGGAATACTATTTACATCACTCTTCTCTGCAAGACTCTTAAGATTTTCTTTCTTTGAGGAATTTTCTGCTACATGCATACATCCACCATCAGTTTTATATTCAAGGTTGTTTTCATCATTACAACCCTTAAAATAGGGGAAACAATTACAATCATATAACTTTAAAACAGAATTATTTTCTATTCCAGGTGACAAGCTGTTACAAGAATATTTTGGAGTATTCTTGTACAGTTCATCTTGGAATTCAACGTTAATATTTTGTGTAGCCTTTTCTTCGGTTATGTTGAGAGGTACGCTCTCTAAACTTTTAAGTTTTTTAGTCTGAATTCTTCTTTTAATACCTTCTACCAAACCTTCCTTACTCAAAGACTGCAAGAAAGCCATACTCTGAAATTCACTGCACTCCACTGTTTGGAAAGATTCCGAACTGGTTAACGATTCCTTCCTTACCAGCTCAATTCCTGGCTGTGGATCATCCCTTGAAGCTTCAGTAACTTTTCTTTTTTCCTTGGCTGATCAAAACAACAAAACATACCAGAAAAAATTTTACATTAAGGAGGAAGAAGGAATGCCACTTAAAATAAAAACTTACTAAGCCACCTATCTTTATTTCCCTGAATAGCTGTATGGAAATATACTTTGTTTTTAAATAAAATACCTATTTTCAGGTAAAGAGCTACATAAAAACCTGTATAAACTCTAAAACAGCTGAATAACCCCCACCATCATCATTTTACACTAGCCAAAATGGGTCATTAGAGGGAATTTCTCCTATAGGAATTCTGACCAAGGGCTCCTAACGGGGCAAACACGTTTCAAAATAATCCCGTTTGCCTTCTCCTGATCATGTGCATCAGTAAAAATCACGCAGATTAAAGTTAAAGACTACTAGTGAAACAAGGACGGAGCTGACAAGCTGAGGAGCAAAAGGTGGAAAAGGAGTGACCACTGAGTGCTTTCTTACTGTGTCTTCCTGACTGCAAGGGGAGCTTGGCCTCCTTCGCTGCTTCTACATCCACTCCGTCCGCACTCGACCGGCCCACATGGTCCCGAGACAGGCCTCCCGGCCCCTCCACTCGCCGCCTCGTGGCCTTCCCAGCTCCGGACGCCTCACCAGACGTCTCACTTTCCACTTGTTCTCTCCCAGACACCGGGGCCACCATCCTCCTCCTTTGCCTGTTCTCCTCACGCCCCGCGGGCTCAGGGCCGCAGCTTTCCGCCTCGCCTGGACCTGGCGCCGCCCTCCGGCCACGCTTCCTCAGGTCCCGCGCTTCGACTTCACGCCCCCGGGCCGCCGCTGGGCCCGAAGGGTTCGGGCGTCGCATCCGCCCCGGGGCGCCCTCCCTACCCTTCGGGGCCCCGCCGCGCCCGTTCGCAGGAGCCCACCGGACGCGCAAAAGATGCTCCCTTGACCAGATGCCTACAGCCGTCAGCCCCGCACCACTCCGCCCACTAACTCCTTCCGGAAGCGGAAGCGGAAGTGGGGCCTGCGCGGCCAGGTCCCGCCGGATGCGGCTGGGCCTAACGGGCGGAAGGGCCACGAGCGTCGCTTGTCGGGCGCCTAGGGAAAGTACCTCGTGCCGCGCCGAAGGCGACAGCGACTTGGGCAGGGGGTGTCACTTGCACGGGCCTCCCCTGGGTCTCTGTTGCGCCTACCTCTAGGCTGGACTTTCCCAGAGACCTTCAGGGCTCCCTCTCACGCCCTAGATGCTCCAAAGACCAGTCTGCCAATGGCCTCTAAACTCCACTTCAAGACTTCTCTTGGGATCCTGTCCAGCCACCTTCTTGATACATCATTAGGATATCCTACCCGTAAACCAGTTGCCCTCTGGTCCATTCAGATTCATGGCGACCCCATGTGTGTCAGAGTAGAACTGTGCTCCACAGGGTTTTCAATGCCTGATTTTTTTCAGAAGTTGCTTGACAGGCTTTTCTTCTAAGGTGCCTCTGGGTGGACTTGAACCGCCAACCTTTCAATTGTTTTGCACCACCCAGAGGTGCCGGATATCCTGCAGGCACCTTAATCTCAGGATGCGCAAAACTGAGCTTACTTTTCCTCACGTGCTTGCACCTCTTGTGTTGGTGGGTGTGCCACTATCCATCCAGTTTAAGCCAGAAACTTAAAAACCACCAACGACTGCTTCTCTACTCTTCATCCTTTACATCCACATTCACTAAATCTACTTGATGCTACTTTCTAGTGTTTGTCAGTCACTCTTCTCTTTGCCATTGCTGTGGTCCTCAAATTTTCTTGACTGACATCAGTTGCATCAGCTTCCTAAATTTTATTCATTTTTCCATCCTTGTACCACTTCAGTCAGGCTTTCCCCTGCTGCCAAGTAATGTTCCTCCAACAATAGGTGATCCAGGCACTCCCCAGCTTGACTCTTCAAGAACCTCCTTTGCTCACAGACTAAGTAATTGGAAAACCTACAACTCCTTAGTGTGGTATGTGAGGCCCTTTCTGACATGGTCCCTAAATTATTTGACCAATTTTATCTCTTACCACTGCCACTGTAGGAAAAAATCTGTGGTTCAGTGGAAAACTGCATGGAAGTCACCATCATTCTCTGATTCTGATTCTGTGGAAGTTATTTTACAACACTAAATTATAGATAAGTGATAGCAATGCAAAATTGTTGTGCATAGACATGTAAATTTTGTCCCGTAGAAGTTCAATTGACTTCCTACTCTCACTGTGGAAGAAGCCAGTTTTACCTCCATTTGCACATTCATTTTAATATTCCTGATCTACAAATATGCTTAGTCTTTGGACTTGTCTTTTGAACCAGTTAAAATTTAACATAAGTAATATAAATATAAATAATATAAATGTGCCTGGTGAGGGAAATAAGATCTTGAACACATGTTCATTTTTATATCTATAAGAGAGTCATGATTATGAGTATAGAACAATGCCTAGCAGATCATAATATGCTTTTTGAAAAGTATTTTTCAACACCACATATGTCGTTGTTAAGGAGCCCTGGTAATGCAATGATTAAGCACTCGGCTGCTAAGAAAGGTTGATCGTTCAAACCCACCAGCTGCTACACAGGAGAATATATCTGGCTATCTGCTCCCATAAAGATTATAGCCTAGGAAACCCTATGGGGCAGTTCTAGTCTGTCATATAGGGTCAGTATAGTTGGAATTGGCTCAAAAGCACACAACATGTTGTTAGTTGCTGTTGAGTCAGCTCTGACTCATGGTGACCTTATATATATAACAATGAAACGTTGCTGGGTCCTGCTGTTGCATCAACCTATCTCATTGAGGCTTTTCCTCATTTTTGTTGGCCCTCTACTTTACCAAGGAGTCCTGGGTGGCACAAACAGTTAAGTGCTTGACTACTAACTGAACGTTGGTGATTTGAACCCATTCAGAGGCAACTCTGAAAGGTCACAGCCTTGAAAACCCTATGGAGCAGTTCTATTCTAACAACATGAGGTTGTCATGATTCGGAATTGACTGATGGCAACTGGTTTGGTTTTTTGTTTTTTACTTTACCAAACATGATATACTTTTGTAAGGATTGGATTTTCCTGAGGACACGTCCAAAGTAAGTGAGTCAAAGTCTCGCCATACTCACTTCTAAGGAACATTCTGGTTGTATTTCTTCGATGACCGATTTGTTTGTTCCACACATTTGCTCCACCACACATACTCTCCACTTAAGCCATTGGAGTTCCTCAGATTTCATATGCTCTGTCATGCCTTTGCCTCTCTACATGCCAGTACAGGAAATCCTTCCTTTGCTTGTCTGCCCAGTGAACTATATGTTGTGCTTGAGTGCTGTTGAGTTCATTCCAATTAATAGTGACCCTATAGGACAGAGTAGAGTTGCTCCATAGGATTTCCTAGGCTGTAATCTTTATGGGAGGAGATTGCCATGTCTTTTCTCCTTTTCCTTCAAACTGCTGACCTTTTGGTTAGCAGCCAAGTGCTTAACCATTGTGCCACCAGGGCTCCTTAGTGAACTATATAGTTCCCTTCAAGATTCAGTGCAAGGATCACCCCTCAAGGATGCTTATACTTGGAGGGGTCAGGTGTTCCTCCTGCCTGCTAACATATTCTTTTCATTCTGTTTACTTGTGTGTCTCCCTCAGGGCAGACACCTTCTGTAAATCTGTGTTCCATGTGCTTAAAGAGGGACCTGGTAAATGTGAACACAATGCATGTTATACATTAAAGAATGGTAGCAATGGTGCATAGAGAGTGAATACTATGGCAGTTTTGATGAGCAGCTAAAGTGGAGCATTCTTCGGAGCTTTTATAAAACAGAGCTTAGGTAAAGGAGGTGTAAAATATCCGGAAACCTTCCTTGTTTCTTCCTACTCATAAATATCCCCAGTAAAAGGGAAAATAGTTTAAGAATAGAAGATTTATAAAAGTTATTTCAGGGACTTCACTTATGCACATTCCAAGTTCACTTTGTGTCTCAGTTTCCTCATCTGTAAAATGAAATAATAACAGTATCTCTTTACAGAGTTTTTATGAGAATTAAATGAGTTACTATGCATAAAGCACTTAGAACAATTCCTAGCAGATCATGAACACTAAATAGATGAGTGAAATAAAAATCTCAATATACATTGAAAGATGTTGTTAGTTACCGTAGAGTCGATTCTGACTCATGGAGATCCCATATGTGCAGAGTAGAACTGCTCCATAGGGTTTTCAAGGCTGTGATCTTTCAGAAGAAGATTGGTGTCTTCTGAGGCACCTTCAGGTGGGTTCGAACTGCCAACCTTTCTGCTAGTAGTTGAGTGTTTAACTGTCTGTGCTACCCAGGGACTCTTTCCTAATTAATTCTAACATTTATTACCTTCAAAATAAACATTGCTACTAAGATCTTAGTAGAAGAAAGGTAAAAATTCAAGAGTCCAGCTTCTTCGGTCTGCGTGGAAATAGATGATTTAAAGTAGGCAGAGCCTATGAATTTAAAAACTTCTGACCCATAGCTGGTGAGCAATGCATACAATAGGAATCGGAAGAGCTTAGAAGCATAGTAAATTGTAAAATAAAGCACATTTGAGTGTTCTGAGTAAGAAAATTATAATCTGTATTAAAACTTGTAAATTCCTTTTACCAAACTGCTTTCATAGAAAACTTGAGAGGAGATGAGGTGTTTGTAAAACTTTTCATGGATTTTATGCTCTCTTCTGTGAAATGACTATTGTAATCCTACTATGTTGTTAGGTGCCATCGAGTTCATTCCGAGTCATAGTGACCCAATGTGACAGAGTAGAACTGCCCCGTAGGGTTTCCTAGGCTGTAATCTTTATGGGAGCAGATCATCAGGTCTTTTCTCCCACGGACCCTCTGGGTGGGTTCAAACTTCCAACCTTTGGGTTAGCAGCTGCAAGTTTAACTGCTGTGCCACCAGGGCTCTTACTATAGCACTCAGCAATGTCTGGAAGGAACATTGACTGGAAAGAACAGAAAAGACTCAATCTTACATGTAGAAGATATCACACATTTAGGAGTCCAGAAGATGGTGTAGAATATTTATTTACCCATACTTACTAGGTTTCATCTCAGTCCACACAGAGTCTGCCTTATATGGGTGCTTCTAGTCCCCTCCCTTTTTCTTTTCTACCCCTCTTCCCTTTGCCCTGGGTCTTGTCTGACACTACTGTCCAGCTCTTGAAGTCAACTACAGGGTTACTCCTCTTCCAATGTCTCTTGTGGGTGGTGGGTCCTAGCTCTATCCTGGAAAGATGACAGCAGAGTCACATTATCCACATTCCACAGCTACAGGTTATAGATGATTGATCCCTAAGACTGGCTACATAATTTGTGGGGCTCAGTGCAAAATGAAAATGTGGGGCATCCCTTGTTCAAAAATCATTAAGAATTTCAAGACAGTGACAGCAGGGTACTAGACCATGTACAGGGCCCTGTGTGACTGCACATCTGTGAAACTGGCCCTGCAGGTCCATGCTCTACTTCTACAAACATCTGTAAGAAAAACAAACCTCTCTATTACTAATATTTATCAGCTCTAACATCGTAACTTCTATTCTTTACTGTGCCAGTCCTTGGCCAGTTTGCACTCAGAACAATTCTGCACCCTTCCTCTGCCCTTTTCTGAACCACAGGGGCCAGCCCCTGCAGTCTGTGTTGCTCAAGCTCCTAGATCAGCTGGCTTTGGATGATATTTGGCCAATGGAAGGCACTGGTAGGAGAATGGAGAAGGGAGACCTCCCCCACATCTCTCTCTGCCTTGGGCTGCCTATCAGACAGCAGCTACATTTGTCTGGGGCTCCATCTCTTGCTGGACATGCTCACTGTGGTGCAGTTTTGGCCAATTGACTTGAGGTCCCTTTGCCTGTCCAGTTGAAGGGTGGTAGTGGCTTTCTGCTGTGATTAATCTCTGAATACTTCACTTAGCTCTGTTTATTTTCTCAGTTCTTCCATCCCACTCCCTGGATTATACGCCTCTGTTTAAATATTTAAAAGTTTCTTTTTTTTCCTGATAAGAGCCTCCCGTCCCCCCACAACTAAGGGTTAGGAAGGAAGGGACAAAGCAGATGAAAGGAAAGATTTCTGTTTTGCCACAGTGTCAGGAAATGTTCTTTTACCACCTTGAAATGGACATCTAAACACTCCGAGATTCAATTTGGTGTCCCTTCCAAACATGATTACTTATCTTTCTCCTAAATATTTCCAGCATTTTTTTCCAGGTTTAGCTTCTTATTCGATTTTATAGTCTAAATCTTCTGCCCAGGATTATCATCCAGCCCAATGTTCATCAAAGAATAACATACTGGTATCCCTCAAGTGTCAAAAATCAATGATTTTATTTTACCTCTAGAAAAAGAATCTAAGGTTTCAAAGCCTGCCACTTGTCCCAAATCTTCTAGTTCAAACTTGGGAATCTCAGTTAACTTCCTATCCACCAGAGGGCTCCAGATCCAAAGAAGACAACAGTGTAATACAACTGACACCATTCTTTCCTCAGGCTCCAGAAACTCCATGCTCTTTAGTCTGTATTTATTTATTTTTTTAAATATTTCTTTTTTTTTAAAATTGTACTTTAGATGAAGGTTTACAGAACAAATAGTTTCTCATTAAACAGTCAGTACACATATTGTTTTATGGCATTGGTTAACAACTTCACGACATGTCAACACTCTCTCTTCTCAACCTTGGAGGACCTTTTTTTTTTTGGTAAAAATGTACATAGCCAAAGATACACTATTTCAAAAATTTCTACATGTACAATTCAGTGACATCGATTGCATTCTTCCAGGTGTGCTGCTATTCTCACTATCCTTTTCCAAATTATTCCATCACCAGTATCTTCAACTCACTGTCACCTAGGCTTCCCATCAAACCTTTTGAGTTGATGTTGTCAATTTGATCTCACATAGATAGTTCTTTTTTTTTTTTTGTACTTTAGATGAAGGTTTACAGAACAGATAGTTTTTCATTAAACAGTACACATATTTCCCTACGACGATGGTTAACAACCCCACGACATGTCAACACTCTCCCTTCTCAACCTCGGGTTCCCTATCCCCAGCTTTCCTGTCCCCTCCTGCCTTCTAGTCCTTGTCCCTGGACTGCTGTGCCTCATTAGTCTGGTTTTGTTTTATGGGGCTGTCCAACCCCCGGCTGAACGGTGAATCTCGGGAGTGACTTCACCACTGAGCTAAAAGAGTGTCTGGGGGCCATGCTCTCGGAGTTTCTCCAGTCTCTGTCAGGCCAGTAAATCTGGTCTTTTTTTGTGTTAGAATTTTGTTCTACATGCTTCTCCAGCTCTGTCCAGGACTGTCTGTTGTGATCTCAGTCAGAGCAGTCAGTGGTGGTAGCCAGGCACCATCTAGCTGTACTGGACTCATTCCGGCGGAGGCCTTGGTAGCTGTGGTCCATTAGTCCCATGCTCTTTAATCTTAAGAGCCTGTGATTGTATGATGGTGTCATTGAGTTGGAAGAACTCGATTATTCAATGTAATAAGTCCCAAATAGAACACAATAGGAATTTTTGAGCAGACCAGGACCTTAAATAAATTATCTAGTCTAACCTCTTCGTTTTACCACTGAGAGGCTAGAGAAGCTAAGTGATTCAAAGATGCTGTGAATCAATCATTTCCTAATGGTCTCCTCGTGGTCGCTCCTTAGCTGGCTGAGCTTTTCCAAGTGACCATTCTCCAGGAGACAAGCCTCAGAGAGAGACTGAAGCAAGCACAAGTTTTATTCTGCTGCATCCGCACACGGCTGCACACTTGTCTAGGAATGACAATGGTGCATGTGCCCACTCTGGCATCTTTGCGAGGAAGGTACAGCAGTTTACTATTTTTTCCCATAGCAGGGACTACTAATTAAAAGTTAGAAATGAAATTAAAATAGGATTAAGTTTGAATTCACACTGAATGAATGGGTTTCTGGTATTTATCTCTCATTGTTGGGTGCCATCGAGTTGACCGCACGTGACAGAGTAGAACCGCTCCAAAGGGTTTTCTAGGCTGTAATCTCTACGGAAGCCAATAGCCAGGTCTTTCTCCTGAGCAGCCGGTGGATTGGTTTGAACCGCCAACCTTTCACTTAGCAGCCAAGTGCTTAAACGTTCTGCCAGCGGGGCTTCCTGGTATTTATCTATTTCTACCTTTAGTTCTGTGGAATTTTATTATTAATTGCATCACACTTAAGATTGCTATATTTTCCTGAAGATCTTTGTCAAATGCCTCTTCTTTCTTGCAATACTCCTTGACTTGCTGTCTGCTTAGGTTCTCATATAGCCACCCTACCAGGTTTATGGTTAGTGTTGGCATGGCATATCTTTTTCCATCCTTTTACTTTCAACCTGTCTGTGGATCTCCTTGTTTTCTTTATCTAATCTGACACTCTTTTAGTTTTAATCTCTTTTGAATACTTTTTGCTGTTGTTGTCAAGTGCCATTGAGTTGATTCTGACTCATAGTAACTCCATGTTACAGAGTAGAACTAATGCATAGGGTTTTCTTGGCTATAATCTTTATGGGAGCAGATTGCCAGGCCTTTTGCTGGCAGAGCTACTGGGTGGGTTCTAACCACCAACCTTTCGGTTAGCAACAGAGCACTTAACCATTGTGCCACCAGGGCTTCTTACAGAATTATAGGCTGGCATTTTCCCCTCCTTTTGAACATTTTATAGACAGTGTTCCATTGTCTTCGGGCTTCTTTCTTTTTTTGGTCCAGTTTTTCCTCCAAATGTAATATGTCTCTTCTTTGGCAGTTTTAAGATTTTCTCATAATTTTTGGTGTTTAGCAGTTTAACTTGGTAGTTGTTGTTAGGTGCTGTTGAGTTGGTTCCGACTCATAGCGACCCTATGTACAACAGAAGGAAACACTGCCTGGTCCTGTGCCATCCTCACAATCATTGATAGGCTTGAGACCACTGTTGCAGCCACTGTATCCATCCATCTCATTGAGGGGCTTCCTCTTTTTTGCTGACCTTCTACTTTACCAAGCATGATGTCCTTCTCCAGGGACTGATCCCTCCTGATAACATATCTAAAGTATGTGAGACGGTGACATGAAGTCTCGTCACCCTTGCTTCTAAGGGGCATTCTAGCTGTACTTCTTCCCAAACAGACTTGTTCCTTCTTCTTGCAGTCCACAGTATATTCAGTATTTTTCGCTAACACCATAATTCAAAGGTGTCAATTCTTCAGTTTTCCTCATTCATTGTCCAGTTTTCACATGCGTATAAGGTGATTGAAAATACCATGGCTTGGGTCAGGTGCACCTTAGTCCTGAAAGTGACATCTTTGCCTTTTTTTAACACTTTTGTGAGGTCTTTTGCAGCATTTTTGTGCAGTGCAATACATCATTTGATTTTTTGACTGCTGCTTCCATGGGCATTGACTGTGGAGTCAAGTAAAATGAAATACTTGGCAACTTCAATCTTTTCTCCATTTATCATGATGTTGCTTATTGGTCCAGTTGTGAGGACTTTTGTTTTCTTTATGTTGAGGTATAATCCATATAGAAGGCTGTAGTCTTTGATCTTCATCAGTAAGTGCTTCAAGTCCTCTTCACTTTCAGCAAGCAAGCTTGTGTCATCTGCATATCTCAGGTTGTTAATGAGTCTTCCTCCTATCCTGATGCTACATTCTTCTTCAGATAGTCAGCTTCTTCATATAGTTCAGCTTTTTGGATTATTTGCTCAGCATATAGATTGAATAAGTATGGTGAAAGGATACAACCCTGACATACACCTTTCCTGACTTTAAACCACGCAGTGTCCACTTGTTCTGTTCAAACGACTGCCTCTTGGTCTATGTACAGGTTCCTCATGAGGACAATCAAGTGTTCTGCAATTTAACTAGGTGTGGTTTTCTTTATAGTCATCTGCTTGGGTTTACTGAGATTCTTGAGTCTAGGAAGGGTTTTTCTCACTCTGGAATTTATTTTCTCTTGACTTCTTACTCATTGCCTTAAAAACATACATTTTTTTCTAATTGTTATGATAAAAGCAATGACTTATTGTAAACTTTTACATCCTAGATGAAAGCTGGAAGTTGTGCCTCTGATATTTAACCTATTCATAAGATAGAAGTCAACTAAGTCCTTTTCAGTATACTGATTTAAACCTGTCAAAGTAAAATAAAACAATGCCCTTCCACCTGAATCATACACACATACACGGTCTCTAATCTTTTAGGTTCTAGAATTTGTAGCTGCTTCTTCGCAGATTTAAAAAAGTCACTTTTTGTTTCAGGAAACTTGCCGAAATTTAAATTTGGCTTTTATCTCCATGAGCGTAGTTGTGTTATACGTTTATCTGGTAATTTCACTACCTGTGGTGCTTGTAGGTCCCTTTCTTTTACAGTGAAAGCTGTGAAAGCTGGAACCTGTGTAAGGCGGAAACCTGTCAGAGAAAGAAAACGCAAATATTTTCCACTAAAGTGAGTGATAGAAAAGTGGTAAGACTGCACCCTGTCAAATGTGGAAAATTTGTGAGACCTGGAGAAACAAGGTAGTCCCGTCAAGCCTTAGCTTTCACAGGTTTCACTGTATCAGTTTTGGTTCTTGAGCATATTTCTTAGCTCCTTGTGTGCCTGGTTATATTTGATTGTGTACTGAACATTATACTTGAAGAAATTACTTATAAAATGATGTGGTGCATAGGTTGATATTATCTTCCTCCAGAGAAGATTTCCACTTGCTTCTGTTTCTTTTTTTTTGTTTTTTTTTTTTATTTTATTGTACTTCAGGTGAAGGCTTACAGAACAAATAGTTTCTCATGAAACAGTAGTACACATATTGTTTTATGACATTGG